>NC_142609.1:28956525-29556525 GCF_041222555.1 Hakea prostrata | reverse complement strand
CGATTCAGGCTCGAGCGAACCGGGTTCGAAGATGGCGTGTTCAGGAAGAAACCTAACGCTATCAGCTAGCATGCACAAGTCCGAGATTCTCGAAACTAATAACTGGTCAAAGTGACAATTATCAACACTCGCAGAGCGGGCAATCGTGCCAGCTTGGATAACAGCCATAACCATAAAATTGAGATCGTGCAATCAAGGGAAGTTATCCATTACCCCACTAACGGGTCTAATCGTCTGGATCCGACGGTCACCGGAAGGAGGCACGTATGAGTTCAACAAATGAGATTCAAAGGTAAACTCTATATAAGCATCACCAACGTACAAAGAAGGTATCTGAATCGTATTCCCAATTATCGTATTCTTACTTCAGCTCTGCATCTAGTCAGAGCCTTTGTGATCAGTTCATCAACTAACTTAGCCATTGGAGGTGGACTCCCAACCCCAACAGTCGGACCACATCTGACGATTGTTTTGCAGGTCATTCTCACGTGATCTAAGGGCTGAGCAGATTTTGGACGCATCACACAGAGACCCCAAAATTGGATTTTCATTGAATATATTTGTCCAATTTATCACTAAAAATAGCTAAATTACTGTTTATTTTATAAAATATCCCTATAATAAACCGTATCTGAAAGGTTTTCAGTGATAAATTGGACAAATATATCCAATGAAAATTCAATTTTGGGGTCTCTGTGCTTTTTAAACATAGAGTGGGGTGTCAGTGTTTTAAGGCTTCCATTTTGAGGTGTCAGTGCAATTTGCTCTAATAATTAAAACTTCAAAGAAAGTTGTAATATGAATAATTTATTTTGACATCTAGCATTCTAAGTCAACAGAAAAATATGCTTATACGTTTTTCAAAGAGGGAGACCATAAAAGGAAGTTACACATTATCATTAGAATTAGAATGGTTAAGAAATTACATACTATCATTAGAACTAGAATGGTTAAGAAATTACACATTATCATTAGAACTAGAATGGTTTGCTTCATGTAAATTTTATTTTTGGATTTTTATTTGGTCCTTTAAGAGTAATTTGAATTTAGAAAAACAATATGGATTAGATGATAGGTATAATTTTCAAATAGTGAGCATGTTACATTTTTAAATCCATAGAAGACAGAGAAATCCACCATGTAGGTTCAATAGACCAAATATATAGGCTTCTCAAATGAAGAGCATGGTTTGCACTTTCAAAATGTATGTGAGATGAGACTCATGGTTGTCCCAAAATCTACCAAGTAGCTTCTAGATAGGACATCAATTTTTGTACATAGGAGTCCAGTTAAACCTTAATTGTTCATTGCCTTAGTACCACCTACCCTAAAAACAAATACTAATTTCACTCCCCTTGGAAGGATTGGAGATCTTTGCTCTTAAAAAGCAAAGACATTGTAGAGGATAACATAGTTGGTCTTCCATGGTCAAGAGTCCTGTATGAATGCTGGGTTTTACATTGGCCCTCAAGACTTTCGAATTTTCTAGTAGTCTTATCATTTGGTCACTTATCTACCTCACTGTCTTCTCTTTCCGTTCCAACATGAAGAGTTGATGGGTCAACACAAACGTGTAGAATAGATCGAAGTCGTTGAAGAAAATATATTGATATATAGAGGCCACAAACAAAGCAATAAGCATGTAGTGATATCACATGATTGCTTGTCTTGAAGATTTGATGTTGGGTGGGGTGGGGTGGGTTGTTCATACTGGCTTTGGTTGTTCCAGACTAAAATCCGATCTAGTGGTCAATCCAATGCTTCCAATCTACCTCTGCCTCGTTTGCTTTGAATTCATATAGCCTTCTCAGATGTTCTTCTTGACAGGTTTGAAAGCTTCAATCGTCAAACACTGGGTTTGAAACCGTTTTCTCTCTGAATTGTTTCATTGTTTGGGGAACGTAGATAATTCAAAGAAAAGAGTTCTGCATTTTCACGGAAAGGATAGTCGATTCTTCTTGCATGCTCTCAGCGTTCCTTATTCTTCTTCTTATAGATCTGAAGTTGACATGGAATAGAAGATATTCGATGTTTCGATTCAGTTGGCCATTAATTGTCAATCATTCAGTCAAGACTGAAAAACTCAGAATTGGTGGGCAAATGCCATGCATGGTCTTCTTCGATCAGTTACGTTCCATGGACGATGCATGCCACACTTTTTTGTTAGCCAAAGCAGAAGCATCCGTACAAGAAAAATTTTATGTGGCTCATTCAAAGATTATATTCACGTTCAAGTAGAGATGATATAACCCTGTGATTTTCTGCCTCTCTTAACTTGTTTAGAGACTATAAACATAGAAAAATGTAGGAACTTTACTTCATGTTTGAGGACGAAATGCACCTCTATCTAAAAATTGTTAGAGTATTAATTGAATATTCCACATAAGGTGAGCTTCATTGATTGTGTTACACTTTGATTTGGTTTTTTATTGGTCTGATATGGGTAATATACGGTTACTAGAACTCTTATATGGACTGGCTAGTGTGGGCTAATAGGAACCGTTAGATCTTGATGGACGATCTAACGGATTTGCCTATATAAAGGATGCTAGGTCCCTCCTCTAACCCTAATCATAATCACAATTATATCTGGCTAGTCAGAAAGGATATACCATCAAGCCAGTGAACAGGGAGGAGTCTAGAGGAGAAGATCCAACATCAAGTTGATCATAGAATCAACTTCCACCTCAAGTTTGTTCCTAGTGGGAGAAATAAAGAAGATATTCCGCTGCGCTTTGTCTCCAATAAAACCATAGAAAGGTATGCTCATCATCATCTTGTGTCATTATCATATTAAGGTGTTTTTAGTCGATCTATGCGATCTTGGATAGAAATATTCTTACATATGGCATCAGAGCCTATATGAATCGATTAAAGACCCATAGGATTGTTGAATGATGAACTTAGGGTTCTAGAATGGAACCTATGAAACTTGTGAATTTGTTCTCCTTATTTTTTCATCGAAACCGTGGGGTTTTTAGTCAATAACTTTTTTTTAGAAAGAATTTTGAAAATCTGAAACTACCACGGCGTAGATCCCGGAAAAACGAAGAAATTGATATATTATGGGTCACCATCGGACTTCGGACGCGCCGGCAATCGCTGCCGGAATCCGGCAGCAGTTTTTTGATTTTTTTAAACTTGTGCGATGCTGACGTGGCAGTTTGACCGGGTCAACGGGTCGGGGTCAACCCGACCCATGACCCGCCAGGGCGACCCGATTCTGAACCCGTCATGTCAAACGGGTTGACCCGGTTGACCGTCATCGGTCCAACCGAATGGATTAACTTGGGTGAACCGGATTTATTGTTTGAACCATTTTGGACCAAACTCGTTTTTTGACTCAGCGAGTCAACTCGCTGATTTCGATTCGATTTCTGATTTCGATTCTTCGGTTCAATTTTGATTCGATTCGATTTCTGATTTAGATTCTTGGTTCAATTTTGATTTCGATTCGGTTTTAATTTAGATTCGATTCAATTGCTGATTTCGGTTCGGTCCGGTTCGGCTAATAAGATTCTGATTTTATTGGACCGTTTTTATTTGCTGGTTGAACCGGTTTAATAAATAAATAAATAAAAACCAAAATACTATATGTTTAGTATTTGTTTATTTCTGACCAAACCGTAAGGAATTTTAAAGCGTTCTTCTGGGGTTTTATATTTTGGATCATTTCGAACGCAATGGAACCATTTTCAAGACCCAATTATACCCCTATATATGTGAAATATTATATATCATGTTTTGGTTGAGCCGATAATTGGAATGCTATTTATTTAGTATTTTTTTATTTCTGGCTAAACCGTAAGGAACTTTAAAGCGTTCTTCTGGGGTTTTATATTTTGGATCATTTCGAACGCAATGGAACCATTTTCAAGGCCCAATTCTACCCCTATATATGTGAAACATGATATGACATATTTATGTTGTATATGTAACTTCACCGTAGGGTGAATTTTTTTAATATAGATTTTTTTTATCAAATGGCTTTGTATTGTGAGCATGTTTTATATGATATTATACAATTGTAAAATATATATCATGCATGTCTTATAAAGGGTTTGATTACTTTTGGTAATCCGAAATTTTATGCAAATGTATGATGTATTTTATACATGTTTCGATTGCCTTTTGGTAATCCGAAATTTTTTTTCCAAACAATGTATTAGCATTATTTGTGGATAACATAAAGTATATCCCAATATGAGAATTTCATGAGCTTGATTGTGAGTGACTGCCAAAGTGGCATTCATGGTTGGATTTATAGAATGTCAGTCATGTATAGTAATGGGATGTCTATTGATGTTAATGCATTTTTATACGCCCAAAGGTAGTAATTATGTGTTAGCATTAAGAGGGAGACATGTACAATATTTGGCTAGGAGTTGATTAATCTAAGAAGTTTATACACCCAAAGGTGGTAAATTTTTCGAAGGTTGGAATACTCTCATGGCCCCTAACGTGTAAGGGAGTATCACAACTGTATGTCATAAATTATGTCTAAAAGGTGTTTTCATGATGATATATGTGTACTCTTTAAAAGTGATGCACTTATAAGTTATATGTTACCCACATTGTGATAATAAAGCGATGTACTTATAAGTTACGTATTAAAGTGCTAATAAAGTGATGGAGTATCACAACTGTATGTCATGAATTCTGCCAAAAAGTGTTTTCATGATAATATATGTGTGCTCTTTCTAGTGATGTACTTATAAGTTACATATTAAAGTGCTAATAAAGTGATTGAGTATCACAACTGTATGTCATGAATTCTGCCCAAAGGTGTTTTCATGATGATATATGTGTGCTCTTTCTAGTGATGTACTAATAAGTTACATATTAAAGTACTAATAAAGTGAGGGAGTATCACAACTGTATGTCATGAATTCTGCCCAAAGGTGTTTTCATGATGATATATGTGTGCTCTTCGTTAGTCACATTTTCTGTCTATAACAATATGATTGTTATTGAGATTCTTATAAAGTCAAACTTCAAGAAATTGTAGATGATGTGTTGTTAACCACACATTCTTTGTTACTGAGTAACTGATGGATATGACTCATAAGAGTATAGAAGACAAAAGTTGATTTTTTGCAGAGGTGAAAAGTAGTTATGTCCTTTTACTGCCCATTAAGAAATCCATCAAGGAACACTTGATGAATTGTTTACCCACTGAATGCACTGTTTTGAAATTGTTGAATACAGTAGCGTAAAGATACTAAGTCTCATCTAGTGTTGAAATAAGTATATTTCTGTAAGAGTTTTTTATCATAAGGTGTAATGGTTTTGGAGGAGTTAGGGATTATTTCATCAAGATGATTATTTTTTAAGATAAAACCCATGATTCCTAATGTTTCTTTTATTACCCTTGCTATTATCCATCAATGACCTTTGCATCCTCTACTGAGTTTGGAATTATAAAGACCAATACATTTTTCCAAGAAAAAACTTTGTTCTTATGAGCATCAATACTCATAAAAATGTTCAGGGTAAAGACTAAGAGTCCAGTCAGACTAACAATTTGGGACCTGTGAAAACTTCCTTATAAATAGAGATGATTGTTGTAAGTAGAAGTTGCATTGAGTATAAGGTCTGGTTAACTAAGTGCGAAAATGAAAGTTATGATTCTTTGGTTCTTGTTTGAAGACTTGATTTTCTCTTGTTCCATTCAGTCCTGGTGTCTAGATAGTGGTCCTTATTCCGCCACCTTGCGTATAAATTATTATTTCATCATATTTATTGATGACCACTATTTGTTGATGACCACTCTTAATATGGTTTTTTGTACTCAATTAAAGAATAATATAAATCTCTAAGATCTTCAAGAATTTTTTTTGAACTGAAGTTAAAAAATTGTTAGATCTGACCGGGGAGGAGAGTATTATGGCTGATATGAGGATGCTGGACAACTTAAGGGCCCATTCCCCAAATACTTGGAAGATTTGGATATAGTTGGTCTGTTCACTATGTTTGATAGTCCCAAGCAAAATTGTGTAACCGAAAGGCTTAATCACACTCTTGTGTACATAGTGAACAGTATGGTAGGAAAACTATTTTGTCTGAATTATTTTTTATAAGGTGAAGCCCTGATAACAGCCTCTTATATCCTTGATAATGTTCTTTTCCAAATATGTTCTTTTTTACTCCCTTTTCCATTGCAAATTATTCATAAATCTAACTTAAACCATTTTAGCGTTTGAGTTGTTCTGCAAATCTAAAGTTGAATAATCCAGTATTGCAGAAGTTGGAACATAAAAGTTTTTCATTGTTAATTTGTTTCTTACTCATATCTTGTTTTACCATCATTGTTAAGACAACAGAATTGTGAATTCTTAAATAGTTTTCTGGAGTTTGATATAGCTAAGAAATATAGCTTGTTCCCAGACTACTTGATATAATGAACATAAATATAACATTGGCATTATGGTTGACCCAGTTACTAAAAAGTTGTCTTTAATTAGATTTGTGATTGGGTGCAACGAGATATATGATATAGTTGATGAGACATAATGATGTTTGAAAAGCTTGTTAAGTTGTCCAAAAGCTTTAAACCCATTTATTTTAAGTGGGTGTATAAGACTAATAAATATTCATGAAGAAAGATTGTAAGGTTTAAAACCAGACTGGCAATTAAAGAGTTTACTCATAAAGAGGAAGTTGACTAGTGAAATTTTCTCACCTATCTCTTCTAATGACTCTTTTAGAGTTATACCAAATAAATGTGAAGATTGCCTTTCTAATTGAAAACCTTAATAAAGAAGTTCATGTCATTTAGCCTAAGGATTTTGCGGTTGATGATTTTAATCATCTTGGTGTAGACTCAAGAAGTCTAATTTGTGGTTTTAAGTAAGCTTCCAACTATGGTGTTTAAAGATTGATAATGTTGTGACTTCATTCGATTTTGTTGAGAAACTTGATATATATATATAGTGGGAGAAATTTTATCTTTCTCATTATTTATGTTGATAATATTTTGCTCACTAGTAGTGACGTTGGTCTACTGCATAAAGACCGAGCAATTGTTATTTGAGAACTATGATATAAAATACCTTGGTAAGGCATCTTTGTCTTGAGCATTGAGATCCATAGGAATTGTTCATGCTATTTATTGGATCTTTCTCAGAGGGCATATATAATTTATATTTAAAGAAATTCAGTATGCTAGATTGCATACTTGAGAATGGTTTTGATTCTTAAGGGAGATACACTGAGCTTATTACAGTTGCCATATAAAGGATACTGAGAGAGAACAATTGAAGAAAGTATTTTATCTTGAGATACTTGAAGAGGACAATTGATGATAAGATAATCTACAAGCTTGTTCCAGACCTATAGCATTAAGGTATATATATATTTTGACCTCGCTAATTGTCCGGATAATAAGAAGTCCATTTTAAATTGTTTTTCCTTGATGGCATGAGGGATAATATCGTGAAAAGTGTGAGATAAGGTAAAATTACTTATTTCATCATAAAGGTTGAGTTTGCTACATGTTATGGGGCAGTTATTCAAATTGTTTGACTAAAGAATCTCATCAGATAATTGACAGTTCTATTTTAACATTCTGGATAGACCCATCCAGTTGTACTATGATCACAATTCAGTTGTGTTGTTTATTAACAACAAGAAATGTATGATCATAGGGTTTAAATACATGATGGTCGAGTATTTGACCACTAAAGAAAAAGCTGTTTGGTTAAGGAACCTCATTAGACAGTTGACTTTTTTTTTTATTGTGGATAGATCTATCCAGTAGTATTGTGATAACAATTCTGTTGTGTTATTTGTTAACAACAATAAGGGTATCACAGGGTCTAAACACATGGAAATTAAGTAATTTGACTATTAAAGAAAAGGTTAAAGAAGGTGACACCACAGTAGAGTATATTTGTACAGATAATATGGTTATAGATTCCCTAGCTAAGGGTCCCTGCCCAAACGTCTTTGATAGACATGCGGTAACTATGGGTTTAGTAGGAACCTTAGATGCGGTTGTTTAGTGGGAATTTGAGAATTTTGCTCTATTGTCTAATAAGGTATTCTATCTGTACTTGTCTCTTGTATGCCCTGATAATTTATTTGAATTCAATAAAGTTCTTTGGTGACATTAATCTTCACATTATTATCATGTTGCATATTATGAAAGTCTTAAGGTATGTGTTAACTTTAAGCAAAAGCTAAGGCATTCATGTATTAGCCTTAAGGTGTGTCATGTAACACATAAAGTTAAAACTCGAGTTATAAAGATGACACAGGTTCGTGGGAACCATAATGTACATATAATCTCATTTTCTGTGGCATTGAGTCACAGGTTCGAACCATAATGTACATGCTTTCGTGGCATTAAGTCACAAGTTCGTAGGAACCGTAAAGTATATTCTTTTGTCGCATTGAGTCACAGATTCGTGGGAACCATAAAGTATATTCTTTCGTGGCATTGAGTCAGGTTCGTGGGAACCATAAAGTGAGAGATTTGGATTGACAACAGAATGACACATGAGGATTTCTATAAAGTGTCATTAGTTGCCACACTACCATATTGCATCCATTTTCAGTAAAGTTAAGAGTATTTGTGACCATGGATGGTCCTGTGTTGCATAAAAGATGCAGTCACTGCCATGATTCGGTACTTAAGGCTCTATGTGAAGGGATTGAGCTCTAGGATTATCCTCAGACCAATATAAAGTTGTGCACATAAAGGTCAAAATGTTTTCAACGTATCTTTTTCAAATGTTTTCTTAAAACAAAGGAAATGGTTTGTTTTACTCGACTGTGTCACAATCAGTATAGCCCAAGTGGGAGAATGTTAGAATATTAATTGAATATTTCACATAAGGTGGGCTTCATTGATTGTGTTACACTTTGATTTGGTTTCTTATTGGTTTGATATCGGTAATATACGGTTACTAGAACTCTTATATGGACTGGCTAGTGTGGGCTAATAGGAACCGTTAGATCTTGATGGACGATCTAACGGATTTGCCTATATAAAGGATGCTAGGTCCCTCCTCTAACCCTAATCATAATTACAATCACATCTGCTTAGTCAGAAAGGATATACCATCAAGCCAGTGAACATGGAGGAGTCTAGAGGAGAAAATCCAACATCAAGTTGATCATGAATCAACTTCCACCTCAAGTTTGTTTTTAGTGAGAGAAATAAAGAAGATATTCCGCTGCGCTTCGTCTCCAATAGAACCATAGAAAGGTATGCTCATCATCATCTTGTGTCATTATCATACTAAGGTGTTTTTAGTCGATCTATGCGATCTTGGATAGAAAAATTTTATGTGGCTCATTCAAAGATTATATTCACGGTCAAGTAGAGATGATATAACCCTGTGATTTTCTGCCTCTCTTAACTTATTTAGAGACTATAAACATAGAAAAATGTAGGAACTTTACTTCATGTTTGAGGACGAAATGCACCTCTATGGCTCTATCTAAAAATTTCTTAAACATTAAAACAGCACCTCCAAACAGTTTAGGATTCACGATCAGTCATTTTGAAGAATTCGAAATTTTGACCATGAACTCTTGCTAACCAATTGTATATTCTTATTTCAATTTTAATCTAATCGATGACTAATCCTAAACAAATTCTTCAATAGTGATGGCTTAACTACATAAGTGTATTCCATTTTGTCACCTAAACCTAGGAACTCCAATAAGGGAAGCTTTGGCTTTGTACGTAAGTCTTGCTCCTCATCTGACACGTAAGATTCAACGTGATTAATATTATAGCTGCGGCGGATTCTTATTTTAAATTAATGGGCAAAAAAAAATGGTCAAGAGTTAAGATTCAATAAAAGGTCCATAATTAATATTATTAATTCAAAGATCGCCAACGTACCAAAAAATACTTTATTTTTATCAAACCTTACTCAAACTAGGACCTTTCACGTTTTATTTTAAATAAATCATTTCAAACTGTTTTCCTTCTAATACCACCACCCCCATGGGGGTTTAAATCCTCCGCGGCCATCCAGAGTCCGTTCCTGATGGCCGCCACATGTCACTGGAAAAAGGAAAAACCGTTAGATTTAATTTGAAGTTATAAAACGGTTTTTCCATTAAACCGGATGTCAAACAATCCGGTTCAGATGAATGATCCGAATTGTAAACCAAGCCGGTTACTCATTAAAAAAAGAAAAAAGAAAAAAAAAAACCTCAAAATCCCTGCATCGTCTTCTTTCCCCAACGAAACCAAAATTTGCAGAATTCGAGATTGCCATTTCAGTCAATCATCAAAACCCATCATCTCTAATCTCTCCAAATGAAATAGAATCTCAGATCATCCTCACCCCCTCCCTCACAACACAAAACAATAAAAAAGAAAACGAAGAAGAATGGGCGGAAATCATCGAGCTGCGTCCATTAAACTTTTCGTCCGCTTTGATGGACCCAAACCCGACACCAACAGAGATATGCTTGCAGTCCTTTCATGGGTTTTTCATTGGTGGCTCACAGAAGCTGTACCCATGCCAATTACCTCCATTTCTCCTCTCTTCCTCTCCTCCTCTACCCACTCTTCGGAATTTCTACTGCAGATGAAGTTGCAGAAACTTAAATGGACGATGTCATCAATCTTGTTCTGGGTAGTTTCATTCTTGCTATTGCCGTAGAACACGCTGATGTTCTTCAACAGACCATACCATCAAGAGAGAGGAAACCATGGATGAGAATCGGTGTTGATAGAAAGAGAGAGAAAGAAAGAAAGGAAACCAAGTTGAGAGAGAGAGCAAGGAAGGAAAATTTGGAAATCGTGGAAGAAAGAAGACGATGCAGGTTTTTGAGTATTTTTTTTAATGAGTAGCCGGCTTGGTTTACAATTCGGATCATTCATCTGAACCGAATTGTTTTGACATCCGGTTTAATGGGAAAACACTTTTTAAAACCCTTAATTAAATCCAACGGTTTTTTCCTTTTTCTAGTGACATGTGGCGGCCATCTGGAGTGGTCGCTGGATGGCCGCAGAGGATTGAAATCCCACCCCCATCCCCAACTACAACTAAGGAAAATACAATACAAATATTAACATCATTGTCTCAAATAATTTTATTTCTTCTTTGCATAGATGTGCTTATGGCATAGTTGGTGATAACTTTCTATTTATATATAGTAAGACTAAGAAGGTTTTCAGTTTGAACTTACAAACCTCTACACCTTCTTCCATCCTTGCTTCGTTAGGCCTATCGGCCCATGTCTGTATGAAAAATGATGTGACTTAGAGATTTTTCATGTGTTAAAAATATATGTCTAATTTATGCATTGAAAATTCATGTTCTTTAATTTTTTTTTTCTTTTAAAAACTGATAGCTTTTTTACCTAAGAGGGATAACTATTGCTATATATTACCTAAGAGGGATAACTATTTTATATATAGCAAATGGCTTCACCCCTAGCTCCACAAGGATTTAAAATCATAACCTAATTAATACCATTAGAAACTGGCCTTTCCAACTGAACCAGCCACTTAATTCTCTCTCTCTCTCTTACTTGCATACCTCCACTTATATGACTTATTTCTTAGAGAGACTAGGTCTGTACGTAGCCAGCCTTTGCAATAGATGACCATTCTCATTTCTCTACTTCAATTTGGACTTCCAGTAATTTCAACTAATTCTACTTAATCTATAATATATAATGTGATTATAATTCTAAAAAAATTCAAAAAGGGAATACCTCTTTTGATTTTTTCCTCCATGTATTAAATTTAAGGTTCTCAAGCAGAAATTACAAATTAATAAATAAAATTTAATTTAACAGAGGACTTCTGTCTCTCTCTTTCTCTGGCGGTCTTCTGGACGTCAGCATGATCATCTCCTTCAATGGCAACTCTGGTCAAGTATTGAGCTTTCTGGGCTTGAAGATTCCAATTTGTTCTACCCAAAACCAATATCATGATGATCATACATGAGAAGTGAGCTACCAAAAGTCCCAACCATAACCCGTTCAAATCATAATCAAAGAAGAAAGCCAACCCAACAGCCACCGGCATTCCAACTAGATAGAACGAACCCTAATTGATATTTGTTCCTGCCTTCGGCTGTGCAGTTCCTCTCAAAACTCCACAACCTGTTGTCTGTGGACAATTTCCAAGCTCGCACAATCCAATTATAGGCAAAACCAGAGACGTCAATGAAATAATATATGTATCTACAATGAACATTCTAGCCCAGACTGATCTCACTAGAAAATATCAATGCTGAAAATCCAAAATATAAAGCTTAACAAGATACCCACTAGAGCAGCAAGCCTAGCTTTCCTTGGCTGGTTCGCACCCAATTCATTTCCAAACCTTGTAGATACGCTGAAGCTCAAACAAGATGGAAAGATGTAGATTAGAGATGTAGTTTGGATAAGTATTCCCATGGATGCCACTGTTATTCGTGGATTCGATAGAAGCCCACATAAGAGAATCATGATTTCGTACCACTACCATTCCAGACAGATTGAAATGCAACTTGGAATGGCCAAATCAAGGAGTGATTTCCACCCTTTCAAGCATTCCCCCGTGAAATACCTCCCCAGGTCTTCTTGTATACCCCAAACATGTAGATATAGACGATCAGAGAACCAACAAGGTTGAAATTAGTCCAAACACCACTGAGAGCTACGCCCTTGATTCCAAGATTAAGAATATAGACAAAGAGATAATTAATGGATATATGGAGAAGGATTGCTAGAGTGGCGCAATAAGTTAGCGTAGTGTTATAGATTGACTTCGAAGGCAGATTCGAAGTGGGTGGAGAAGAGATTGAGCAACAAGATCAGGCAGAGAATATAGAATGTATGATTGGGCTTCTTTGGCTATATCTGCTTCTTCTCCGCATTTAATCAAAGGAAAGTGATGGGGATTGAGGTGACAAGCAGGAGCAGTACAGTTCTCTGCAAGGAGCGGCTGAGCAAAGTGTGGCGTTTAGCACCAAAAGCTTGGCCACAAATGGGTTCCATTCCCATAGCGAGGCCGGAGAGGATAGAGTACCGGCGATGTTTAAAAGACAAAATATCTAATTTCTCATTAAAAATGAATATGTTATAATACATGAATATATATAGATGCACCACACACATATGGCTACATCTTAATATCCCTTATACATGTGACTATAGCTGTATTATTCCCCCCCCCCCCTTGCAAACTCTGCCGACATGCAAGGCCAAGTTTGGAACATAAGACAAGAAACTCTCGACGGGGAAGTGCTTTAGTAAACATATCAGCAAGCTGTTTATGAGATGAGACAATGTGCGTAACAAGATGTCCTAGTGCCACTTTTTCCCTCACAAAATGATAATCTAACTCAATGTGCTTCATCCTCCCATGGAACACAGGATTGACGGTCATATAAAGAGCACTTTGATTATCACAATACAAAATAGTAGGCTGATACTGAGGAATGCCAATATCCTGGAGTAGAAAGCTCAACCAAGTAAGCTCAACGGTGGTTGAAGCAAGAGCATGGAATTCTGCCTCCTTACTAGACCGAGAAATAGTAGGTTGCTTCTTAGCACTCCAAGAAATACAATTGGTGCCCAAAAAATTGCAAAAACCAGTAGTAGAACGGCGAGTGGTAGGACATCCTGCCCAATCGGCATCAGAGAAACCAAGCAGCTGAAAAGAACTATCATGCTGGATACGTAGGCCAAAATCCAAAGAACCTCTGACATAGCATAGAAGATTCTTCACGGCAATAAAGTCAACAATTGCTATCGCATGCATGGATTGACAACCAGTATTAACAGCAAAGGAAAGATCAGGACGAGTCATCGTCAAATAAGGGAGACCGCCAACTATACTTTGAAACAAAGTGACATCCAAAAACGACAGGGAATCAACAAGCATCATGTATCGGGCAACCATAGGAGTAGCAATAGGTTTGACATCGCACATTTGAGCACGGCAAAGTAGATCAGTCGCATACTTCATTTGGGATAGAAACAAACCATAAGATGTAGCAGTCACCTCAATCCCCAAAAAATAATGAAGCAGCCCTAAGTCCTTCATTGCAAATGTGGAACTCAAAATGGAAATAAACAATTGAAGAAAAGCCGCATTATTGCTAGTGAGCACAATATCGTCAACATAAAGGAGAAGCAACAAAATACGATCTCCAAAACGATAAACAAATAGCGAACTATTAGAATACTGTAGGTGAAACCAAACTTCAAAAAGAAATGTGCTAAAGCGATCATACCAAGCCCGGGGAGCCTGACGCAAACCATATAAAGACCGATGTAATTGGCAAACATGGTCAGGCTTGGTGGAATCAATAAACCATGGAGGTTGGGTCATATAAACTAGTATACAAAGAGTACCATGAAGAAAAGCATTCTTAACATTGAGTTGATGTAAAGGCCATTGTAACATGGTAGCAACACTTAAAATAAGGCGAATGGACCTAGGTTTGACAACCAAACTAAAGGTTTCAAAAAAATCGATACCCTCACGTTGAGTAAAGCCTCTAGCAACTAGACATGCTTTAAGACGCTCCAATGAGCCATCAGCTTTTAACTTGGTTTTATAAATCCATTTACATTTGACAATGTTCATATCCGAAGTGCGAGGAACCAAAGTCCAAGTGCTATTAACAGCCAAAGCATCCATTTCATCTTGCATCGCTGCAGTCCAACCAGGGTGTGTAAGAGCAGCTCCAATAGAGCCAGGCTCAGATGGTGTAGTAGAGATGGAAAGCACATAGCGTGGATTAGGCTTATACACAAAGAAACGACAAAAATCTTTTGAGACTACTTAGCATGACAGAAATAGTTTCCCATGTAACTCTTAAGACTAGAAAAATGATCGTCATAATATGGCATTCATAGTCTTCCATTGTCCCTTAATGTTAAAGTAGACCACCACTCTCTTTTTGGGATTTTCAATACTGATCATTTCCACTAAAAAATTTGAAAAAGGAGTGTGAGAGACCAGAAAATACTTAATGCATTCTAAGTTTCTAATCAATAGTTGTACTACTGATGGCAATAGATTGTTAGTACTCAACTGCTTTTGTAACATAAATAGTATTGATTATTCCTGCCAAATTAGTAGGGAACTTTGCAGGAATATGACTCACTAACTGGAAAACCAGTCAGGTGACAAGCTTAATTGTCTTCTACACTCTTATTTTCTTGGAGAAATTTTGGTTTGAGCGTCTTAGTTGCCTTGTTTGCCTGAAGATGTTTAGGCATCCTAATCTTTTGAAATTCCTTTGAATTAAAAAATTCAGGTTATAGCACATCATAGTTCTGAATATTTGCATGTCTTACTAGTATCATCATTGTTGAATTGCATTGGCTAGTGAATCATTAGTGTTTTGAATCTGAAGGTATTCATGGTCCTCATAGTTTTAAGTTAAAACTGCATAATGAGTCATATTCATCCTCTTCATCTTCTTTGTTTTGGGCCTCTTGGTTTTTGGTGGGCTCGTCTCTGAAGAAGATAAGGTGGATTCTTTATTAAGTCATGGATGAGGAGCTTGATTTCTTCTACTCTGCTTGTGTGGCATATGTCTATTGTCATTAAGCATTTGCCTTTTGAACTCTTTCAACCTGACATTATATATGAAGACAGTGTGCAATGTGTTACGTGGTGGAACTCTCCCTCCCTCGTCTCCTCTCAGTCTCAACTTCCTCTTCAAAATATAAGCATTTTTTGCTAAATATTTTTTGTTCATCAAAAGTTTTAAGGTTCGTATGAAAAATCACATAATTGAATGGCTATAAATCATATCAGTCCTCGACATTGTAGGATGAATTTCAAGTGTAACAGCCCAATCTAGGTCAGGAAGCAGATACCTTTGCTAATTTTCTACCAATTTTGAGCATTTCATCATTTCCCTTGATAAATCTCATTGTAAAGGATAAGCCTTTGAATTCAAATTCAAATCCATGGTAACTAACTTTCCTTAATTGATCTTATCTCCAACCAATCAAGAAGAGTTTTAGTTATGGTAAAAATGTCAACAAGTTATAGAGTTCTGATTGTAAACAAGTTGTAATTCAAATTCAAATATTCAAATTATATTTTAAATAATATTAATATATATCTCTCTCACAAATTTGAGTGTGGGAGAATTCTCTCCTCTCTCTCAAACGAAACTCTAATTCTTCTTGATCGGTTGGAGATAAGATCAATTGGTGATAAAGTTAGTTACCGTGGATTTGAATTCAAAGGCTTATCTTTACACTGATCCCAGAGTTTTGTTCTAAACTTCCATATTTTACATGAAAATTTATGCTTGGACAAGTTGTGAAGTTCCTCTTCCAAATTCCTGAAACTTGAAATCTTCCTTTTTCTTGGATTACATTGCTTCACTATCTTGGATTATGTCTTATTTGTTAGGGATAATGGATGGAGGAACCTAATTAGTAGAGTTATGAATTTACAATGTCTGTTGAGGGCTTTGGGGTCCAAGGTTGTTGAGAGACCACGGCCCATGAACCAACCATGTTTCACCTTTGCTAAAACCGCCTTACTTTATTTCAGACCTAGAATACCCTATTTATATAAACTTATCCTCTGGAAAATGGAAAAGAGCCACTTTTTAGCAGATTTCGTTTAATTATGAGTACCTTTTCTTTTTAAGGTTCTTTTTGAATTTGATTTGGGGGGGGGGGGGGGGGGGGGGGGGAAGGAAGACCATTGGCACCAATAAGAACAAGGTAACTCACTTTTCCAGTTTTCCCTCATTTTCATGAGTGTTGGAATCTCATTTATCTCTTATATCCTTGTGCTAGTAATGGCAAACTTCATGTCAAAGGTTTTTGCCAAGTAAAGTTTTGAAAGATAGGTTTTCTATATTTTTCTATACAACCTTATCCCAAATTTTTTTGCAAAGAGATTGTTCAATACCTTGACTTCAAGCTACATATATGGCCCATTTGAATATATATCATGTGCTGTTTTGGTATTCTAGAAAATAATGGTGGGCATCATGCAAAACTATAGTATCTTGGCTTTCGGCTGTTGTGGAGGAAATGCTAAGCGAATATCTCTTCTAGATGGATTTTTAAAGCTAAATGTAAATGTTACTGTCAATGAACCACACTAATTTCACACAAGTAGGAATTTTTTTTTCTTCTATTGGTGCTAATTCTGCCGATCGCCTTGAACCGTTGTTTTCTGCACCGAACTCCTCAGAACTGATTCGATCTGGCTTGCTCTTCGATCAATCAACCTCTCACTCCTGAAAGAAACAGAATACCAGTAAGAAACGGAGCCGATCGTCTTGATCGGCGTCTCGTCTCCGACAATCTAGTCAGTATGGTGAAGAAGATGCTTCAGAGCTCTCTGGAGCTTCTAAAGTGTTATAATGGAGTTCAATCAGAGTGAGTTTAGAGTGTGGTTGATTCTAGAGACTTACCTTCTTACGAATCTTCCTTTTCCTTTTATACTAGCTTTCCCGCTTATAACACTTTTTCAATCATAGCCGTCAGATCATCGCTCCTCTTTGGACGTCGCTGATCATCCTTCCTTTATTCTCTCAATCGAACCCGGCTAAGATTGGTTTGACCGGTATAAACCGGAAATGGATATTTTAGTCATAACATAAGCCCCAAGCCTACTGATCAGGTTGAACTTACACAAAACTCTGATCAGTAGGTTTAATCCTTCCTGTCGAAATCATCCAGTATACCCTGCTCAGCCATTACGCCGTTTCCCTAGATAGTCCTTGATTTCTTCAAAACTTTGATGTCAAGTCACCATATCATCATTAACTTGAAAGTTGATTTATGACCATGCCCCTTATAAAATTATGTCATCTGCAATAGTTGCATATAATAGTTGAACTGCCTTGCGTAATTATTATATTACTGTACTCAGCCCCCAAATTATCTTGAAACCGGCTGAAATCACTTTCCTGTCAGGCTTTTCACAAATTTTCAAATATAAATTTCATCTTCCTTAACGTTACCGCCGCTTGTTCATAAATTTCGTCTCTTTCCCACATATGACCATCATATTGTTCCCTTACCTTCTCACACATCATCCTCATTCTTTTCAACTGCAATTTTCATACATTCACCGATTGATCCCACGCGTCAGTTACGAAAAGTAATGACAATTGATCTTGGACCATCGTGTATTTCCCCCTCTTTTCAAGAAATCTTCCTTCATTCTTTATATATATATCTGTCAACTGTCATCTGATCCCTTCCGTACTCTGCTCTCCTCCTTCGAGAATATCAAACATACTTATCTGCCATTTTACTTATCACTTCTTTTCATATTTTATCTTTCAGGTTTTCTTCTTCTTCCTTTCCTGTTTCCGCCATGGATCCTGCTTCCAACCCTTCAATACCCAGTACCTCGGCTCAATCTGCTATACCTTCAAACAACGAGCGAATGAAAGACGTATCTGGTGCTTCCTCCTCTCATCAGAATCCTTCAGATTGGAAACCTATTCCATACGCTCACGATGAAGCCATCGTCGTTTACACTCTTGTAGATATGTCCAGAGAGAAAATGGACCCAAAATATGCTGGCCCCGATTGGTATCCCACCAAAATAAAGAAATCTCACCTGGACTCCTATTTGGAAAGTTACCATTTCCCTTCTGACACCAGAATATGGGTTCATGAATCTTCTGACCGTCCCTACTCAGTTGATCCAGAGTCATCACCATTTACCTTGATCATCTCGACTCAGGCTTTATAATCCCCTTGACCCCCATAGTTCAATCTTTATTGGACTACTATCATGTCTGCCCTTCTCAACTTACTCCAAACAGTTGAAGACTAGTTTACTGTTTTTTCGCTTTTATCCTTAAGATGAATCGTATCCCCCTCGTTGATCTTTTCAGAAATTACTACACCCTGAAAGTATCCCGCGAACGCGAGTACCTTCATTTTGCTAGAAGAACCTGCATTTTGAATGAACTAGGAAAAGACTCCCAGATTTTCATTGATTCCTCCATTCCCCATCATAACAAGCAATGGCGAGAGAAGTATTTCTTCTGCGCCATTCCGAATCCAAACTTTCGGTCTCGATGGTGTTTACATTCCTTGAACTCCTTATCCCCTTTGAAAGTGTGTCCCGAACTCACTGAGTACGACTGAGAAACTTGGAGTTTTATTCCCACTGGAACTCCAATAGATGCGGCCAAGTTGAAAACGAATGCAGGTCTTATCAGTCATGGCCTCTTTCCAGGTAAAGATAGTGACAACAATATATCTTTCTTTCATTTACCATTACTGTCACATCCACTCAGCCGGTACCCTATCTGACATACCCGGGATGTGATCCACAGCCCCGAAGATCCATAGTTCAGAGACCACATCAGCCACATCGACAATAAGACAATCATGAACAATCAATATTAAGCTACAATCAATAAAATAGAATTCAGGAATATGATATCAAGGATAATCAGAGTGCATAATTAAATATCAATTCAGATAAATCAAGAAGGCAATGGGCAGAATCCACTCCTTCACCAAGCGGAAGTGAGGTCAAAATTTAGTTAAGTACAAGTCTCAAGTTATGGAAATAAGTTAAAGTTATTACATTTTTTCTAAGTTTAATTGTCACAAAAAGAAGGGGTAACTACTCATAAGTCTCCTCCACAATGGATATGTCCTCTTCAAAAGTGAGGACCATGGAGATCCAACATGACTGCTCCCATACAACTCCAGGGCTAACCCGGTACGCTGGTGATCTTCTTCGGTATGGTCACCGAAGTCTTCAATGTAGCTAGTCTCCGAATAGTAGTATGAGGTATCCGGGTCCGCCTCAGGGAGGGTGCCATCAGAGTAATCACCTGTAGAATAGCCTAACAAAATATTGCAACAGAAAAGGAATGAGTTCAAAAGAACTCAGCAAGGAAGTTATTCCACCACACATGAACCACAAGATAATCATAACATGATGCAGATGATATGAGGCATATAATGCAATATGATTTTATTCTAAGTATGCTGGTCATCTATGGTAGACATGCTTTAAGTCATAGCACCATACTTCTTTAGGTAGTCTCAGCCACTCATCACCGGGGGAAATTGGGTCCTGCATCCCTCTCGGACAAATCCATGGTTGGGGGTTTCGGTCACCACTCTCTCACATTACCGTTTGGTCTAAGTATTGGCGCATGTCAAGGTATAGCCTAGCCCAATGCAAGTCATCTACTTAATCATATCATGTCAGTTCCAGATACGTCCATTCCTCCCCTCTCGGGATCCTTTCCGGTATCCTTCACACTAGAGTCACGGATATTACTCACCGGACTCATCAACCCTATTGGTCATCCACAAATGGTAAACGGGAAGCTCTCACGTCCCTCTCACGGATCATTTCACCGGTCTTGAGTGCCCATGAGCCCAAGTCTAGCCATTTGCAACCCTACCAATAAATGGCCCCTTTCGGGTAACCATAATGCAATTTATGTCCTCTCACGGAGTGGATACCGGTCTTGAGCGCCCACAAATCCACACTACTACCACGGGTTGTTCGGTCTCAATGCCCTTCCGAATCGGGTCTAATAAGATAGGGACATCTTAGCCATACATCTAGACAAGTCCTATGTATGTCATTCAATAACCCGGGAAGCGTCGATGGACACCTTCGGAGAACATCCCATACTATTCCCTCCGATGTCCAAGGACAGAAGCACCAGTAGGGTACCCCTCAATCCCAAGTTATACTTAAGCAATCACATGCCCAAGTTCATCATATCAGCTCACAAGATACAACATCATAATAAACATTCAATTCATGACATTGACATAAGTCATATATTGAAATTGATAAACATGATAAGACATTGAAATAACATAATGTAAACACAAAGCTACTGTTGAAAGACATATGTAGCAAGTCTAACATGATAAGAATATGAAATAGAAACTATATTTACTAAGTTAGGGATACCAAGTCAAAATTCCATATCTTAGGTAATTATATTGATAACTATCCTTACCTTGAATCGGAGAAGAGAATGGTCCAAGATCACAAGCAAGTGGCCCAAATAGCCTTAAAGTCCTAAACAAGCATATATGAAAGGTTAGAGAAGAAATCAGAACAATTGGAGATCAAACGAATCAAAACTAGGCAAAAGTTGCTGACAGCAACTCTATTGGTCGATACATTTGGTCGATAGTATCGACCAATAGTATCGACCAAATCAATTCCAGGACAGCAAGCTGGCTTTTTGGATTCTTCCCCAGATTTGGTCTTCCGGGTCTCGGATTGACACGAAACTTGGAGGATATTCTAAGCACAACATGGGGACACTAATTATCAAGAAACTTTCATAATCCAATGGTCCATTTGGAAATCCCGAAATCGACATATTAAGGTTGAGAGTTGTAGGTCATGGCATTGGCTACATCTCAATGCAAATTAGGGGAAAACATGGGGGATTAGGTAGGGAATCGTTTAGAAGTAACATGGAACACATATGCAAGGTATAGATTAGGTTAATCATGAGCTTCATCTCAGTTTTAGTAAATAAAGCAAGTTGGTAAGCAATAAATCATGGAAATGTGTAGTTAATGATCATGAGGTGAATCAATCATAGTCATATCGGTGAAAACATCATTGTATGGGGTTTAGAAGGTTCATGGCAAGGTGTATGCAAGGTTGCAGCACCTTGGCCATGGTCCCAACAGTAAAATAGAGAAAAGATGAGTGAGAAAGTGATTAGGAGAGAGAGTCATACCTTTAAAGTGGAACAAGAAAGTAAGAATGAGTGGTTGGCAATGATTGATGAAGAAGATGCTTCACCACTACCAAGGAGGAGTTCTTGGGAGGCTCTCCCATGTTCCCAGATGTTAAAAACTCGAGAATAGGGCTCCAATCTCGAGGAATAAATAAATAGAAAAGAATATTCCAAGAATCTTTAAATCTGGGTTTAGCAAACTTGTTGGCCGATACCTTTGGTCGATAGTATCGACCAATAGTATCGACCAAAACATATTTCTGCAGAATTTTACAGAATAGTTCAGCAACTTTAGGTGCGGACTTGGAGGGCTATACAAGGTCAAATTGCATGGGGTTTTCTCCTAGAGTCCACTCAAGAGGTTTAGTTTTAGGGAGTACCTTCGGATTATGCACAGGAGTCCGTTTGATATTTCAACTGTCTCACTCTTCATCAGTGCGCAGATTCTCACTTAACACTGATAATGTACTCAAGGAAGGAGCAGCATCATCAATGTCCATAAACTGGAGTTCTGACATTACGTAATCAACCAGTAGGGCCCATAAGTCCCTTCTACCACCACTTCGGGTCTTCGGACCTACAAACATAACAATGACCGGGTCGGGTCAAGGTTAGGTAAAAGCTGGATTTTACATTCTTCCCCCCTTAAAAGAATTTCGTCCTCGAAATTGAAAGCGTACCTGTGCTTCCAAAAAGATGAGGAAACTTCTCCTTCATTTCTTCTTCCTTTTCCCATGAAGCTTCTTCCGGGGTATGGTTCTTCCACCGAATCTTCACCAAAGGGATGGTGCGATTCCGCAACATGCTTATCCTTTTTATCTAGGATTTCACTGGTCCTTCATCGTAAGAAAGATCAGCACTAAGTCCTTCGGGTGCTTGTTGTAGTATGTGTTCCGGGTTCTCTATGTACTTCCGAAGCATCGAAACGTGGAACACATTGTGAACTCCAGCAAGAGATGGAGGCAAGGCCAAGCGATAAGCAACAGATCCAACCCTTTCCAATATTTCAAAAGGTTCGATGAAGCAGGGGCTAAGCTTTCCTCTCACATTGAATCTCATCACTCCTTTCATAGGTGATACTTTAAGGAAAACTTTCTCTCCAATTGGAAACTCCAGATCGGTCCTTCTCTTGTCGGCATAGGATTTCTGTCTTGACTGAGCAGACTTAATCCTTTCTCTAATCATGTCGACCATAGCACTTGTAGCTTCAATCATTTCCGGGCCTAAGACTTTTCTTTCACCGGTCTCAATCCAATACAAAGGCGTTCTACAAGTGTTACCGTACAAAGCTTTAAAAGGGGCCATGCCTATTGTTGATTGATAACTGTTGTTATAGGCAAACTCAACTAAAGCTAAGTGTTCATCCCAATTTCCACCCATATCCACCACACAAGATCTAAGCATATCTTCTAAAATTTGAATCGTCCGCTCAGATTGTCCATCGAGTCGGGGATGATGAGCTGTGCTCAGATTTAATTGGGTTCTCAAGGCTTTCTGCAATCCATTCCAAAACCTTGAGGTGAACCTAGGATCACGGTCATACACAATACTCACCGGCACACCGTGTAGACGAACCACGTTGTCCACATAGAGTCTAGCCAGCTTGTCCAAAGTGTAGGTGATCTTCATAGGTATGAAATGGGCTGATTTAGTCAACCTATCGACAACCACCCACACAGTGTCATTTCCTTTACTTGTCCACGGCAAGCTAGTCACGAAGTCCATGGAGATATCTTCCCACTTCCCACTAGGAACAGGAAGGGGCTGAAGCAATCCGGGCGGAGGTTGGCGAACGGCTTTAACACGCTGACAAGTCTCGCACTTGGCCACAAAGTCTTCAACATCCGCTTTCAAATTAATCCACCAAAAATGTTCCCTTAAGTCTTTATACATTTTGGTACCCCCAGGGTGTATTGTAAAGATCGACTGGTGTGCTTCCTTCAATTTTTCCTTCTTTATTTCATCAACAGCAGGCACACAGAGTCTACCTCTAAACAATAGGGCACCATCTAAAGATGTACTAAAAGCCGTGGTCCATCTCTCGAATTCGTGGTAACCTTCTCAATCTTCCTCGTGTGGCAGTGAGGTCGAACTTTGTAAAGCGACGATCCGATCTCTAAGGGTGGATCTTGCCGTCATGGCATAAAGAATACAATCCGAACCCTCAGGAACCACTTCTAAGCCAAACTTTTCCATTGATAACAACAAAGGTCGACTCGAAGCACACAAGTTCAAATCCTTCTTCTGACTCTTCCTACTAAGAGCATCCGCAACTACATTTGCTTTACCTCGGTGATATTGGATGTCACAATCATAGTTAGAAACCAACTCCAGCCATCTTCTTTGTCTCATATTCAGCTCTTTCTGGGTGAAGAAGTATTTCAAACTCTTATGATCTGTGAAGATAGCGATCTTCTCACCGTATAGGTAATGTCTCCAAATCTTTAAAGCAAAAACCATGGCGGCAAGCTCTAAGTCGTGAGTGGGATAATTCCGCTCATAGTCCTTCAATTTCCGAGAGGCATAAGCCACAACTTTGTCTTGTTGCATCAACACGCAACCCAATCCGATCATGGAAGCATCAGTGTAGACTGTCAACCCACCGGAACTATCAGGTATAGTTAAAACTAGGGCGCTTGTCAATCTAACCTTCAGCTCCTCAAAATTCTTCTCGCAAGACTCGGTCCAGATGAACTTCTCTTCCTTTCTAGTTAGCTTAGTCATAGGGGCAGCCAACCTAGAAAAATTTTTGATAAATCTCCGGTAGTATCCTGCCAATCCAAGGAAACTTCTTATCTCAGTCATGGTCTTCGGTCCTTCCCATTCGGTAACGGTTTGCACTTTTTCCGGGTCGACACGAATACCCTCGGCTAAAACAACATGGCCAAGGAATACTACCCTTGAGAGCCAAAAGTCACACTTGCTAAACTTAGCATAGAGTTTCTTTTCTCTCAACCTTTGCAAAGTGAAGTTCAGATGTTCCGCATGCTCTTCCTCATTCTTCAAGTAAATCAAGATGTCATCAATGAACACGATCGCAAACTTATCGAGCACATCATGAAATACCCGGTTCATGAGGTCCATGAACACGGCAAGGGCATTCGTTAAACCAAAAGGCATAACTTTGAATTCATAATGTCCATACCTTGTGCGGAATGCCGTCTTAAAGATATCACTTGACTTCACTTTCAATTGGTGATACCCCGATCTCAAGTCAATCTTCGAGAACACAGACGCGCCCTTCAACTGGTCAAACAGGTCATCAATCCGAGGCAACGGGTATCTATTCTTGATCGTTAACTTGTTCAACTCTCTGTAGTCAATGCATAGGCGCATACTACCATCTTTCTTCTTAACGAACAAGACCGGAGCTGTGAAACCCAGCCCTGACCCTAATCCGGAAACTCTGTTTATTGTAGGTCCAGTGACCCAAAGTAAGGCAACAAGTCATCTTTGGGCCATTTCTGTTGAAGACTTGATGGCTTGATTGGAATCCATGAGTGTTGATGCTAGTGTTCCAATGGTGGAAACTGCACCCGGATGAAGATTTGATTAGTTGATGGTCTTGGAGTGGTCTCTGTATTGATTCAAAGGCATTTCTAACTCCTAGGTATGTCACTCTAGAGGTGTGCAAAACCCCTTGATGTTTGGACTTGATCTGAGACTTCAATTCCCTGTTTTGAAGTTGCTGTCTTGATTGGTCGACTCATTGGTCGATTGGATCAATCGACCAAATCAATCGACCAATTGATTCTGTTTTTGAAATTTGAATCCTGTCACTTCTATTTAAGTCTAATCTCGGGAATACTCCGCCTCCTCTGCCTCCTAAGCCTCTGGAACGAGTTAGAACCCTAATCTAACCCATTCCCTTGCATTCTTTGGTGATCTCTTTCAAAGACTTGAAGAATTCTTCATCTTTCTACGGCAAAGGTATGATCTCAACCACTCTCTCTTCTATCTCTGAATTTTCTTTCTTTTATTCTGTTTTCATTGAGATCAGAAAGGTGATGAAGCATTCTTGTAATCATCAATTCTCTGATCTCACCATATTCTTTAAGACTCATGATCATCATCATATTCTTAAACCCTACCTATTGAATTCTTGAAAACCCTAACCCTAATTCTTTGAAACCCTAATCTGTGTGATTGTCTGGAGAACTTTTGGTAACCTCCCTTGTGAAGGAAAATCTTCTTGAGTAATATTGTGTTAACCTAAACTTCATCATTGAATGACCCTTCTTGTTATTCTTGGCTAACAATTTATCTCCCTTCATCCAGATCTCACAATTATTTTCCGTGGGAACCAAAAAGGGTAAAACCCTAATTCTTGGGTAAGATCAAGAACCTCTAGTTTAATCATGGTAACCCAATACTACCATGATAATTCCCCTCTTAATTGAACCCTTTTGAACCACCGACGGGGCCCCCCGTGAACCTCAAAATTCGGATTCTTGATTCTCAAAGCCATCGCTGGTCGCATCGGTCGACTCATTGGTCGACTGGTCCAGCAAACCAATCAATCGACCAATGAGTACAGCAACCTCAATCTTGGTATGTTTCGATTGATTTATGATTTTTTCCTTTATGCATCTTTCCTAACATGTTGTGTGCACTTGTTTAGGACTGTCTTCTCAGGTTTTGTCAAGATCATACTTGATTCTTTAAGATTCCATTCAAGTTAGAAGGTAAGGACAGTTAATTCCTTAACTACATAGATTGCTTGTTCTCTGGTTTCTACTTTATGAAACTATGAGATTACCTACTGTTATTGTATTTTAATTCTGATCTCCTACTGTGGGAACAGTAGCACTTGTTTATATCATCTTTTTCATTATTTATGTTATATGAATTACTTATTACTGCTTAATCTGATGTTGCTTTTACATTCTCTTTTATATGATGAACTGTTGGTTGTGTATGTCATGACTGATATGAGAATTTGTTTGCTTAAGTTTGGTTTGGGATTTGGAAGTGTCCTTTTGACACTTCTGTCCTTGGACATTATTGGAAATAGTATGGGATGTTTCCGGGGTTGCCCATCGACACTTTCCCGAATCAATGGTTGTCATACCTAGGGATGTCTAGCAGTGTTTGGCTAGGATATACCCCTGTTATATCAGACCCGATTCGGAAGGGTATTGAGACCGAACGACCCGTGGTAGAAATGGGGATTCACGGGCGCTCAAGACCGGTGAGTTATATCCGTGAGAGGACGGGAATCACATTGTGGGGGCCATTTATTGGAGGGTTGCATATGGCTAGACTTGGGCTCATGGGCGCTCGAGACCGGTGAGTTATATCTATGAGAGGACATGAGAGCTTCCCGTTTACCATATGTGGATAACCAATAGGGTTGATGAGTCCGATGAGTAATATCCGTGACTCTAGTGTGAAGGATACCGGAAAGGATCCCGAGAGGGGAGGAATGGAAGTATCTGGAACTGACTAGATGTAACTGAGTAGATGACTTGCATTGGGCTAGGCTTTTCCCTGACATGCGCCGGTACTTATGCCGAATGGTTGTGAGAGAGTGTGCTGACTTAACCCCCTACCATGGTTTTTCCGAGAGGGACGCCCGAACCCACTACCAACAGGAGCCGTATGCGTGACCTACCCAAAGAAGTACGGCTCTATGACTTAAAGCATGTCCGCCATAGAGACCAGCATACATAGAGTTAGATGCATACATACATAACTTGTTTCATACTACATTGCATCATGTTATGTTTTGCCACATGTTATCTATGATGTTATGGGTTAACTACCTTACTGAGTTTCTTCGAAACTCATTCCTGTTGTATATTTCTTTTTGTTAGATTATCCTGCAGGTACAGAATACTGTGACGAGCAGTACAGCGAAGCACAAGCTGATGAAGCGTATTACACGCAAAGTGCTTGCAACGATCAAGATTACTTTGATGATCCCCCGGCGGATCAAGCTGCGTACTACTTTTGAGAACAACATAGAGTTAGAACGGATTCATTGGATTGATGAAGTCCATACTTATGAAGACGTTATCTATAAATTTGAAGACGCTTGATCTTAGTTTATTTATTAGTACATTTGTTTCAGTTGTAATCCCTTTTTGATTTTTATACTACGTTCTGCTATTTTGGTAAAGTGAGTTTCCGCCTCACTTCACTCCTTTTTGATATCATTGGATATCTGGTATCTTTCCACACTCTTATTATTCTGATTGTTCATTTCTTGTTTTGAACCTTGTTTATAATATTAAACCTTGATTTATTTCTGTTCATGATTATGTTAGTGCATATGTGGGAGGATGATTTCCTCGATACTTGATCTTCGGGGTTGTGGATCACACTCTCGGGTATGCTAGTTAGGGTACCGGCTGGGAGGATGTGACAGAATGGTATCAGAGACAAAGTTCAAGGAAATCCTAACCACAAAAAACAGTAACAGAACATTCCTGAGTCATAGATCCAGAAGTGACTCATCTACTCTTAGAAGTGAATAATAGAACACTTGGACTAGAAACTATTAATGAAGCATAACTGGATAATTCTGAATAATGCACAATAATTATACTTAAACAATTGTCACTTAATGCAATAAAAGAAAGGTGCATAATACACAATAATAAAGTGAAACAGGGAGAACTTCATTAAGTTTTACAACTACTACATCTGAAAAGCATAAATGAAAATCCTAGTACAATCTATTTAGGTGATCTCCTCTGATCTCTGTAAGCTCGGAACTCCTTTGATAGCTGAGTCACCTGATACTCTATCCTATCCTGTCGTGACTCCATCCTCTCATATAGCTGCTCCTGTCTGACCTCCATCCTCTCCAGCATGGAAGTCATCGATCTCATCTATGCACTGAGATCCGAAGTCTCTGGAACCGCATGAGAAGGACCACCTGTCTCGAAGTGCGAGGAAGGGAAATCGTGATGCTTCGGCACTGTCTCGTGCATCTCAGTACCATCTCCGGCCTGATCATCATCACTGTTAGGACCGATATCCTCTCCACCATCCTCTGACTCCTGCTCATCCTCTGTCTCATCATCCTCCTCACCCTCTGGACCAGGAGATCTCACTGTCTGTGTCCGTTCCATCTGACGTACCATCCTAGTCCCCATGACGTATCCTCGTGGACCAGTGTCCACTGGTGTATCCTCGAAACTGACCCCGAAATGCCTGAAGATCAAAGTCAGTAACCTCCCATAGCAAAGATTCTGCATGCTAGGTCGCAGAACCAGATCCAGCATGACCTGCTGTATGATGTAGGAAAGGTCGATCTCGAAGCCCATGTAAATCCGATAGATGACTATGGCCTCCATCACTGTAATCCTATGGTGATGTCCAGCCTTCGGCATGATGTTTCGACCGACAATGCGACCGATAACTCGTGTAGAATCTGTCATCTGTCCGCTGTTCCTCGGAGTGAAGCACCGGCGGCTGTCCCACAGTGTAGAGCATATCTCATGCAGCTCATATGGCATCAAGTAGCTATCTATAGCTGCACCTGCAAGTATCCATACGCATTGATCTGGGTAGTGAGGGATCCGCAAGATCTCGGCTAACGATCTGGTGGAAAAGCGAATCTGAGTCTGAAGGACCCTGCTCCTAAGGACAAGTCTAAGTGGAAGCCCTGGACCTCTAGCCTCCTCGTTGTAAGTAAGGTTGCTGAAGAACAACCTCACTAGCTCAGGATATACCGGCAGATCCTCAGTAAAGAGATGAGTCCACTGCAAGGTGTCGAGCCTCTGCTGTATCCTAAAGACCCGAAGCTGGCGAAGGTGTAATAGACGTCCTAGCTCGATCCGGCAAAGAGCTGAAGTAGGCCTCATACAGGAACTCGGCCTGTGGAGTGTCGAAGCGATCTGGTCTCTGGACATGCTGTCTAGGCTCTGAAGGAACCTGACCTCTACCTCTGAGTGCCCCTACTATGTGACCTCTACCTCGTCCGCGTACCCCTCTCGGCATAATAAATATCTGTAGTTGAGACAAAGACATTGTTGGTTAAGTGTTATTTCAAGATTTAAGCCAAAAGGGTATTTTCGTAAATTTTTGGAAAATTTCAAATTTGGGGGAAATTTGATTTGAAGATACTAGCATGTGCATAATACTTGGAATTGCATGTCTATGAAATTCATTTGATAAAATTCGATCGAAAGCTTGGCATAAAGCGAAAAATTCAGCAAGAAAGAATTTGGGGATTTTGCATTCTAGGTCAAAATTGATTTTTTTTGAAAAGTTGAAATTGGTTAAATCAAAATATATAGACATATCTACAGTATCATTTGGAGCATGTAGCAATTGATTTCATGCGAAAACTCCAAGCGGTTTGTGAGAAATCAAAATTTTCTAAAGATAACGATTTCGGTACGAAAACTTTGCGAGAAGTGCAAGAAGGTGTTAGAACTTGTTGTCTATTCATGGCATTGTGTTTAAAACCTAGGGAATATGTTTCTAAGTATTCCTAAACATGATTTCTAACAATGGATACAAGTAAAACATGGATTTGATTGAAATGCAAGCATGAGAAGATGAAAGTAAAAGAGAAAATGATAGTCTTACCTTGTGTTTGATGAATGTGAGTTGTGGTGTTGTTGTTAAAACACTTGAATCACCCTAAGATGCTTGAAAGAACCTTAGAAGATGTTTCCCTAGAGCTCACTCACTTGTGGAAGAAGTTAGAATGAGGTTTGAATGTGAAAATGAGGCTTATAATGCGAATTTTCGTATTCTGTGAGCATTGGTCGACTCATTGGTCGATTGGGTCAATCGACCAATCAACCGACCAATGGACCTAGTAGCTCCAATTTTTGTTGAAATGTTGGAAAATGTGATTTTTGTCCTATGAATTGTTGTTGGATGACTAAATGGATGTATTTAAGCATGATTAAAATTTTCAAAATCATTTCGACATATTGATTTCATTGAAACTTCGAAATTTGGAATTTTGATGTTTCCGGTTCTTGCAGAATGGTTACTCTAAGAAGTGGGCGTGGTGAATCCAGTGGTCATGGAAGTGGTCGTGGTGAAATACCCGAAGGCGGTCATGATCAGCAGACTGGTGACCAAGGTACCCAGGACATACCAGGTGCCCCGAATGTCGGAAGCTTTCATGATATTGCCAACATCATGGGCAATATGATGCAACAGCAAGCAGCTCAGTTTAATCAGATGTTGACGGGTTTCATGACACTACATAATGAGACTCGTGCTGGTGTTAATGTGAATCCTTATGCCGCAGTTCCGAATGCAGGTGGCCTTGCTGAAACTCCTCATACTCGCCTGATGGAGAGTTTTCTGAAGATGCAGGTGCCCAACTTTACTGGTGTTACCAAGGATCTCTTGTTCCCTACCAAGGATTCGTGAGTTGGAAAAGCCTTTTCGTCATCTGCAATGCTCCGAAGCTCAAAAGATTTTGTTTGCTGAGCATAAGTTGCAGCATGAAGCCGATGCTTGGTGGACTTCCACTCGGCCTGTTTTGGAAGGTTTGCATGCAGGTGTTGTAACTTGGGATTTATTCAAAGAGGCTTTTTGCATGAATTATTTCCCTGAGGTGGTAAAGGATGCGAAGGAAGCTGAGTTCATGGCTCTCGCACAAGGATCCTTGTTTGTGTTAGAGTACCAACAGAAGTTTGAGGAACTTCATTTCTTTGCTCCTGATTCCCTGAAGCCTGATATTGCTAAGGCGAAGAAGTTCTTTAAAGGATTGCGCCCTGCCATTCAAGGCTATCTCACTGTCCAGCCTATAGAGAGTTATGCCCAAGTGGTGCAGAACTCAAAGAAGTTGGAAGAAAATGAAAAGGAGAATGCTCGCGTGCAAAGGCCTTGGCAGTCTAGAAACCCTGGTTTGGTGGATCGTAATGATCGGCGCTTTGTGAGACCTACACCCTATCCCACTCCTGCTTTTCAGCCTAGGAGTATAGGTCAAAGCCCTGGTCTTTGACAGCCTGGTCAGTTTCAGTATGGCGGGAATCCACCACCAGTGAATGCAAGTGCTAGGCCAGTGAATGCGAATCCTAAGCCTTTTGTTCAGAAGCCTCCTGTTGCAGCTCTCCCGGTAGGACCGAGCAATCCTATTTGCTTTTACTGTAAGCAGTCCGGTCATTTTGCTCGCGATTGTCCGAAGAAGCCCGTCCAAAGCAGCCTATTCCAAAGTGGTGAAGAGTGCTCCCGCTCCTCCCTCTCGGTAGAGTGTTCAAGATCTCTAGTACCGAGCAAGATGGAAGCCATGATGTGATCACAGGTACATTGTCGGGCCGCTTCTTTTCCCGCATTTGTTTTATTTGATACGGGTGCATCTCATTCGTTCATATCATCTCGCATTCATTAAGAAGACCGACCTAATCCCCGAGAAATTGTCTAGTTGTTTATTGATTAGTACACCCACTGGTCCTATTGTGAAACTAGATAAAGGATTAGTTAAATGTCCGGTGTTGGTTGGTAAGATAAACTTGGAAGCTAATTTGGTACTTCTTGATATGAAAGACTTCGATGTTATTTTGGGAATTGACTGGTTAACAGCCCACAAAGCTGTATTTCTTTGCTCCTCGAGAAATATTCAATTCAATACTTGCGTAGGTTCAGTTTTTGAATTTCAAGGTGAGAAAAGACGGGTTGGTAAAAAGATATTGTCCAGCACCGATGCAAATCTACACCATAGTAGATGATGCTTCTTCTGAAGGCAAGAGAAAAGTGGAGAAAAGAGCTGACGAAGTCAAAGTTGTCTGTGACTTTGTTGATGTCTTCCCTGATGATCTATCGGGAGTGCCTCCAGATAGGGATGTTGAGTTTTCTATTGGTGCCGCTCCGATATCTAAGGCTCCGTATAGGATGGCTCCTATTGAGTTAAAAGAGTTGCAAAATCAGTTAAATGAGCTCATTGAAAGAAGTTTCATACAACCTAGTGTGTCACCTTGGGGAGCTCCGGTCTTGTTCGTCAAGAAGAAAGATGGTAGTATGCGTCTGTGCATTGACTACCGTGAGTTGAATAAGTTGACTATCAAGAATAGATATCCGCTGCCCCGGATTGACGATCTCTTTGATCAATTGAAGGGTGCATCTGTGTTCTCAAAGATTGACTTAAGGTCTTGATATCACTAGTTGAAAGTGAAGTCAAGTGATGTCTTCAAGACAGCTTTCCGAACAAGGTACGGCCATTATGAGTTTAGAGTCATGCCTTTTGGTTTGACTAATGCTCCTACTGTGTTCATGGACCTCATGAACCGAGTCTTCCATGATGTGCTCGATAAGTTTGTTATTGTCTTCATTGATGATATTCTGATCTATTCAAAAAGTGAAGAAGAGCATGAAAGGCATCTAGATTTCACTTTGCAAAGACTGCGAGAAAAGAAACTTTATGCTAAGTTTAGCAAGTGTGATTTCTGGCTAAAGAGTGTAGTATTCCTCGGCCATGTGGTTTCTGCTGAAGGTATTCGTGTTGATCCTGAGAAAGTTCAAGCAGTTGCTGATTGGAAAAGACCGAAGACTGTAACGGAAATAAGAAGTTTCCTTGGTCTGGCAGGTTACTACAGAAGGTTTATTGAGAACTTTTCTCGGTTAGCTGCCCCTATGACTAAGTTGACCCGGAAAGAAGAGAAGTTTGTTTGGTCTGACGCTTGTGAGAAGAATTTCCAAGAATTGAAGGATAGACTGACAAGTGCCCCGGTTTTGACTATACCTGATAATTCTGGTGGTATGACGGTCTATACTGATGCGTCGAAGATTGGTTTGGGTTGTGTACTGATGCAGCACGGTAAGGTTGTAGCCTATGCCTCTCGGCACTTGAAGGATTATGAGCGGAATTACCCCACTCATGATTTAGAGCTTGCCGCTGTTGTTTTTGCTTTGAAGATTTGGAGACATTACCTCTATGGTGAGAAAATTGCCATATTCACGGACCATAAGAGTTTGAAATACTTCTTTACTCAGAAAGAGTTGAACATGAGGCAAAGAAGATGGTTGGAACTAGTCTCTCGATTATGATTGTGATATTCAGTATCACCCCGGTAAGGCAAACGTTGTTGCCGATGCTCTTAGTAGGAAGATTCGGAAGAAGGTTTTGGATTTGAATGCTTTGAGTCTACCCTTGTTGTCTTCTATTGAGAGTTTTGATTTGGAAGTTGTTCCCGAGAATTCTCGTTGTTGTTCTTTTCGCTATGACGGCAAGGTCTGGTCTTAGAGATAAGATTGTTGTTTTGCAGAGTTCGATCCGGAACTTAAGGACAAAGTTGAGAAGATTTCTTCGAATCCCGAATCGATCCCGACTTTGGTATATCTTTGGATGGTGCTTTATTGTTTAGAAGTAGATTGTGTCTCGCACAAGCAAATGAAGATCTTAAGAAGGAAATATTGAAGGAAGCACACCAATCAATCTTTACAGTACACCCTGGAAGCACCAAGATGTACAAGGACTTGAAGGAACATTTTTGGTGGATTGGGTTGAAGGCCGATGTTGACGACTTTGTTGCCAAGTGTGAGACTTGCCAGCGTGTGAAAGCCGTTCATCAACCTCCATCCTGGATTGCTTCAGCCCCTTCCCTGTTCCTAACCGGAAGTGGGAAGATATCTCCATGGATTTCGTGACTAGCTTGCCTAGGACAAGTAAAGGCAATGACACTGTGTGGGTGATTGTTGATAGGTTGACCAAATCAACCCATTTTATTCCTATGAAGATCACTCATACTTTGGATAAGCTATCTAGACTTTATGTGGATAATGTGGTTCGTCTACATGGTGTGCCGATGAGTATTGTGTCCGATCGTGATCCTAGGTTCACCTCAAGGTTTTGGAACAGTCTACAGAAAGCCTTGGGAACCCAATTGAACTTGAGTACAGCTCATCATCCACAGTCAGATGGACAGTCTGAGCGGACAATTCAAACTTTGGACGACATGCTCAGATCTTGCGTGGTGGATATGGGTGGAAATTGGGATGAACACTTAGCTTTGGTTGAGTTTGCCTATAATAACAGTTATCAAGCAACGATAGGCATGGCTCCGTTTAAGGCTTTGTATGGTTGCACTTGTAGAACACCATTGTATTGGACTGAGACGGGTGAAAGAAAAGTCTTAGGTCCTGATTTGATTGAAGCTACGAGCGCAATGGTGGATATGATAAGAGAAGGGATTAAGTCTGCCCAGTCAAGACAGAAATCCTATGCTGACAAGAGAAGGACTGATCTGGAATTTCAAGTTGGAGAGAAAGTTTTCTTGAAGGTTTCACGATTGAAGGGCGTGATGAGATTTAATATTAAAGGGAAGCTTAGCCCTCGTTTCATTGGACCTTTTGAAATTTTGGAAAAGGTTGGACCCGTTGCTTATCGATTGGCATTACCTCCGTCTATTGCTGCTGTGCATAATGTGTTCCACATTTCGATGCTCCGGAAATATGTTGAAAATCCGGAACATGTCTTACAGCAGGCACCTGAAGGGCTGAGTGCTGATCTTTGTCCTATGATGAAGAGCCAGCTGAAATTTTGGATAAGAAGGACAAGCAATTGCGGAATCGCACCATCCCTTTGGTAAAGATTCGTTGGAAGGACCATACCCCTGAAGAAGCCTCTTGGGAGAAAGAAGAAGATATGAAGGAGAAGTTTCCTCATCTCTTTGGAAGCACAGGTACGCTTTCAATTTCGGGGACGAAATTTTTTTTAAGGGGGGGAGAATGTGAAACCCAGCCCTAACCCTAATCCGAAAACTCTGTTTTATTGTAGGTCCAGTGACCCAAAGTAAGGCAAGAAGTCATCTTTGGGCCATTTCTGTTGAAGACTTGATGGCTGGATTGGAATCCATGAGTGTTGATGCTAGTGTTCCAATGGTGGAAACTGCACCCGGATGAAGATTTGATTAGTTGATGGTCTTGGAGTGGTCTCTGTATTGATTCAAAGGCATTTCTAACTCCTAGGTATGTCACTCCAGAGGTGTGCAAAACCCCTTGATGTTTGGACTTGATCTGAGCCTTCAATTCCCTGTTTTGAAGTTGCTGTCTTGATTGGTCGACTCATTGGTCGATTGGATCAATCGACCAATTGATTCTGTTTTTGAAATTTGAATCCTGTCACTTCTATTTAAGTCTAATCTCGGGAATACTCCGCCTCCTCTGCCTCCTAAGCCTCTGGAACGAGTTAGAACCCTAATCTAACCCATTCCCTTGCATTCTTTGGTGATCTCTTTCAAAGACTTGAAGAATTCTTCATCTTTCTACGGCAAAGGTATGATCTCAACCACTCTCTCTTCTATCTCTGAATTTTCTTTCTTTTATTCTGTTTTCATTGAGATCAGAAAGGTGATGAAGCATTCTTGTAATCATCAATTCTCTGATCTCACCATATTCTTTAAGACTCATGATCATCATCATGTTCTTAAACCCTACCTATTGAATTCTTGAAAACCCTAACCCTAATTCTTTGAAACCTTAATCTGTGTGATTGTTTGGAGAACTTTTGGTAACCTCCCTTGTGAAGTAAAATCTTCTTGAGTAATATTGTGTTAACCTAAACTTCATCATTGAATAACCCTTCTTGTTATTCTTGGCTAACAATTTATCTCCCTTCATCCAGATCTCACAATTATTTTCCGAGGGAACCAAAAAGGGTAAAACCCTAATTCTTGGGTAAGATCAAGAACCTCTAGTTTAATCATGGTAACCCAATTATTATGTTTCCTTTACTAGATCTGAATTCTTTCATATCCTAGTTCATTATCTATAATCTTTCTATTTTTTTTCCCTCCTAACCTATGATAACCCTAATCAGGTTAACCTCATGATTTCTAGGTTGTAACTTGAGAACTGTTTTGAGTTATGGTTTGATATCCTCTATACCATAGAATACTACCATGATAATTCCCCTCTTAATTGAACCCTTTTGAACCATCGAATTCGGTTTTGGATTCTCAAAGTTCGGATTCTTGCAGGCCACTGTCTGCATTGGTCGACTCATTGGTCGACTGGTCCAGCAAACCAATCAATCGACCAATGAGTACAGCAACCTCAATCTTGGTCTGTTTCGATTGATTTATGATCTTTTCCTTTATGCATCTTTCCTAACATGTTGTGTGCACTTTTTTAGGACTGTTTTCTCAGGTTTTGTCAAGATCATACTTGATTCTTTAAGATTCCATTCAAGTTAGAAGGTAAGGACAATTAATTCCTTAACTACATAGATTGCTTGTTCTCTGGTTTCTACTTTATGAAACTATGAGATTACCTACTGTTATTGTATTTTAACCTCGATCTCCTACTGTGGGAACAGTAGCACTTGTTTATATCATCTTTTTCATTATTTATGTTATATGAATTACTTATTACTACTTAATCTGATGTTGCTTTTACATTCTCTTTTATATGATGAACTGTTGGTTGTGTATGTCATGACTGATATGAGAATGTGTTTGCTTAAGTTTGGTTTGGGATTTGGAAGTGTCCTTTTGACACTTCTGTCCTTGGACATTATCGGAAATAGAATGGGATGTTTCCGGGGTTGCCCATCGACACTTTCCCGAATCAATGGTTGTCATACCTAGGGATGTCTAGCAGTGTTTGGCTAGGATATACCCCTGTTATATCAGACCCGATTCAGAAGGGTATTGAGACCGAACGACCCGTGGTAGCAATGGGGATTCACGAGTGCTCAAGACCGGTGAGTTATATCCGTGATAGGACGGGAATCACATTGTGGGGGCCATTTATTGGAGGGTTGCATATGGTTAGACTTGGGCTCATGGGTGCTCGAGACCGGTGAGTTATATCCGTGAGAGGACATAAGAGCTTCCCGTTTACCATATGTGGATAACCAATAGGGTTGATGAGTCCGGTGAGTAATATCCATGACTCTAGTGTGAAGGATACCGGAAAGAATCCCGAGAGGGGAGGAATGGAAGTATCTGGAACTGACTTGATATAACTGAGTAGATGACTTGCATTGGGCTAGGCTTTTCCCTGACATGCGCCGGTACTTATGCCAAATGGTTGTGAGAGAGTGTGTTGACTTAACCCCTACCATGGTTTGTCCGAGAGGGACGCCCGGACCCACTACCAACAGGAGCCATATGCATGACCTACCCAAAGAAGTACGGTGCTATGACTTAAAGCATGTCCGCCATAGAGACCAGCATACATAGAGTTAGATGCATACATACATTACTTGTTTCATGCTGCATTGCATCATGTTATGTTTTGCCACATGTTATCTATGATGTTATGGATTAACTACCTTACTAAGTTTCTTCGAAACTCATTCCTGTTGTATATATCTTTTTGTTAGATTATCCTGCAGGTACAGAATACTATGACGAGCAGTACAGCGAAGCACAAGCTGATGAAGCGTATTACACGCAAAGTGCTGGCAACGATCAAGATTACTTTGATGATCCCCCGGCGGATCAAGCTGCGTACTACTTTTGAGAACGGCATAGAGTTAGAACGGATTCATTGGATTGATGAAGTCCATACTTATGAAGACGTTATCTATAAACTTGAAGACGCTTGATCTTAGTTTATTTATTAGTACATTTGTTTCAGTTGTAATCCCTTTTTGATTTTTATACTACGTTCCGCTATTTTGGTAAAGTGAGTTTCCGCCTCACTTCACTCCTTTTTGATATAATTGGATATCTGGTATCTTTCCGCACTCTGATTATTCTGATTGTTCATTTCTTGTTTTGAACCTTGTTTATAATATTAAACCTTGATTTATTTCTATTCATGATTATGTTATTGCATATGTGGGAGGATGATTTCCTCGATACTTGATCTTCGGGGCTGTGGATCACACTCTCGGGTATGCCAGTTAGGGTACCGGCTGGGAGGATGTGACAGGAGCTCCCCAGGGTGACACACTTGGCTGCACAAAACATCTATCCAGGAGCTCATTCAGCTGAGTTTGCAACTCCTCTAGCTCGGTAGGCGCCATCCTATAAGGAGCCTTAGACACCGGAGACGCTCCAGGAGTCAAGTCTATAGAGAACTTAACCTCTCTATCAGTGGGTAGTCCTGATAGATCGTCTGGAAACACATCAGCAAAGTTACAAACAACACTGACATCTTCAAGTCTTTTCTTTTCCTTGACCTTGCTTCCAGATGAAGCATCTTCCACCAGGGAGTGGACTTGCATTAAAGCGGTCAAAGTCTTCTTGCTCACTCTTTCCTTCTTCCCTTAGAACTCCAAAACTGAATTCCCTTCCAATCGAAATTGAATCTTCTATGAAGAGCACAAGATCACGGCGTTGTAGGATGTCAACCAATCAATTCCCAAGATCACGTCGAAATCTCTCATATCGAACAACACCAACCTTGCCTTCAAGTTCAAACCACAAACACAAACAGGACATTCTTCTAACACTTTATCTAGTTTAACAGCAGACCCAACAGGGGTACAAATTGACAAATAACTAGACAAACATCTGGGTGTTAGGTTAGTCTTCACAGCAAAAGTAGATGAAATGAATGAATGAGATGCACCCGTATCAAACAATACAAATGTTGGTAAAGAAGCGACTAACAATGTACCTGTAACAACATCATGACAAGCTTCTTGGTCATACCAGATATAACTGAAGACTCTGCCGACAGGAGCAGGGACACTCTTCTGAACAGGAACACCGAGCTGAACAGACTTCTTGGGGCAGAGGCGGGAAAAATGGCCGGGCTGTTTGCAAAAGAAGCAAACATTATCCTTCGGTCCAACAGAGGTAGCTGCCACTGGAGGTCTCTGAAATGCAGGCCTGGGGTGCACCATTCCAGGTTAAGAAGGCTGAACAATTCCTGCAGGTCGGATCCCACTAGTCTGGCCATACTGGCCTACATGAACAGCACTGGGACTCGGCCCAACACTCCGGGGCTGATAGGTGGGAGTGGGGTACGGTGCAGGCCTCACAAAACGACGGTCGGTACGATCAACAAATCCATAAGGTCTGGATTGCCAAGGTTTCTGTGCTCGCGGATTCTCCTTCTCAGTTTCCTCGATTTTCTTCGCATTCTCCACAGCCTGAGCATAGTCTCCAAGAGGTAAGGCAGTGAGGTGGACTTTGATCGAAGGTCGCAGCCCTTTGAAAAATTTCTTCGCCTTGGCAACATCGGAACTCAAAGAATCAGGAGTGAAGAAAAAGAGTTCTTCAAACTTCTACTGGTATTCCAGCACAGAAAGGGTACCTTGCACCAATGCCATAAATTCTGCCTCCATGGCATCTTTTACCGACTCAGGGAAATAGTTTCTACAGAATGCTTCCTTAAACAACTCCCAAGTAACCACACCAGCATGAAGGTTCTCGAGAATAGGCCTGGTGGAGGTCCACCATGCATCAGCTTCATGTTGAAGCTTCTGTTCTACAAACAACACCTTCTGATTATCTGAACATTGCAGGTGTCTAAATGCCTTTTCCAATTCTCTCAACCATCTATTAGGAAAGAGGGTGTCCTTGGTCATTTCGGTAAAAGATGGTACTTGAAGTTTAAAAAAACTTTCCATCAGCTTGGTATGCGGGATCTCAGCGAACCTCTCCACATACGGAGCTGCACGGCCAGGGTTTCTTGAACCACTTGCTCGGTTCTCTTCTCGCATAGCTAAAAATCCGGTCATCATTTGATTGAATTGTGCCGCCTGTTGCTGCATCATGTTGGTCATAATGCTAGCAATGTCTCTGAAGCTTCCGATTTAAGGAGCATCGGGAACTCCATTAGGGGTGGGGTGCTCTCCTTGTCTTTGCTGGTCCGGGGTCCCAGCAGGCACATCTTCAACTCCGGAATTATTATAACCAATCAAACGATTCCTTAGAAGCACCATTCTGCAAACATCGGAAATTTACAACATCGAAATTTAACTTGTCAAAATCACTTGATCAATAGAATAGAATGCCCAAATCATGCTTAAAATCATCAACATAGCAAGATTATAGTCCAACATTGACAAGAAACAAATCACAAATCAGATTTCCACAAAAAGCCCAAAAGCAGAAATTTTTCCCTATTGGTCGATACATTTGGTCGATGGCATCGACCAATAGTATCAACCAAAAACATTCTGCGCGAAAACAGAATATAAGGCCCACTCGTTTCATTTCAAAACATTTCCATTTCAAACTTGGCTCTGGGGAAAACTTCTTCTTAAGGTCTCTAAGGGTTTTAGGGGTGATTTGAGGCTTCCAACACTCTTGCAAGCTTGCATTGATCAACAACACAAGTAAGTCTCATTCTCTTCTTCTCTCTTCTTGCGTTTTCATTTACCAAGATATGGTTTTTCTTCAAAACTTCAAAATGGTTGATGCTAATGGTTAGAATCATGCCTAGGGACATTTAGAAACATGCTCCCACCATTTTACAAGCCAAACTAAGCATGAAACACAAGATTTCACAATCTTAGGTTCCAAAAATCACTATTCATCTCAATATTCCCAACTTTGCAATTACTTGCCTCATTTTTATACCAAAATGAATTTTGACATGAAACCAAGTCCCACATGACTAATTTACCATGGGGAAGGTGTTCCCACATTCGGTTTGCCGAAATTCCAACTTTTGAAAAATCACAAACATAGCCCGAAGAGGGATTTTCCCTTCACCTTCTTGCAGAATTTTCACTTCTACAAGGCCAAGATGTTAGATTTTCACCAAACGAAACATCCCAGCATGTTTATCCAAGTCTTATACACATGCTAGTATGTTCGAATCGCATTTTCGCAAAAAATTTAAATTTTCAAAAAATTACAAAAATGCCCTTCATCTAACAAATGAACAAGGGAACTAATCAAAATGAAATTTCTTTCTTGTCTCCGCAGGTTCATCATGCCCAGAGGAGGACGGAGGGCTGACAGAGGTATAGGACATGCTCCACGACAGGAGGTTACCGAGGAGGACCTCTTCATTTTACCTCAGGCAGAGTTCTTGTTCGAACGCTACTTCTATGACATACCGATCGAGTACGGGCGGTTGATAGTCTTAGATGAGTTAGAGACCTTTCACATACGGGAGAGGTTAGAGGCGATGGGATGGTTACCTTTGTACACCACGCCACATCCAGTCTACCCAGAGCTTGTCAGGTACTTCTATAGTAATTTGACCTACCGACTCGAGGATGACCCGTGAGATGGTCCTCGGATTGTCATCAACTCCGTGGTCAGAGGCATTGAGATCATATTCACTACCAGCGAGTTGGCTGAGATCTTGGGGGTGCCGTCCGTACCAGACTCTTGTTGGTGGATTCCTCCTCGCACTGACATTCTGGAGGGTCTCATTCCATACGAGACACACGAGATAGGCATGACTCTGTGGGACGATGAGAACTGCTTCATGCCCAGGAGTGGCACTTCTATGCTACCATCTGCCCGAGTTATCGCTCGCTTTGTCGGGCGAAACATTATTCCGAAGGCAGGGCATCACAGTAGGGTGACGATCATGGAGGCACTAGTCATCTATTGTATTTACACTGGTGTGCAGATAGACTTGGCTCACATCATGCAACATATCATGATAGACCGAGTTGAGTTTCCCGGGGTCAGGAACTTAGCTTTCGGCCGGGTCTTGACACGCATCTTCCAATACTTCCGAGTGGATTTAGAGGACACACTGATGATTCCTGATATAGAGATAGGTGAGGACCTCTGTGCATGGTCGATCAGGAAAATGGGACTTGGTAATGCGGTTAGATCAGACGAGGAGGCCGACATTGATGGAGATGCCGAGGATGACGATGTAGATGAGCATGGAGATGATGATGACCAGGGTGATGCTCCAGTTCAGGATGATGACCAGGGGCATGAGAAGATTCCTGCTCCACGATTCTCCGAGGATGGAGGTCCATCTCACCAGACTTCTGAGGCTCCAAGTGTGGCTTCTCATCAGTCTTCGATTTATTCCATACTCGAGAGGATCGAGGCTCGACAGATAAGGATGGAGACATACATGCACACTTTAGGTGAGAGGTTTACACGGCTCGAGGATGAGTTCAGATCGAGGAGGGATCAGACAGATCGTCGGAGTAGATCACCTAGATAGATAGCATTAGGAATTTTCCTTTTTATGTTTCCCAGATGTACTTTCTTTCAGACTTGTAAAAATTTTCTTATGTGATTAATGAGATCAAGTTGTTTTGCTTATATTATTGTGTCTTATTTCATAATCAGTTAAGTTTCATTTATTTAGTTACTAATCTCGGTTATCTATTATTCAGCTCTAAGAATAGTTGAGTTATCCTTTTGATCGGTAACTCGGAATGTTCCATCATCGCTTCAGTGGTTAGGGTCTTACTGAACCTGGGGCTCTGATACCACTCTGTCACATCCACCCAGCCGGTACCCTATCTGGCATACCCGGGATGTGATCCACAGCCCCGAAGATCCATAGTTCAGAGACCACATCAGCCACATCGACAATAACACAATCATGAACAATCAATATTAAGCTACAATCAATAAAATAGAATTCAGGAATAAGATATCAAGGATAATCGAGTGCAGAATTAAATATCAATTCAGATAAATCAAGAAGGCAATGGGCGGAATCCACTCCTTCACCAAGCGGAAGTGAGGTCAAAATTTAGTTAAGTACAAGTCTCAAGTTATGGAAATAAGTTAAAGTTATTACAATTTTTCTAAGTTTAATTGTCACAAAAAGAAGGGGTAACTACTCATAAGTCTCCTCCACAATGGATATGTCCTCTTCAAAAGTGAGGACCATGGAGATCCAACATGACTGCTCCCATACAACTCCAGGGCTAACCCTGGTACGCCGGGTGATCTTCTTCGGTATGGTCACCGAAGTCTTCAATGTAGCTAGTCTCCGAATAGTAGTATGAGGTATCCGGGTCCGCCTCGGGGAGGGTGCCATCAGAGTAATCACCTGTAGAATAGCCTAACAAAATATTGCAACAGAAAAGGAATGAGTTCAAAAGAACTCAGTAAGGAAGTTATTCCACCACACATGAACCACAAGATAATCATAACATGATGCAGATGATATGAGGCATATAATGCAATATGATTTTATTCTAAGTATGCTGGTCATCTATGGTAGACATGCTTTAAGTCATAGAACCATACTTCTTTAGGTAGTCTCAGTCACTCATCACCGGGGGAAATTGGGTTCTGCATCCCTCTCGGACAAATCCATGGTTGGGGGTTTCGGTCACCACTCTCTCACATTACCGTTTGGTCTAAGTATTGGCGCATGTCAAGGTATAGCCTAGCCCAATGCAAGTCATCTACTTAATCATATCATGTCAGTTCCAGATACGTCCATTCCTCCCCTCTCGGGATCCTTTCCGGTATCCTTCACACTAGAGTCACGGATATTACTCACCGGACTCATCAACCCTATTGGTCATCCACAAATGGTAAACGGGAAGCTCTCACGTCCCTCTCACGGATCATTTCACCGGTCTTGAGTGCCCATGAGCCCAAGTCTAGCCATTTGCAACCCTACCAATAAATGGCCCCTTTCGGGTAACCGTAATGCAATTTATATCCTCTCACGGAGTGGATACCGGTCTTGAGCGCCCACAAATCCACACTACTACCACGGGTTGTTCGGTCTCAATGCCCTTCCGAATCGGGTCTGATATGATAGGGACATCCTAGCCATACATCTAGACAAGTCCTATGTATGTCATTCAATAAGCCGGGAAGCGTCGATGGACACCTTCGGAGAACATCCCATACTATTCCCTCCGATGTCCATGGACAGAAGCACCAGTAGGGTACCCCTCAATCCCAAGTTATACTTAAGCAATCACATGCCCAAGTTCATCATATCAGTTCACAAGATACAACATCATAATAAACATTCAATTCATGACATTGACATAAGTCATCATATATTGAAATTGATAAACATGATAAGACATTGAAATAACATAATGTAAACACAAAGCTACTGTTGAAAGACATATGTAGCAAGTCTAACATGATAAGAATATGAAATAGAAACTATATTTACTAAGTTAGGGATACCAAGTCAAAATTCCATATCTTAGGTAATTATATCGATAACTATCCTTACCTTGAATCGGAGAAGAGAATGGTCCAAGATCACAAGCAAGTGGCCCAAATAGCCTTAAAGTCCTAAACAAGCATATATGAAAGGTTAGAGAAGAAATCAGAACAATTGGAGATCAAACGAATCAGAACTAGGCAAAAGTTGCTGATAGCAACTCTATTGGTCGATACATTTGGTCGATAGTATCGACCAATAGTATTGACCAAATCAATTCCAGGACAACAAGCTGGCTTTTTGGATTCTTGCCCAGATTTGGTCTTCCAAGTCTCAGATTGACACGAAACTTGGAGGATAGTTTAAGCACAACATGGGGACACTAATTATCAAGAAACTTTCATAATCCAATGGTCCATTTGGAAATCCCCAAATCGACATATTAAGGTTGAGAGTTGTAGGTCATGGCATTGGCTACATCTCAATGCAAATTAGGGGAAAACATGGGGGATTAAGTAGGGAATCGTTTAGAAGTAACATGGAACACATATGCAAGGTACAGATTAGGTTAATCATGAGCTTCATCTCAGTTTTGGTAAATAAAGCAAGTTGGTAAGCAATAAATCATGGAAATGTGTAGTTAATGATCATGAGGTGAATCAATCATAGTCATATCGGTGAAAACATCATTGTATGGGATTTAGAAGGTTCATGGCAAGGTGTATGCAAGGTTGCAGCACCTTGGCCATGGTCCCAACAGTAAAATAGAGAAAAGATGAGTGAGAAAGTGATTAGGAGAGAGAGTCATACCTTTAAAGTGGAACAAGAAAGTAAGAATGAGTGGTTGGCAATGATTGATGAAGAAGATGCTTCACCACTACCAAGGAGGAGTTCTTGGGAGGCTCTCCCACGTTCCCAGATATTAAAAATGCGAGAATAGGGCTCCAGTCTTGAGTAATAAATAAATAGAAAAGAATATTTCAAGAATCTTTAAATCTGGGTTTGGCAAACATGTTGGTCGATACCTTTGGTCAATAGTATCGACCAATAGTATCGACCAAAACATATTTCTGCAGAATTTTACAAAATAGTTCAGCAACTTTAGGTGTGGACTTGGAGGGCTATACAAGGTCAAATTGCATGGGGTTTTCTCCTACAGTCCACTCAAGAGGTCTAGTTTTAGGGAGTACCTTCGGATTATGCAGAAGAGTCCGTTTGATATTTCAACTGTCTCACTCTTCATCAGTGCGCAGATTCTCACTTAACACTGATAATGTACTCAAGGAAGGAGCAGCATCGTCAATGTCTATAAACTGGAGTTCCGACATTACGTCATCAACCAGTAGGGCCCATAAGTCCCTTCTACCACCACTTCGGGTCTTCGGACCTACAATCATAACAATGACCGGGTCGGGTCAAGGTTAGGTAAAAGTTGGATATATATATATATTTTTTTTAAATCATCAGAAATAGTTGCTCATCCGGTCCCTAGCGTTGCTGATCTTCGAAGAATTGTTTTAGAAGAAAAGAAATCTGACGCCAAAGTTATCAAATCCTCCAAGAAAAGGAAACACATTGCCCTTCACCCTTCAAAAAGAAAGCCTGCTGAGAAGGAAACTTCCCCTGGTCAAGAAAAAATCGACCAGGCGCTAGAAGATTCCGCCAGAGAAAACATTGATGTTCAAATTGTGAAAATTGTTGCAAGCAAGACACCTGATCCCAAGGCGAGGACCTCCAGAACTTCCATTACACTGAGATGCAGACTTAGGTCTACAGGTCCAGTTTCTGACCAGGGTTTGTCTGGCTCGAAGAAGAAGAAAAGAAAAGAATCCCATACTGCTCCTACACAAGTCCCCACTGAAGAAAATAATCCACATGAAGAAATTCCTGCTGCCGCCAAAGCTAATGTTGAAGAAAATAGAGAAAGCTTATTGTCACACACACCAGCTAATTTACCCCACGATACTTCTATCTTCCCAGAAAAGATGGTTGAGGATGAAGATCGAGGTAAGGACTTTTTTGACTATTCTCCTGATCATCTGAAGAGAATTGCTGAAGACATATTAATTGATGTTACAGGTGATATTATTGAGGAAATTGCTGACCAATTGTGTGATATGAATGTTGATATATCTGCCTCTCCCTTGGAAGTTGTTGCCAAGGATAATATGAATGAACCCTCTGCTTCTGTCTTACCCTCATCAATCCCCATGTTAGATGTTACTGTTCCAGTCGTTAATGCTCCCCCTTTTGTTGAAGAAAATGATCAAGATGCTCCTCCCTTAGAAGAAAATAATCAGAATATTCCTCTTCCTGAAGAAGTTCATGAAGCTGCCCCACCAGGACATAATGTTGTTCCTTCGGAAGCTCTTATGGCAGCTGATCTCCAGATTGGTCATGGAGATCAAGAAAATATTGTTATGCATACTGGTTCAAATGATGCTGCCGTAGATGTAGATCCTGAGAATGCAATTGAAGTTGCTAATCTTCAACCAATCCCGGACCAACCTGATGATACCATTAGTGCTGCTGATTCTAGAAACCCTTTCAGTCCTGAATGGCTTTTAAAAGAAAATCATACAGCCAGCCGCAATTGGGAGGTTGCTAGAGAATGGGGAACTAAAGGCCGGATCCCCCGTGATAAAAGAGAAATAGCTCGAATTTCCGATTCTGAACTTTACTCTCATGGATGGGGGTAAGAAAAAGATCCCTATTCTTATTCTTTGAGTAAGATTGATCTACTATTGATTTATATATTTATTCTATTTAGTTTATATTGATTAATCTACAGATGTTTTGGAGCTGCTTTTAATGCATTTTCCAAAGTTTTGGAGAGGGAAAAAACTTTATCCCAGGAAAATGATGATCTGATCAAGAGGAATTTTGAGCTAGTCAATGAGGTACAAGAACTTCGGAGAAATTTGGACTCTTCAGAGAGAAAATTAACAAATGCTGAGTTCAGAGAGATTGATTTGATCAATGATCTTGATAGTTTGCACACTGATTATGAACTTTGCTCTGACCATTGTGCTGAATTGTAGGAAGAGATTTCTATGTTGAGAGATGCTATTTTGAATTATAAAGATGAGCTCCTTCAGCTTGAAATGTTAAAGAATAATGCCCTTGACAGGGCCAGGATTGCCACTGATGAAAGAGAGGATTTTAAGGAAAAGCTAAGCAGAGCTTTGGTCTGGTCACAAAGTATTGAGAAAGAAAAGAATGAACTTCAGGAAAGGTTCAACGAGATTGAAAAGCTGAATACCACTTTAGAGTTGGCCCAAGAATATCATGTGAAAGCTTTCAATTCAATTTTATAGGAAAAGTCTGCTTTAGAGGATAAAAATGATGGTTTGGGATTGAGACTCAGTGAGGTGACAGCAGAAAGAGATAATCTTGAGGTTTCCCTAGGTTTGGTTTCTAAAGAAAAGGAAAGTCTTCATGTTCTTTTGGATGAAACTTTAAAATTCAAAACCTTACTGCATGAAGATTTGGAAGCAGAGAGAAGACAATTTGAAGTAGAGAAGAAAAGAATACAAAGTGAAAATTAGATTGTCTTAAATTCAGTTACCTCCTCAATGAAGGCAGTTGGAGATAATCCAACTTTCCTCGGATTTTGCAAGAATATGGTGAAGGATTGCTCTGATCAAATCTTCTCAGAAATCCTCAAGATTCATCCTGATATAGATTTTAGATTGTTACCTCCAGAATTTCTCCCATCCAGAACCTTTTTTGATCTTAGGAATTTGAGATACCCCAACTCTGATAGTTCATCAAAAGATGATTCTGACAATGATAACAGTGAGTCTTCCAGTCCTGGCCAAAACCATTATGCCAGTGATTCAGATAACAATGGTGATGGTAACTCACCTCTTCAAGATGATAAAGAAACTGCTGCCAATGATGCTACTGATGTCGATCCATCTGATAATGTTGCAGATGTTGATCCATCTGCAAAATCTCAAGTTTGAAGAAAATATTTCCTGTGCTTATGAATTTACCTTTTTCCTCTTTTTTGTTTACCTCTTTAGCATATGAGGTTTTTGAACTTGTCTATCTTTTATATTAATGAATTTTCCTCCCTTTCTTTTGCTCTTTTGGCTTTGACAGAATAGTATCTTTTATAGTAAGGAATGATCCGGGATCATCCTCGGAAGGAATGATCCGTGATTAGCTTAGCATGACCTGGCTACGTGAGCCTAACTTACGAAAAGTCGGGACCACCCTCGGAAGGAATGATCCGTGATCAGCTTTTGAAAGCATGACCAGGCCTCGGAAGGTTGGCTATATGAGCCTGACTTACGAAAAGTCGGGACCACCCTCGGAAGGAATGATCTGTGATCAACTTCGACAAGCATGACCAGTCCTCGAAATGCTGGCTACTTGAGCCTGACTTATAAAAAGTCGGGACCACCCTCGGAAGGAATGATCTGGATCAGCTAGCATAATCATGCCTCAGATGGCTGGCTACTTGAGCCTAACTTCGGAAAGCTGGGATCACCCTCGGAAGGAATGACCCTGAATCAGCGTTGAAAAGGCATGATCAGACCTCGTAAGGCTGGCCACTTGGCCTGACTTCGGAAAGTCGGGATCACACTCGGAAGGAATGATCCTGGATCAGCGTTGAAATGGCATGATCAGACCTCGTAAGGCTGGCCACTTGGCCTGACTTCGGAAAATCGGGATCACCCTCGGAAGGAATGATCTTGGATCAGCGTTGAAATGGCATGATCAGATAACTGGTTCGTAAAAATATCATAGTGACTAAATGAAGAAGAAACTTTTGATGACCACGATTAATAAGATGATTTCTCCAAGAATACCAAAAAATCCTGCCTCCTTTCTACTGATAATATTTCTTAAGGTGAATTATATTCCACGGTCGTTTCAAACAACTCCCATGAGCATCTATCAGCCAATATGTGTTTCTGCTCACAATTTTTGTCACCACATATGGCCCCTCCCAATTTGCGAAAGTTTCCACCAGTTTCTTAGATTTGATGCTGATTTTTTCCTCAAAACCAAATCTCCCACTCTAAAAGATTTAGGTCTGACTCGAGCATTATAATACGCTGCTGTTCTCCTCTGATATTCTATATTGCAATATAATGCTCTTTCTCTGACTTCATCTAAGAACTCAAGATTTGCTTGCAATCCTTCTTCATTAGCTATTGTATCAAATCCTTCATATCTGTTTGATCCCACCATAACCTCAACTGGAGCTAACGCCTCTGACCCATATGCTAGTCTGAATGGTGTTTCTCCTGTTGGAGTCCTGACTGTAGTCCTATATGCCCACAGTACATGAGGTAGTTCATCGATCCATAAGCTATTTGCTTCATCCAGTCTCCTTTTTATTCCCTGCAGAAGTGTTCTGTTGGTTACCTTTATTTGACCATTGCATTGAGGATACGCCACAGACGAGTGTTTGCATTCAATATGATAATCTGCACAAAATTCCTTGAATCTTTCATTTTCAAATTGTGGTCCGTGATCAGTTAGTAGAATCTTTGGCAGACCATATCTAAATATGACATGATTTCTAAAAAACTTCTCAATTTGACTCGTGGTTGTCGTAGCCAAGGCTTCTGCTTCTACCCATTTTGTGAAATAATCAATTGCGGCCACTATGAACTTTTTCCCTCCAGTTGTAATAGGAAATGGCCCTAACAAATCCATACCCACATAGCAAATGGAAGAGGATTAAGAATTGATGTTAGTTGTTCTGCTGGCTGACTCTGAATTGGTGCATGAATTTGACATTGATGACACCTTCTTACATACTCAATCGCTTCAGATTGCATGCGTGGCCAATAAAATCCTTGTCTTAGAACTTTATAGGCCAAAGCTTTCCCACCTAAGTGACTTCCACAAATTCCTTTATGGACCTCTGATAAAGCATATCGTGCATCAAATGGTCCCAAACTTTTCAGAAGTGGCCCATAAACTGTTCTTTTATATAACAGCTCATTCTTTAGGATAAACCTAGCAGCTCTTCTTTTCACAGTTCTGGCATTTTCTCTATCCTTAGGAAGAACGCCATCTTTAAGATATTGTATAATTGGTTCCATCCAAGATATTTCTGCATCAATTTCCATTATCTCTGGCTCAGAATATGCTGGAGTACTCAGCTCCTCAAAATATACAGCCTGTGGCATAGAAGTAGATCTCGCAGATGCTAATTTTGCCAGAGAATCTGCCTCACTATTTTGACTTCGGGATATTCTCATAATTGAGAATTGTGAAAACCATTCTTTGCACTCCCATACCTTCTTAAGATAATTGACCATTCGATCATCCTTCGCATCATATGCTCCTGTAACTTGGCTGACCACCAGCACAGAATCACTTTTTACTTCAATGTGTTGTACACAGAGAGATTTGGCCAATCGCAAACCTGCAATAAGAGCTTCATATTCCGCTTCATTGTTTGAAGCATGAAAATTAAATCGAAGTGCATTCTGAATTACAAATCCGAATGGACTTTGTAAAATCACCCCTGCTCCTGATCCCTGAGAATGACTTGACCCACCAACATGCAAAGTCCTACCAGAAAACATCTCACTGGAATCTTTTTCCTCCTCTGGTAGTGAAATACTTTCAGCAATAAAATCAGCCAACACCTGTGCTTTTATCGCAGTTCTGGGTTTATAATCTATATCATGTTCTGTTAATTCTACTGCCCATGATACCATTCTCCCCGCCAGATCAGGCTTATGCAATATTTTCTTTAAAGGCCAGTTAGTAAGAACAATAATTGGATGAGCCTGAAAATAAGGTCTAAGCTTTCTAGCTGCCATTATCAAAGCTAAAACCGTTTTTCAAATTCCAGATATCTAGATTTTGCATCTAACAATGTATGGCTTACAAAGTAGATAGGATTTTGGATAGTACCTTCTTCCTGAATTAACACTGCGCTTACTGCTGCCTTCGAAGAAGATAAATATATCTGCAAGATCTCTCCTGGCTTTGGTCGAGATAGAACTGGTGGACTGGTCAGTCTCCTCTTTAATTCTTCAAATGAATTTTGACAATCCTCTGTCCAGTTGAATTCATTGAGTGCATTTAGATTTTTCAATTGATCGTGTCGCTAACCAATCAAAAATAAAATCCTACACTAATCTAGCAAGCAGAAAGTACGGGGTCGAACTATGGGGAAAAGGCTAAGTTACTAAGATTGAATTTAACAAAACTAAATTTAAACTAAACTATAAGATCTTTGGGATTTCGAATCCCCAATGCTTTTCTTTAACCAATATAACTCTACACTTTAAAGCAAATTAGGGATGGTCTTCCTAGGTATGCCCTATCTTTGCAAGACTATCGTCCTTTGCGGAAGCTTGGCACGCTTAGTTCGCTGAGCTATAGAACATCTTTGGCCAAACTCAAACACAATCAACTAGAAGAGTTAGAACAATCAAATTAATGAAATAAGCATGGTTCATCTACATCCCAAAGAAAAAGAACTAACTACTCATTATCACAAAGTTCATAAGAAAAATAAAGATGAAACATAGGGGGAGAGAGAGAGAGAGAGAGAGATGTGGTCTTCTTCTTCAGCAATGAGAGAGATGAGAGCCACATTCGCTGTCTTCTTTTCTGTGGTTGGCTTCCCTTTTATGTCTCCCGCACACAATGAATTCCCTCTCTTTACCTGTCGATTTGACCTTTATTCTTTCTGAATTTGGGAAAACTCAAAACTTGAAAGTTGTATATATTTTCAATATCGTTCCATAGCATCTTGAATCATCGAAATCAAAGCTCATACGAGAGAGATATGCCCAAAATACTGAAGGTAGGTCTGTTTACCCGATTTTCAGATTTATTACCAATTTTGTTCCTTAGACCTCCACCTATTTCCAATTTGGCTAAGATCTCACTTTTCATGATTTCTTGAGCAGCAAGATTGAATGCCATGATTTAAAATCCACCAATATCTAATATATTTGTCAACTTTACTCCATATTATCTCTAATATCCAAAATCTCCTTATTCCTGAAAAATACACAAAAATACTCAATTAGCTCTCTTTAATTAAATAAGTATGGGGAATTAAATCAAATAAATAATGGTAAATGCATGCTTATAATCAACGCCTTGAAGAATAGTGCACATCTATCTCCTGATCTCGATATGAACCTGCTTAATGCCGCTACTCTCCCTGTTAGACTTTGGATCTCCTTCATACTGCTGGGCGCCATCATGTTCAAAATAGCCCTGATTTTTTATGGATTCGCCTCAATACCTCTCTGCGTGACCATGTAACCAAGAAATTTACCAGATGAAATCCCAAACGCGCACTTCTCAGGATTGAGTCTCATTCCATTTCTCCTTAGTACATCAAAGCACTCCCCTAGATCAGCAAGATGATCAGATCTGAATTGACTTTTTACAAGAAGATCATCTACATAAACCTCCATATTTCTTCCAATCTGATCAGCAAACATCTTATTCATTGCCCTTTGGTATGTTGCACCAGCATTTTTTAACCCGAAAGGCATAACCTTATAACAATAGCTTTCTCGGTTCGTCATGAATGCCGTGTGGGGTTGATCCTCTTTTTTCATAAGAATTTGATTATAACCTAATAAGCATCCATAAAACTCAACATCTCACGACTCGATGTGGCATCAATTAACTGATCAATCCGCGGCAGAGGATAGCAATCCATAGGACATGCCTTGTTCAAATCAGTATAGTTTACACACATTCGCCACTTGCCATTATGCTTCTTCACCATTACCATGTTCGCCAGCCATTTAGGACATTCAATTTTCTCGATAAACTGAGATTCCCGAAGCTTTTGCACTTCAATCTTAATCGCATCATGCTTTTCTGATGAGAAATTCCTCCGCCTTTGTTTTACTGGTTTGATAGAAGAATCTATCTAGAGACAATGTTCTGCCACCTCTCTGCTTAAACCTAGCATATCCTGTGCTAACCAAGCAAAAACATCTGCATTTTGCTGAAGAAATTCTTTTAACCGATCCTTGTCCTGATTGTTCTGATCAGCTCCAATCATGGTTCCTTTATCTGGATTTTCAAGGCCAAAACAAGTTTTCTCCAGCTTTTCCACTGGTTCACCTCTTTAAATTTTTTCTTCATCCCTGTTGTCCATGACTTCCACAGTGAGAGCAAGAGCTTTACCTTGTGCCTTTGAATCTTTTAAAAAAGTTGTATAACTTTGCCTTGAAGTTCTCTGATCAGACTTGCACTCTCCAACGCCTCCTTCAATTGGGAATTTGACCTTTAAATGTCTTGTCGAAACTATAGCTCCAATAGCATTCAACGTTGGTCTCCCCAAAATTATATTGTATGCCGACAAACTCTTTATCAACAAAAATTTGGTAACCGTAGTTACCGTTTGTGGATGTGTTCCCAGTGTTATTTTTAACTCCACGGTTCCTTCTACCGAGGTAGATTCTCCAGAAAATCCGAATAGTCTCGTGCCGCAAGGCTTTATCTTGACTGTATCCAGTTTCAATCGTTGAAAAGCTTCATAAGACATTATGTCTACAGAAGATCCCGTATCGATTAGAACCCTATGAATATCCCTGTTTGCCACCTCAATGACTACCACAATGGCGTCATCATGTGGTTCATGAATTCCTTCCATCTCCTCCTCCGTGAAGACTATCTCCTTCATCATTTTGATCCTTCTAGGAATAACATGAGATTCGATAGCACTTACATACCTGGCATGTGCCTTAGACTTTGAAATTGAATTCAAATCTAAACTTCCCAAGATGGTCATACAAGGAGACTGCTTCTGTTGAACTTGCTGGTTTTCCTGGTGCTTAGCATTTTCGTCTGGAGAATTATATTGAAAATCTCCCTTCGGTTGGTCTTTCCTTGCTGGGGGTTGGTTATTCCATCTTCTTGGCTGATCAGGAACATTTCTCCAGTTACCTCCATTTCTTCTTTGGACAAAGTTATCCAATCTTCCCTGACTGATTAATCGTTCAATCTCATTTTTTAGAATTCTACAATCATCAGTATCATGACCATGATCCTTGTGATATCTGCAAAATCTATTTGGATTCCTTTCATCAGCTTTTTCTATCATTGGTAATGGCCATTTTAGAATTCCTTGATGTTGAATTCGCATCAGAATTTCTGATCTTCTAGTATTGAGAGGAGTATAATTTTCCTGGAATGGTCTCGGAATATCTCTTTTGAATTGACGATCAGGGCCATTTCTCGGAAAAGTTCTGTTACTTCTACGATCCCTCTGATCAGATCTCATGACTCCGTCTTCCTTCCTTTTGCTTCCGCCACCATCAGTTTCTTTTCTCGCCTGAAGGATGTCTTTCATATTAGCATACCGATTACAACGAGTCGTCACTCCTCCGTAATATTTGCCGGCTTGTTCATGATCAGGAATTCCAATAAATGATCATCCGTCAAACCTCTGAACATAGCATCATATGCTACTGCCTGATTCAAATTTTTAATCTGATTCGATTCTTGATTGAATCTCTTCATGTAACTTCGAACTGATTCTCCTGATTTTTTACGAATTGCAGCCAAATTATCAACAGTTTTGCTACTCTTCATACTACTTTGGAACCTCGACAAGAATATCTTCGTCAAATCTTTGAAATCCTTAATAGAATTTGGTAATAAACTGAAGAACCAAGTTGTTGCAGAACCTTTCAATGAAGATGGAAAGGATCGACACTTTAAAATGTCGAATTTCGCCAACTCAACAAACCGAGCTGATGCTCCATCGGATCTGTGCTTCCATCATACATTGTGAATACTGCGAGTTTAAAATTGCGCGGCAATGGTGCTGACATAATCTCCTTAACGAATGGATTTTGATTCATCACTTCCTCCACTTTTTCTCCAGAGTCTTTGTTCGCCAATCGCTGAATTTGATCATCTAGGATACGAAATCTTTTACTGATTTCCGATCCATGAACTTCAGATCTGCTACCTTCTGACCTTCTTGTTTCTTTCTTATCTCTCCAATTTCCAACGCTTCTACTCTTTTTGCTCCAAATGTGACTCAATTGATCATCCTTGGACGATCCTCGATCTTCGGTCTCCAGTGGAATATAGTTTGGATCCGCACTCTCTCCTGATCCTTCCTTCAGAATTGATCTCCTTTGGTCCTCTCCTAACCTTTGAATCTGACTCGGGATAGAAATTGCATCGGCTCGGGAAAAAGTTTGAGATCTTCTAGCTAGCGAAGCCGGGACTCTTCCCTCCGGATGAATTCCAATCTGCTTGATGAATGTCCTCATCAGATTTTGTGTCTCTAGGATTTGATGCTGCATGCTCTCAAATCGTTCAGTAATTAGATTTGGATCTAGCTCTGGACGAGATGCCGCCAATGTATCCACCAATTGCTTCTCTTGCCTTTCGAACTGATCAGTAGGACGAGGTGAATGATCCTCCACCACTCTCTGCCTCTGTCGAGTCTGCATCATCGGAATTTGTGGTATCGGAACCACTTCTCTTGTTCTCCTCTTTGGATTTGCTCTCCTCGGTTCTCTTTGACTTGTCTCTGCCATTTCGGTTGGTAATTCTTCCTCCCGCTCAGGTGATTGAGCCATAGCTTCTATTCTGAACTTGTTCCAGTTACTGTTCTTCCCACAGACGGCACCAAAATGTTGGTGCTAATTCTGCCGATCGCCTTGAACCGTTGTTTTCTGCACCGAACTCCTCAGAACTGATTCGATCTAGCTTGCTCTTTGATCAATCAACCTCTCACTCCTGAAAGAAACAGAATACCAGTAGGAAACGGAGCCGATCGTCTTGATCGACATCTCGTCTCCGACGATCTAGTCAGTATGGTGAAGACGATGCTTTAGAGCTCTCTGGAGCTTCTAAAGTGTTCTAATGGAGTTCAATCAGAGTGAGTTTAGAGTGTGGTTGATTCTAGAGACTTACCTTCTTACGAATCTTCCTTTACCTTTTATACTAGCTTTCCCGCTAATAACACTTTTTCAATCATGGCCGTCGGATCATCGCTCCTCTTTGGACGTCGCTGATCATCTTTCCTTTATTCTCTTAATCGAACCCTGCTAAGATTGGTTTGACCGGTATAAACCGGAAATGGATACTTTAGTCACAACAGAGATCATGTAAACTATAACAAGGGAGGTTTTTGCAAACATCATGGGTTTGTCCTTTGTACATGAAACTGAACTCCTAACGATTAAGTAGGGATTATTGTCAGCCACAAAGATGGGTTTTTATCCATTGAATGTGGAGTTATATTCTCTAGAGGCAGTCATATTCCCTTACACAAGTCTAGCATTGTTCAGATGACCGACCAAGTTAGTTGGAGAAATTAGATTTCTGCTAATTAACTCAACTGCAAAGAGTTCAATTAATCACATCTGGGAGGGCAACACCGCGAACAACAAGGGGGGGGGGGAGGGGGGTTCAAAAGTGGGGGGGGCCGAAGAATAAAAATCCAGATAACCTTCCCGTCGGGAAGCACTAATGCTTATTTTGTAGGGCCCATTATTGATAATAATTTATTTTTGACAAATATAGATAAATAAAGCCCAAAAAAAAAAAAACATGAATTCAACCCTAAAAAGTCATACGCAAACCAAAATTTTCTTTGTTAGTAGATGCAAACCAATGGTAGTTTTACCTTACTAACTATAGACATTTTATTCACAGTATAACATCAAATAACAAAAATTGTAAAAGAAATAAAGAAACAAATAGTATAAAATCAAATAAAAATAATAAAAAAATAGAAACGATAAATAAATTGAGAAAGGGAAAGAATACCTAATTGTGGAGAAGATTTTTTTCCAATTTTTCCTTAACCCATACTTATAGAAAGGGAAGAGAATAAATAGAAAGAGAATATGAGAGAGGAGAGAATAAATACGGATTGAGGAGTTAATTTTTAATTAGGAATGAAATTTTGAATACCTAATAAGATTTTTTTTCAAAAATTTTCCTTAACCCACGTTTATAAAAAGATAAGAGAATAAATAAAAAGAAAACATGAGAGAGAAGAAAGAGGAGAATAAATAGGGATTGAGGAACTAGTTTTTAATTTGGAATGACATTTATATCCATTATATTACCTTTAAAATGGTTATCAATATTGGGGGGGCCAAATAGTGACATTTCACATGTAGAAAGAGAAAAAGCTGAAGAAAAATAAAGGAATTAGCATAAAAACCAAAAAATTAAGGAATTTATAACAAATTCTAAAAAATCCGGGGGGGGCCATGGCCCCCCTGGCCCCAATGCAGGTCCGCCCCTGGCTACTACTAATTGGATGTCAAAGATACCTTTGATGTTGAAGGAGTCATTGGTGTTCTTATCAAGTCTTTCTCCAGAGTTAAAGAGGAAATCCTCTAAGTGGATTTTTCAGGTTTTTCTAATAAATGATTGTTCCTTTGTTTTGGATCTGTAGACTATAACCCTGTTTATGTAAAGGGAAAAAATTAACAAAAATAATAAACTTCATCTCTCTCTTCTCTCTTATTACCAATGGTGCTTCTGAAGTCCCTCCCCTTCACTCCTCCATATATATTTCTAAGGCCTCGAGTTTGGATCAGATATCATTAAAGCTAAACCAGATACCAAGGGTTATTAAAAGTACACCTATTTGTTGATCCGTGCAACAGTTAGAAACACCATTATGTGTTTGTACTGGTTCTTAATTTTGATTTGAATGTAATGTATGGGTAACCCTACTTATTGGATGAGTTGTAGCCAAACAAACAGGATTATGTTTCTTCACTCACCCTTGTTTGTGTTAAATAAAGTAAAATTATATTCCTAATTTTCTCATTCCTTGGAATCTATTTTTCTTGGGCTTGTATGTCCAACCAAGGCATTGCTTTGGAACCATTATTTTCCACTCGATAGTTGAAGGCAGAGGATTGAACACGTCTGCTCTATTAATAGTCAAACGAGTTGTTAAACAATATCACCTACATTATACAACACGAGTGTCACCAGATTTGTTTGGATCGCCAACCCCCAATAAGGGGACATGCTTTCCGACGATCTCCGAAAGATGAAAAGAAAAAAGATCCGATTTTTCTTCTGTCCGAAAGAACAGTCTGAACCAAAACGACAAATCATCCTTGTGGGTTGACCATCTGTCCAGATTTTGGAAGATTGGATTGCTGAAATTATCTATTGACCTTTGAACTCCACATAGGAGAAATTGAGTAAAAACTAACAAGGGCATAATTCAAGTGAACCCAACAATCAGGCTTGATGAAGGTCATAAAAACTGTTTAATTACCTAGAAAAAAGGGGGTCATGTAATCTTATTTAGAATATTAGGGCTGCTATAGGGACGGGGTTGGCTTGGAATTTGATGTGTCTGAAAATTGTCCGACTACCGGAAGCCTACAAAACAAAGGTCAAATGTGGGCTGACAAATAAAATTGCCGGGTTTAATGCCCCTAACTCGAATTAGTTGCCAATTCCTCGTTAAGCACAATTGCCTATCCTGAATTTGGCCTGATCACATTTTTTTCTTCCGTAATGGTTAGGTTCCTTCTCACCCAAGAAATCTTTGGGTTATCCTCTTGCTCTGGTTCCATTTGGCATGAACTGATCACCTCCAGCCCGACTTGACTGGTCTACCCACTCTGGTTTGACCCGACAGCTAGTTTCCGTTATTTTTACTTATCACGAGCCCTCCAGACCAAGAGGTTGGATTTTTAAAGTCGATTGTTTGCTATGTCTTTCTCCACTGTCGATCACAAACACTATTAGGAGAAATTTGAACAACCTCTCTTCTCCCAAGGCCTATCCAAGAATCGCATTAATTGATAGGATTGTTACGTTCTCTCGAGCTGCTTTTGTTTTAGCACAAAATGTGCTATGATCACCACATGTTTGTTGGGACCAAGTGCCATCATGGCTCCCTATTTCTTGAATCAACGCCCGTCCCTGATCGTCGATGTGAATAAAGCTAATCCATTGGTAGATTATTCCTCAAAGGTATTTAAACTCGATTGTACATCATTTGCTTCTTTACTTTGCCATTTGTGAAAAAACTTCCTTGAACAATGTCAGTGACTCTGCATATTCATCCTTCGAGTTGCTTTCACTCCAGGAAAATCTCATCACACAATAAGTATTTACTTTCTTTGTGCTTTTGTTTATATGCTTCTCCTGCTGTTCTCCTGCTCAATTTTGTCCTTTTGTTCTTTGTTCTTTTGGGGCGTGTCATTTCTGTTGCTTGGGGTTTTTAGTGCCAACTTTCTTTCTTCAAGCCATCCTACCCTTATCCTTATTGTATTCAAGTAATGGGTAGTGGGAAAACCTCAGAAGGCGATTTTGGGGGGAGGGGGATTCTATCGATTGCATGTTTGAGGATGGAGAATCTATCCATCAATCCGATTGCCCAAGCTTTGCTGAACTCTTTGGGGATATGAAGATTAGGGTTACCGACTGTTGGTTCATTCCTTTTGACCCTTTTGCCCGGCGAGAGCAACTGGGAAATGAGGCGGAGGCTGATGCAACTAGATCAGCAGCTTCTACCCCCTGACGGCGCAAGGCCAAATCTGGTGGTGGTGCTAGTAGTTCCTATCAGTCCAAGAGGCCTTCAAGAGGTTCCAACCACTTAGTTTCACACGTTCGACCCTCAAAAATTGAGGATATCACTGAGAAATATTCTATCCCCTCTAATTATCTCCTTAGGATCCCTGACCGTGACGAGAGGGTTACTCTGATCCTCCTGAGCAATGTTCTTTTTATACCGACACTTTGAAAAGTGGAGTTAGGTTCCCTTTCTTCTCTTCTTTGTTTGCTGTTATCTTGGGACCTGTGTCCTAGAATGCTTCTGCCAAATAGTTGGCACCATATGATCAAGTTCTTGAGTTTATATTTTTGAGCTTTGAATCACTCCTTCCCTAGTTCTTTTTTCTCATTTTCACTATTTAAGTAAGTCCAACCCTGCTAGATGGCTTTTCTTTTACAAATGCCCAAGGGGTGAATTAGGTTGGTAGGGGAACATTGTTGCTAAAGGCACTTGTCCCCCAATCATAAAAAATGACACTACCAATTCCCTTTTTTTTCGGGCGCCTCCTGAGGATCTTAATTTCCCAATCTCTTGGAACCATCAAGATTCCTATATCCAAGTGAACCGTCCTCTTCCCTTAACAACGGATGAATAAGATGTCGTGTGTGACATAGAATCAATTCCAGTGCACCGAAAAATTCATGGACACACCATGGAGTACGAGGGTGTGCTTCAATGGTGGTATCTTGCCCCTAGTGAGCTCCCGATCATTTACTTTTACTTAGTCATTTAACCCAAATTCAACCATATGTAACTGTTGTTTGATAGTGCCTCCCAGGTACAACCCTTGTGCTATCAAGGCTGTTGTTACACAGCGTTTCAAGGCTATTGAGGATAGTGTGAAATCCCACCTAACCCTAATCCAGAAATTCATAGTGTAGATCCAAAGACCTGAAGTGAAGGAAGAAGACAATTGTGGACCCTCTCAATTTGAACCCATTAGGTTTGAACTAGAACCCTTGGAGGCAGATGATGATGATCCCAGTATGGAAACCCCAAGTGAGTTTCAATGATGATGTGATTAGAATGAAGTTTGACTAGAAGGGCGGACCAAGAATACAATGATGACACCTTTGGAAGGTCCTATAAAGTCAAGTAAGACCATTTCTTAAGTTGGTGAAGGATGCGAAAGAGTCTGAGTTCATGGCTCTTACACAACGACCTCTTTCTGTGCTAGAGTATCAGCAAAAGTTTGAGGAACTACTTTTCATTGCTCATGAGTCTTTGAAGGTAGATTGAGCTGAGGCGAAGAAGCTTTTCAAAGGACTGAGACCCTCAATCAAGACTTACCTTACTATCTTGCCAATTGAGAGTTATGCACAGATTGTTCAGAATATGAAGAAGGTTGAAGAGTCCAAAAAGGAGCATTTTCATCTCTAGATATCCCTATAGAATAGGAACCATAGCTTTGTGGAAAGGACTGATAGGAAATTTGCTAGACCTACTCCATATCCTACCCTGACATTTTAGCCTAGGAATATGGGACAAAGCTTTGGGAATGCTCATATTAGACAGTAGAGCCAGAACAGTGGCAACAGGCCAGTTGGGAATGTTCAAGTCTCCAAGCCAATCTATGCTAATCCTAGGCCTGTGAATTAGAGACCACCGATGGAAGTGCCTACTACTTCTACTACACCTAGAGATCCTATCTATTTCCTTTGCAAGTAGACTGGACACTTTGCCTGCACTTGCCCTAGAAGAAATGCTGAACTAGTAGCAACTGTGGCTAAGACTACATTAGCCCCTCCTGCAGGAAAAGTGTTTAGTACTACTGGAACTAAACAAGATATGAGTCATGAAGTTGTGACAGCTACGCTACTTGTTGCTTTAGTACCAACCTTTGTACTATTTGATACTGGCGCATCCCAATCATTCATATCATCTGCATTTGTAAGAGATAATTCTGTGACACCAGAGAACTTATCTAGATGCTTGATGATTAGTACTCCTACTAGATCAGTACTACAGTTGGATTAAGTAGTTGAAGCTTGCCCCGTCTTAGTTTGTGAAAGAAACTTGGAAGCCAATTTGGTACTCTTAGGTATGAAAGATTTCGATATGATTTTGGGAATGGACTGGTTGACTGCTCATAAAGCAGTTATCCTTTATTCTTTGAGAAGAGTACAATTTCTTGTTGATGGAAATTCAGACTTTGAATTTCAAGGTGATCAAGGAAGGTTAAGTAGAAAGACCTTGACTGCGGTGATGGAAGTGAATGCATTGTTTGGAAGTGTGTCACTGAATGCTTCATCTGGAAGTGAGATCTAGAAGGAAAAGAAGCTTGAGGAAGTCATGGTAGTCAATGACTTTGTGGATGTTTTTCCAGAAGACTTGTCAGGTTTGCCTCCGGAAAGAGAGCTGGAGTTTACCATAGAATTGATTCCAGGAGCCGCCCGGTGTCAAAAGCTCCATATAGAATGGCACCTACCAAATTGAAGGAACTTTAGAACTAGTTGAATGAGCTCTTAGATAAAGGTTTTATACAGCCTAGAGTTTCACCTTGGGGAGCTCCGGTTCTATTTGTGGAGAAGAAAGATGGTTGCATGCGTCTACGCATTGACTATCGGGAGTTGAACAAATTGACCATCAGGAATAGGTATCCATTGCCCAGAATTGATGATCTCTTTGATCAGTTGAAAGGTGCAGCAGTGTTCTTGAAGATAGGTTTGAGGTCTGGATATCACCAGCTTAGAGTGAAGTCTAGTGATATTTTCAAGACAGATTTCAGAATACAGCATGGTCATTATGAGTTTAAGGTCATGCCTTTCGGTTTCTTTCACAAACGCCCCTGCAGTTTTCATGGACTTGATGAACCGAGTATTTCACGATGTCCTGGATAAATTCTTAATTGTGTTCATAGATGATATTTTGATTTACTCGAAGAATAAGGAAGAGCATGTGAAATATCTTCAAATCACATTTCAAAGGTTAAGAGAAAAGCAACTTTTCGCTAAGTTTAGCAAGTGTGACTTTTCGTTACCAAAAGTAGTTTTTCTGGGTCATGTCGTTTTAGCTGAAGGAATTCGTGTCAATCCCGATAAAGTTAAAGCAGTTGTAGATTGGGATAGGCCAAAGACTGTGACCGAAGTAAGAAGTTTTCTTGGAATGGCAGGTTATTACAAGAGATTTACTGAGAACTTTTCTAGGTTGGCTGCCCCTATGACTAAGCTAACTAGAAAAGAGAGAAGTTTGTTTGGATTGATACTTGCGAGAAGAATTTTCAAGAGTTGAAGGAGATTGACTAGTGCTTTAGTGTTGACTACACCAGATGACTCTGGCGGTTTGACAGTCTACACTGATGCATCGAAGATTGGTTTAGGTTGTATTCTTATGCAACATGGGAAAGCAGTGGCATATGCCTCTAGGAAATTGAAGGACTATGAGCGAAACTACCCTACTCATGATTTGGAGTTAGCAGCTGTAGTGTTTGCTTTAAAGATTTGGCATCACTATCTTTTTGGAGAAAGAATTGCAATTTATACTTATCACAAGAGTTTAAAGTATTATTTCACTCACAAGGAGTTGAATATGAGTCAAAGAAGATGGTTGGAATTGGTAAAGGATTATGATTGCGATATCCAATATCAGCCTTGAAAGCCAACGTGGTTGTTGACGCTCTTAGCAGGAAAAGTAAGCGAGAAGAACTTGATTTGAATGCTTTGAGTAAACCGTTGTAACTTGGTTTGGAAGTTGTGCCCAAAGGATCCAAAGTGATGTTTGCTGCAATGACAATAAGATCCACCTTAAGAGACAGGATTATTGCATTACAAGGTTCAGATTTGGAATTGAAGGAGAAGATTGAGAAGATTTCTTCTAATCCTGAGTTGGAACCCGATTTCTATATGTCTACTGATGGTGTGAAATCCAGCCCAAACCGCCACCCCGTCTTCAATGTTGATCAGATGAGATTGAAAGAGCCCGAACCCTAACCTGGACACCCTGTCTGTTTTGGGTGAAGAAGAGCTTGTTTGATGTTTGACCTTGAAGTTGGACCTTGAGTACAATGTTATTATCCTTGGAAGGTCCTAGAAAGTCAAGTCTGACCTCTCCCTTAGTGTAGATCCGAAGTCCCGAAGTGAAGGAAGAAGTCATTGTCGGCCATCTCAGTAGAAGACATGGTGTTTGACTCAAAACCCATGGATATTGATGATGGAGTTCCCTTTTTGGAAACCTTATCTGTTTTGGAGTTGAGCTGCACCTTGATGTTGAAGAGCTTGGTTGATGGACTTTAGGCCTAGTTGGACATGTTTTGGAAGGTCCCTCTATGCTAGGTAAGTTGCTTGTTGAGTTGGGAGAAGCCCCATAAAAAATCTTGAGGTTTGGAGCTACAAATCCCTATTTTTGGGCAAGCTACTCAGGCAGGGGTAGTTTGGTAAAATTCTAATTTTTTAGGTTTCTGAAGCTGTATTTATTGGAATTTCATGGTGATCAGCCCCATTATGTTCCTAAGCCTCTGGAGAACGTGGGAAGGACCTTATAACATCCCCTTCGAAGCCAAGGAAAATCCCCAAGCATCCGTTTGAGTTTCTCCGTTGAATCTTCTTCTGCAAGGTTAGTAATCGATCTGTTTCTTCTCTAATCTATTCTCTCTACTATTTCTTCTAATGCCTTCTATTACCTTTGATAGGAGGGTGATCTTAAGTCATTCCCATGACTGATCCTTATATGCATGTTGTTCTAGAGTGGATCTCCATACACTCTATAACCTTGTGAATTCTCCTCATGATGATTTGAAGGGAAATCAAGTGTGATCTTCATGATTTGTTACCCCTTCTAATTGTTTCTGATTTCAAAGCATGTTAGATTTACTCTCTTTTTTATTCCTACAAAAGACTTATTGTTATTTGTTCCCCATAATTTTTGGGTGAAGCCCTTTTGCCTTTCTACTTTGTGAATCTACCTTGGGTATATTTTTAAGGAAATATTTGGGTAACCTTCAAGAAAGGGTATCCCTTTTGAGAACCTTGATTTTCTTTTATTTGTTGGATCCTTTCCAATACCTTTCTTGATTTTGAAATACTATTCTTTCTTTCTTAGAGTGAATCCCCCATTCACTCTATGTTTCTTGAAACCATATGGTGATGTTTTATGTCTTTGATCTTATTTGAAATCATGAGTTACCCTCTCCTTAATTTTCTACCTATCTTTATGATTGTGGGAAAGGTCTCACACCATTGTTGCAACCTTTCTTCTATCCCCATAAATTTTGGGGGAAACCCTTTTTCCTCTTTTACCTTGAGAATCTGTGATTGCTTGATTTTGAAGGGAAATTTTAGGGTAATCTTCAAGAAAGGGTATCCTATTGAAATCCTTGTTATCTCTAATTGTTGGATTCTTCCCAACACCTTTCTTGATTCTAAAATACTATTCTTTTTCCCTAGAGTGAATCCTTATTCTCTCTAGTCTCTGCGTGAGATACACAGACTCTCTTCGGTAAAACCCTAATTGTTATGGTTTAATTAGAATTTGTTTCCTTTGATTTTATTTGAAACCTTGTTTTCTCTCATTGCTATACTCTTCCCAACACCTTTCTTGATTATAAACTTCTATTTTTTGGACCTAGGGTGAATCTTTATTCTCCCTAATCTTTCCATGAGATCCATGGACTATATGCAATGAGGATTCTACTTTTTTACCATGTTTTGATGCTTAGACCTTCATAGATAGTCTTAGTATGTTTTTGGGAAACTCCCTTTTGAATTTCAGGGCAATCGGACTTCAAATGAAGAAGTTATGACCAAATTAGGGTTTTCTGCCCATTGGTCTACTGGTTGGTCTACTAACTCAATCGACCAACCAAGCTGCCAACAGTGACAATAGCTTGTTTCTTCGTCCGATTCGATCCGTTTGACTTCTAATCTTCTAGGGCTTATTCCTAATGATTGTTATATGCTTGTTTAGGGTTTATTTTCCAGTCTTGGACCTCTCCTCTTTATTCCCCAGAATTCTTCGACGATTGTTTAAGGGAAGGACGGTTGATCCCTAATAACCTAATATACATGTCTACTTGTAATTGAATTGGATGACATAATCATACTACTGTTATTAACTTATAATTATATTGCTACTGTAGTTTCTTCAACTACAATAGTACTTGTTTATGTGATTCAAATATTATGATTGCTTACTTATGTTTTGTATTATCAGTTGTGCTTGTGAATGACTGATTGGGAATGTGATTGCCTAGGTTGTGATTGGGTAATGGGGAATGCCCTTTTGGTGTCTCTGTCACCAGTGTAGGTGGTATGGGATGCATTCCTATGGTGCCCCTTGGCGCTTTCCCTGATTACTGGTTGACATACCTAGGGCATGTCTAGAAGTGTTTGGCTAGGATGTCCCTGTTATATCAGACCCGATCGGAAGGAAATTGATCCAAGCAACCTATGGCAGCAGTGGGGATTTGTGGGCACTCAAGACTGGTAACCAACCCATGAGAGGACATAGATCACATTGTGGGGGCCATTCATTAGGAGAGTTGCAATAGTGGAACGTGGGCTCATGGGCGCTCAAGATCGGTATGCTGTGAGAGGACATGAGAACTTCCTGTTAACTAGATGTGGCTGACCAATAGGGTTGACGAGCGTAGTCCAAGTTGGTTGTAGCCAAAGGATACACTGAATCTAGGGAGAAGGATACTGGAAAGGATCCCGAGAGGGGAGGAATGGAAGTATCTGGATCTAAGTTGATATAACTAAGTAGAAGACTTGCATTTGGCTTGGCTTAACCTTGACATGCACCAACACTTAGACCAAACAGAGGCATGAGAGAGTGTTGACCTAAACCCCAGCCAAGGAATGTCCAAGAGGGATGCATGACCCATTGCCAATCAGAGAACCCAAGATACCGAGATGGTTGAGGGAGAGTGATTTGGACCCTACCCAGAGGAGTATGGTGCTATGACTTAAAGCATGTCTGCCAATAGAGACCAGCATACATAGAGTTAGAAGCATATTTGCATTGTCTGTTTCATATCATATTGCATTCGGTATGATTTACTATTATGTGTTATTATGGAATGAATTGCCTTGCTGAGTTCTTTTGAACTCACTCCTTTTACAACATCTGTGTTAGACTTATATGCAGGTACTGATGATATTGATGGTCAATACTTTGAAGACCAAACTGATGATTCTTACGATACCCAAGCTACTGACTATGATGACTACGACGGTGAAGACTACCAGTACTAGATTGGAGCTTATCAAGATTAGTTTGACTCTAGCACTTGTGTGCCAGCAATGGGACATCGTCTCTTCTCTTTTTGATCTTTTGTAGATTCGATGAGACCTTAGTAGTTTGTTTTCCCTTTCATTTTGGGAACCGTTTGTAATCTCTCTTTTGCTTTTGATCTACTTTTCCGCTGTTATTTCCGCTACACTCATTTTGGGAACCGTAGAGTATATTTCCGCTACACTCATTTGATTTATTCTATTGGTATCATTTTCCACACTTTGATTGTATTCTTTGAATCTTATCTTGATCTTTTGATTAATATAGTTAACTTTGATTTAATCTTGTTCTTGATTATATTATTGTAAATGTGGGAGGATGATTTCCTTGAATACTGGATCTTTGGGACTGTGGATCACACACTCGAGTATGCTAGATAGGGTACTGGCTGGGTGGATGTGACAGATGGTGCATTGACTTTTAGAGGAAGATTGTGTGTGCCAGCAGTTGAAGAAATTAAGGGAGATATTTTGAAAGAAGCACATCAATCAATTTTCACAGTGCATCCAGGAAGTACAAAGATGTATAGAGATTTAAGAGAACGTTTTTGGTGGATTGGTTTGAAGAATGATGAAGAAGACTTTGTGGCTAGATGTGACACCTGTCAACGTGTCAAAGTAGTTCGACAACCACTATCTAGACCACTAAAGCCTCTTCCTGTTCCCAGTTGGATGTGGGTAGACATCACTATGGATTTTGTGACTAGTTTGCCTCAGACTAGCAAGGGGAGTGATACGGTATGGGTTATCATTGATAGATTGACTAAATTAGCCCACTTCATTCCTATGCAGATTACTCACACTATGGATAAGCTGGTGTTTTTTAAATTAAAAGGTAACCGCAAGCGTACGGTATCGTGTAGCTAACGGGTCGATCTCAAGGAGATATGCCACTTAGAATTCACCTTCTTAATAGTAATGCGAGAGTGGAATGATTCAATTTTTGTTAATTAATTAACTAAACTAAACGATCTTAATCTATACATCTAATGCAATCGAAATGAAACGAAAATAAATTAAACACAATCAATGCATAAATAAAAGACAGGAAAAAAAATGCGAACAATAAAAATAAAAGGAAAAGGGAAGTGATCCGAGTGTCAGCTCTGGATCGAGGGAAGCGGAGTATAATAATAATAATGACTTTGACCGTGGACCCTTTTCCGTAGCTTACAGTCCACCGATTGGGGGAACGGATATTAAAGAAAAAAAATAGTGCAGAAAGTAAATATAGAAAGTAAATAACAACGCAATAAACAAAGCAATAAAAGGAAAAGGAAGCCTTAACCAAAGAGAGGCACGACTGTAGGCATCTCTGATCAAGGATTCAGGGAAAGGGAGAACAATAAACAGTGCTGAAAGTAAATTGCAGAAAGTAAATTGCAGAAAGTAAATTGCAGAAAGTAAATAACATAAAGTAAATTGCAAAAAGTAAATAATAGAAAGTAAATTGTAGAAAGTAAAATGGAAATCTTAACCAAAGACAGGCACGACTGTAGGCATCTCTGATCAAGGATCCAGGGGAAGGGAGAACAATAAATAATGCTGAAATTAAATCATAAATTAAGAATATGGAGGGGTAGATAGAAGCGGGAATGGAGGGAGGAGAGAAGATTAATAAAGAAGGTTACTTACTTGCGAATTGAACAAACGATTCAAATCTCAACCAACCCTAACAACCAAATCTAGATCTAGAATGATCTAAATCTGCAATTGCTAGACCCAGAGAAAAACGAATCTAAAAACTTGAAACTTGAACTTGAATTGCATTATATAAAAAAATTAAACCTAAACATTGAATCTAGAAATTTAAATCTCACAAATGCAAGCAAAGAAAACTAGAGAAAGCCTAAATAAACTAAAGAGAAAAGAAAGAATGCTTCTACTAAGCTCTAGAACATGTTCTCCTTTGATGGAGTATGCTCTCCTTTTATATAGTTTACATGAGATATGAGGCACGGCTGAATTTGAATAAAACTCAGGGTTTCTATCTGACTCAGCCAATTAGGTTTTTTGACGTACTAATTACGCCAACTTAGAGAGATCAGATGCATAATTCCACCGTTGGATTTGAGGTTTAAGTAGTCGTGAAGCTCTCCTCCAAAAATCAGCACGATCGGACATCGGATGACCATTCGATGAAGGGCTTGATCGAAACTGGACAGAGACATTCAAAAACGGAATTTTTGCCTCTTCCTTCTCTAAATATAATTATTTTCCCTCTTTTTCTTTCTTTAATTAAATCCAAGATAGGAAATAAGATATTGAGGTATGCAAGGACTCTTTTCCATTTGGACTCTCTCAATAATATCTCTGTAGATTTGATTTAAAATTTCAGTCGTAGATCAAATTTGCCTTATTTATCTCTTCAATATTTCGGAGTTGGCCCATAATCACACATCTCTAGCCCATCATGCTTCAGATCAGGCCCATTTTCGCATTTGAGAATTTGAATGGACTTCTTGACGTGTAAAATAGCATGAGTCAAGCCCAAAACTCCAAATATTTGCTTAAATCTTGAAAAGTCCTAAAATCTGCAAAAACAACATAAAACCCAAGGTAACTCCACTCTAACTGTATAAAATGCATGCTTTATGCCATAAGATTTCACACATAAATGTGCTCATCAGCTAGCAAGACTGTATGTGGACAATGTAGTGCGACTACATGGTGTTCCAGTGAGTATTGTGTTTGACCGAGATCCTAGGTTCACCTTAACATTTTGGAACTATTTGCAGAAAGCGTTGGGTACCCAATTAACCTTAAGTACAACTCATCATCCATAGACAGATGGACGATCTGAGTGGACAATTCAGATTTTGGAAGATATGCTCAGATCTTTTATGGTGGATATGGGAGGAAATTGGGATGAACACCTAGCTTTGGTTGAGTTTGCCTATAACAACAGTTATCAGTCAAATATAGGCATGGCTCTATTCAAAGCACTTTATGGAAACACTTGTAGGACACCTCTGTATTGGACCGAGAGCGGTGAAAGAAGAGTTCTAGGTCTGGAAATGATTGAAGCTACAAGTGCAATGGTGGACATGATTAAGGAAAGGATTTTGAATTTTAAATGGGGGAGAAAGCTTTTCTAAAGGTATCACCTATGAAGGGGTGATGAGATTTAATGTGAAGGGAAAGCTTAGTCCTCATTTTATTGGACCTTATGAGATTCTTGAGAAGGTTGGACCAGTTGCTTACCATTTGGCTTTACCGCCGACTTTGGCTGGAGTTCATGATGTGTTCTATAAATAGATGCTTCGGCAGTACGTAGAGAATCCGAAACATCTACTTCAGCGAGAACCCGAAGGTCTAAGTGCAGATCTTTCCTACAATGAAGAGCCAGCCGAAATCTTAGACAAGAAGGACAAACAATTGGGGAATCGGACCATTCCTTTAGTGAAAATCCAGTGGAAGAATCACGCCCTTGAAGAAGCTTCTTGGGAGAAGGAAGAAGAGATAAAAGAGAAGTTTCTCCATCTTTTTGGAAACCCAGGTATGCCTTCAATTTCAATGGCAAAGTTTCTTATAAGGGTGGGAGGATGTGAAATCCCATAACTACCCTAATCCAGAAATCTATGTTGTAGGTCCGAAGACCCGAAGTCAAGGTAGAAGCAGCTGTGGACCCTCTTTATTAAATCCATTGGCTCTGACCTAGAACCAATGAAGATTGATAGTGAAGATCCCATTATGGAAACCTTGGACTTTGAGTACAGTGTTGACACCTCTAGAAGGTCCTATGAAGTCAGGTAAGACCCTTCCTTAAGTTGGTTGAGGACCCAAGAGGTGAATTTGGCCTTTGGGAACCAAATTCAGCAATTTTGACTTAAGGCTCTGCCTTGGTCAATCCCCTTGGTCGACCCAATTGACCAAAGCAACTAACCAAAGCAAGCCTCGTACAGAATTGTTTATTTTTCGAAGTTTGAGGTTTTGAAGTCCTATTTATATGTAACTTCGGACTAAACCTCACCACTTTGCTTCTTAACTTTTGGAGAACATGAGAAGAACCCTAGAGCCTCCTCTTCAAGCCCAAGGTTGATTCCAAGCATCCAAGAGAAGTTCCTCCATTGATTCTTCTTCTAAAAGGTTGGTATTCAATCCTATACTTCATTGATCTATTCTCTCTACTGTTTCTACTATTTGTTTTGATTGTGAGGAAGGTCTTACACTACTGTAATGGCCTAGTTGCTGATCCTTATAGTCTTAGAGTGAATTCCCATTCGCTCTACTCTTTCCGTAGACAATACAGTGTGATTTCATTGTTTTGATCTAGCATGAGACTATGATTTACTCATATACTGTAGTTATTTGATTCTAAAATATGTTAGATCTGTTCCTAGGTTGTTTCTATGCATGATCTAATGTTTTCTTATCGTTAGAATGAATCTCCATTCATTCTTGTTTTTCCGTGAGAATCCGTGGATCAAGCCTCTTAGGTGATTTATTGGATTTCTATTCCTATGGCCTTGTTTGATGTTTAGATCATCATATAAAGTCTCTATATGTTATTTTAGAAATTTTCTATTAATTTCGGAGTGTTCTGATGTCGTTCGAAGAGTTTCCAACCAAAGTTGGAAGTTATTGTTCGTACACAGTAGCTTTGGTCGATCCCATTGGTCAATCCAATCGACCAAAGGTGTCTGTGACAACAACTTTGTCTGTTTTGCTTCGATTCGTCTCCGATCATTAGAGTTTGTTCCTAATACTCTCAACATGCTTGTTTAGGGTTATTTTTGTGATTTTGGACTTGCTCTTTGATCTCTTATTTGGAGTTTTATGTGAAGTTAACTATAAGGTGAGTACGTACACTCAGAATATGCACAAATACATGCTTTGAGATGTTAGGACTTATATGCATGTGTTAGCTATTGTAGTTATACTTTTTCTATATTGTGATACTTCTGTAATTACAGTAGGCTATTCATGATATGATTTACATACTGTTATTGAATTTGAATGATGTGATTGTGAGTTGGACTCTATTGTGATATTTATGGAATCATGATATGTTGTGATTGCCTAGGTTGTGGAATGGGGAATGCCTTTTTGGCGTTTCTGTCATTGGACACCAGTGGAGGTGGTATGGGACGCTTTCCTATGGTGCCCCTTGGTGCTTTCCGTAACTCTTTGGATGACATACCTAGGTTTGGTCTAGATGAGTTTGGCTAGGGAAACCCTGTCGTATCTAACCCTATTGGAAGGGGTATTGAGACCGAGTGACCCGTGGCAGCAATGGGGATTGGTGGGTGCTCAAGACCGGTAACCAACCCATGAGAGGATACAATGACATTGTGGGGGCCATTTATTGATAGGGTTGCATATTATAAACCTGGGCTTATGGGCGCTCAAGATCGGTAATCAACCCGTGAGAGGACATGAGAGCTTCCCGTTTATCATATGTGGATGACCAATAGGGTTGAGAGTCCGTAGTTCGAGTTGGTTGGAGCCATAGGATACGATGATTCTAGGGGGGAGGGAGGTACCGGAATGGACTGCCTAGGCACGGAAGGGAGGCTTTCATATCGAAAAGGACTGTCTAGTGCCGGAAGGGAGGTATCGACTCCAAGTAGATGTGACTTAGTAGATGACTTGCATTGAGCTAGATATTAACCCGACACGAGCTAGTACTAAGACGAATGGTGGTGAGCGATAGTGTAGCCCTAAACCTTAGCCATGGAATGTGAGAGGAATGCAAGACCCAATTACCACCGGAGAACCAAGATACCAAGATGGTTGAGGAGAGTGATTTAAGACCTATCCAGAGGGTGTGGTGTTTTATCTTAATGCGTGTCTACCAATAGAGACTAGCATACTTAGAGTTTGAAGCATATTTTCATTCATTGTCTCATATCATTGCATCATGTTTGCTTTGAAGCTGAGTTGTTTTTGTGATTGAACTACTTGGAGTTCTTTTGAGCTCACCCTTTGGGATATGCTTTAGATGATATTGTAAGTTTGGAAGAGATCCCGTGCGCCAATACGGAGGACCCTTGGTACAGCTACGGACATCATGGGAAAAGTAGGACCAGTGGTCCAACCAATACATTGGTGTGGACCACATTGTGGCTCCTATTGATAGTAGCGGACATCGTCTCATTCCGGATGGGATTGTGAGTTAGAAGCTGATCCAAAGTTGCGGAGCATAAACCCGGTGAAGAAGACAAGGATAGAAGAAGAAGATGAAGAGCCCATGAAAGTTTTAGAATAGTTTTACTCAATTTCTTTTAGACTTTTATTTTGGTTGTAATACTTTAGAGCTACTTTAGAGTTTTGATCTACTCTTCCGCATTATGATCTATGGAGTTATTTTTCCGCTATACTCATAGCTATTCATTGTTTGGTATCATTTTATTGCACTCGTTATATTTCAAGATTATTTCTTTGATTGATTTCTTAATAAAGTTGAACATTGATTATCCCTTGCTATGATTGTGTTATTGTGAAATGTGAATATGTATTTTCCATTAACTTAACCATGGGACTTATGGATCACATCGGCAGGAGGAGGGTAGTTGGGCGGGAGCGGTGCTCTAGGGGGAAGGATATCGGAAAGAATCATGAGAGGTGAGGAATGGAAGTATATGACCCTAAGTATATGTGACTCGGTAGATCACTTGCATTGGGCTAAATTTAACCCGAAAGGATACTCGCCAATGGTGGTGAGAGATAGTGTGACCGGGGGGGGGGGGGGGGGGGGGGGGGGGGGGGGGGGGGGGGGGGGGGGGGGGGGGGGGGGGGGGGGGGGGGGGGGGGGGGGGGGGGGGGGGGGGGGGGGGGGGGGGGGGGGGGGGGGGGGGGGGGGGGGGGGGGGGGCCCGGGCCCGGGGGAGCGCCCCGGCCCGGGGGCCCGAGGGCGGCCGCGGCCCCCCGGCCCGGGCCCCCCCGCGCGGGGCGCGCGGCCCCCCCCGGGGAGGCCCGGCCCACCCCAAGGGGAAACCCCACCGAGAACGGAGCGATAAGGAAAAGACCCAAAGGGACCAGAAACCGACCAAGGGATCCCCAACACCCGACAAAAAACCCCAGAGGAACCACCCAGCCGCGGGAACACCCCGGAAACCCAAGATGGTAATAGAATGCCGATAGAAACCGCCCAGCAACCTTCCCAACACCGAAAAACATGACCAGGGGAACACCCCAACCCAGAGACCAGGACTAAGCAAGAGGACACACCAGGAGCAGACCCAAGATAGCAGGTTGGGCCCGACATCAGGGCAAGAGAGACCAAATGGGTTTTCCTCGCCCAGGGGACTCCAACGACCAACCAAGGCACGGACAAAGCGTCCGCGAGACCGGACTCTAACCTAGGGCTATTCCAAGATGTATATGCTGTTTAGGGTTTATTTTCCAGCTTGGACCTCTCCCTTTATTCCCGCATCTCGACGATGTTTAGGGAAGGAGGGATCCAACAACAAAACAGTCCGTAAGAATGATGACATAATCATACTAGATAACTATAAATAGCCGAGTTCAACACAATAGTACGTTATGTGATTCAAATATAGATTGCTACATGTTTGATTATCAGGGCTGTGAATGACGAGGGAATGGATTGCCAGGGTGGATTGGGTAAGGGAAGCCCTGGTGTCTCCACGCGGAGGTGGAGGGAGCATCCTGGGTCCCGGCGCTTTCCATGCGGTTGACATACCTAGGGAGCAGAAGGTGGCAGGAGCCCCAAGTACAACCCGACGGAAGGAAATGACCAAGCAACCAGGCAGAAGGGGGATGGGGCACCAAGACGGAACCAACCCAGAGAGGACAAGACACATGTGGGGCCACAAGGAGAGCGCAAAGGGAACGTGGGCCAGGGCGCCAAGACGAAGGGGAGAGGACAGAGAACCCCGCAACAGAGGGACCAAAGGGGACGAGCAGCCAAGTGGGAGCCAAAGGAACACAACAGGGAGAAGGAAGAAAGGACCCGAGAGGGAGGAAGGAAGACCGGACTAAGGAATAACAAGAGAAGACGCAGGCTGGCAACCGACAGCACCAACACAGACCAAACAGGCAAGAGAGGGACCAAACCCACAGAAGCCAAGAGGGAGGCATGACCCAGCCAACGAGAACCCAAGATACCGAGATGGTGAGGAGAGGATTTGGACCCACCCAGAGGGAGTAGGGCAGACTTAAAGCAGCCCAACAGAGACAGCAACAAGAGTTAGAAGCATATTGCATGCTGCTCATATCATATGCACGGAGATTTACTATAGTGTTATTATGGAATGAATTGCCTGCGGAGTTCTTTTGAACTCACCCCAACATCCGGTGTTAGACTTATATGCAGTACGATGATATTGATGGTCAATACTTGAAGACCAAACCGATGATTCTACGATACCACAGCCACGACTATGATGACACGACGGTGAAGACTACAGCACTAGATGGAGCTTATCAAGATTAGTTTGACTCTAGCACTGTGTAAAAGAGGGACACCGTCTCTCTTTTGATCTTTTGTAGATTCGATGAGACCTTAGTAGTTTGTTTCCTTATTTGGAACCGTTTGTAATCTCTCTTGCTTTTGATCTACTTCCGCGTATTTCCGCTACACTCATTTTGGGAACCGTAGAGGTATACCGCTACACTCATTGATTTACTATTGGTATCATTTTCCACACTGATGTATCTGAATCTATCTGATCTTTGATTAATATAGTAACTGATTTAATCTGTTTTGATTATATTATTGTAAATGTGGGAGGATGATTTCTGAATACCGGATCTTGGGACTGGGATCACACACTAGCATGCTAGATAGGGAAGCGGATGTGGAGGGAATGGTGCATTGACTTTTAGAGGAAGATTGTGTGTGCATGAAGAAATTAAGGAGATATTTGAAAGAAGCACATCAACAATTTCACAAGGATCCAGAAGCAAAGATGTATAGAGATTTAAGAGAAGTGGTGGATTGGTTTGAAGAATGATGAAGAAGACTTTGTGGCTAGAGTGACACCAACGTGTCAAAGTAGTTGACAACCACTATCTAGACCACAAAGCCTCTCCGCGTGGATGTGGGTAGACATCACATGGATTTTGTGACTAGTTTGCCGACTAGCAAGGGAGTGATACGGTATGGTTATCATTGATAGATTGACTAAATTAGCCCACTTCATTCCTATGATTACTCACACTATGGATAAGCATGTTTTAAATTAAAAGGTAAACGGCAAGCAGGTATCGGTAGCTAACGGGTCGATCTCAAGGAGATATGCCACTTAGAATTCACCTTCTTAATAGTAATGCGAGAGTGGAATGATTCAATTTTTGTTAATTAATTAATAAACTAAACGATCTTAATCTATACATCTAATGCAACGAAAGAAACGAAAAAAATTAAACACAATCAATGCATAAATAAAAGACAGAAAAATCACCAATAAAAATAAAAAGAAAGGAAGTGATCCGAGTGTCACCTGGATCGAGGGAAGCGAGTATAATAATAATAATGACTTTGACCGTGACCCTTTTGAAGCTACATCCACGATTGGGAACGGATATTAAAGAAAAAAATAGTCAGAAAGTAAATATAGAAAGAAATAACAAGCAATAAACAAAGCAATAAAAGGAAAAGAAGCCTTAACCAAAGAGAGGCACTAATAGAGGCATCTCGATCAAGGATTCAGAAAGGAGAACAATAAAGGGTGAAAGTAATTAGAAGTAAATTGCAGAAAGTAAATTGGGAAGTAAATAACATAAAGTAAATTGCAAAAAGTAAATAATAGAAAGTAAATTGTAGAAAGTAAAATGGAAATCTTAACCAAAGACAGCAGATGTAGGCATCTCGATCAAGGATCCAGGGAAGGGAGAACAATAAATAATGCTGAAATTAAATCATAAATTAAGAATATGGAGGGGAGATAGAAGAATGAGGAGGAGAGAAGATTAATAAAGAAGGTTACTTACTTAGATTGAACAAACGATTCAAATCTCAACCAACCCTAACAACCAAATCTAGATCTAGAATGATCTAAATCGCAATTGCTAGACCCAGAAAAACGAATCTAAAAAAAAAACTTGAAACTGAACTTGAATTGCATTATATAAAAAAATTAAACCTAAACATTGAATCTAGAAATTTAAATCTCACAAATGCAAGCAAAGAAAACTAGAGAAAGCCTAAATAAACTAAAGAGAAAGAGAAAGAATGCTTCTACTAAGCTCTAGAACATGTTCTCCTTTGATGGAGTATGCTCTCCTTTTATATAGTTTACATGAGATATGAGCACGCTGAATTTGAATAAAACTCGAGGTTTCTACACTGACTCAGCCAATTAGGGTTTTTTGACGTACTAATTACGCCAACTTAGAGAGATCAGATGCATAATTCCACCGTTGGATTTGAGGTTTAAGTAGTCGTGAAGCTCTCCTCCAAAAATCAGCACGATGGACATCGGATGACCATCGATGAAGGCTTGATCGAAACTGGACAGAGACATTCAAAAACGGAATTTTTGCCTCTTCCTCTCTAAATATAATTATTTCCCCTCTTTTCTTTCTTTAATTAAATCCAAGATAGGAAATAAGATATTGAGGTATGCAAGGACTCTTTTCCATTTGGACTCTCTCAATAATATCTCTGTAGATTTGATTTAAAATTTCAGCGGAGATCAAATTTGCCTTATTTATCTCTTCAATATTTCGAGTTGGCCCATAATCACACATCTCTAGCCCATCATGCTTCAGATCGGGCCCATTTTCGCATTTGAGAATTTGAATGGACTTCTTGACGTGTAAAATAGCATGAGTCAAGCCCAAAACTCCAAATATTTGCTTAAATCTTGAAAAGTCCTAAAATCTAAAACAACATAAAACCCAAGGTAACTCCACTCTAACTGTATAAAATGCATGCTTTATGCCATAAGATTTCACACATAAATGTGCTCATCAGCTAGCAAGACCGTATGTGGACAATGTAGTGCGACTACATGGTGTCCAAGTGAGTATTGTGTTTGACCGAGGATCCTAGGTTCACCTTAACATTTTGGAACTATTGTGGAAGCGTTGGGTACCCAATTAACCTTAACGTACAACTCATCATCCATAGACGGATGGACGATCCGAGTGGACAATTCAGATTTTGGAAGATATGCTCAGATCTTTTATGGTGGATATGGGAGGAAATTGGGATGAACACCTAGCTTGTGAGTTTGGTATAATAACAAGCTTATCACCAAATATAGGCATGGCTTTATTCAAAGCACTTTATGGAAACACTTGTAGGACACCTCGTATTGGACCGAGAGCGGTGAAAGAAGAGTTCTAGGTCTGGAAATGATTGAAGCTACAAGTGCAATGGTGGACATGATTAAGGAAAGGATTTTGAATTTTAAATGGGGAGAAAGCTTTTCTAAAGGTATCACCTATGAAGGGGTGATGAGATTTAATGTGAAGGGAAAGCTTAGTCCTCATTTTATTGGACCTTATGAGATTCTTGAGAAGGTTGGACCAGTTGCTTACCATTTGGCTTTACCACTGACTTGGCTGGAGTTCATGATGTGCCTATATATAGATGCTTCAGCAGTACGTACGGAGAATCCGAAACATCTACTTCAGGAGAACCCGAAGGTCTAAGTGCAGATCTTTCCTACAATGAAGAGCCAGCGAAATCTTAGACAAGAAGGACAAACAATTGGGGAATCGGACCATTCCTTTAGTGAAAATCCGTGGAAGAATCACGCCTTGAAGAAGCTTCTTGGGAGAAGGAAGAAGAGATAAAAGAGAAGTTTCTCCATCTTTTTGGAAACCGTATGCCTTCAATTTCAATGGCAAAGTTTCTTATAAGGGTGGGAGGATGTGAAATCCCATAACTACCCTAATCCGAAATCTATGTTGTAGGTCCGAAGACCCGAAGTCAAGGTAGAAGCAGTGTGGACCCTCTTTATTAAATCCATTGGCTCGACCTCAGAACCAATGAAGATTGATAGTGAAGATCCCATTATGGAAACCTTGGACTTTGAGTACGGTGTTGACACCTCTAGAAGGTCCTATGAAGTCGTGTAAGACCCTTCCTTAAGTTGGTTGAGGACCCAAGAGGTGAATTTGGCCTTTGGGAACCAAATTCAGCAATTTTGACTTAAGGCTCGCCTTGGTCAATCCCTTGGTCGACCCAATTGACCAAAGCAACTAACCAAAGCAAGCCTCGTACTAATTGTTTATTTTTCAAGTTTGAGGTTTTGAAGTCCTATTTATATGTAACCGGACTAAACCTCACCACTTTGCTTCTTAACTTTTGGAGAACATGAGAAGAACCCTAGAGCCTCCTCTTCAGCCCAAGGTTGATTCCAAGCATCCAAGAGAAGTTCCTCCATTGATTCTTCTTCTAAAAGGTTGGTATTCAATCCTATACTTCATTGATCTATTCTCTCTCTGTTCTACTATTTGTTTTGATTGTGAGGAAGGTCTTACACCACCGTAATGGCCTAGTTGCTGATCCTTATAGTCTTAGAGTGAATTCCCATTCGCTCTACTCTTTCCGTAGACAATACAAAGGTGATTTCATTGTTTTGATCTAGCATGAGACTATGATTTACTCATATCTGTAGTTATTTGATTCTAAAATATGTTAGATCTGTCCTAGGTTGTTTCTATGCATGATCTAATGTTTTCTTATTGTTAGAATGAATCTCCATTCATTCTTGTTTTTCCGTGAGAATCCGTGGATCAAGCCTCTTAGGTGATTTATTGGATTTCTATTCCTATGGCCTTGTTTGATGTTTAGATCATCATATAAAGTCTCTATATGTTATTTTAGAAATTTTCTATTAATTTCGGAGTGTTCTGATGTCGTTCGAAGAGTTTCCAACCAAAGTTGGAAGTTATTGTTAATTACAGTAGCTTTGGTCGATCCCATTGGTCAATCCAATCGACCAAAGGTGTAACAACAACTTTGTCTGTTTGTTTTGATTCGTCTCCGATCATTAGAGTTTGTTCCTAATACTCTCAACATGCTTGTTTAGGGTTATTTTTGTGATTTTGGACTTGCTCTTTGATCTCTTATTTGGAGTTTTATGTGAAGTTAACTATAAGGTGAGTACGTACACTCAGAATATGCACAAATACATGCTTTGAGATGTTAGGACTTATATGCATGTGTTAGCTATTGTAGTTATACTTTTTCTATATTGTGATACTCCGTAATTACAGAGGGCTATTCATGATATGATTTACATCTTGTTATTGAATTTGAATGATGTGATTGTGAGTTGGACTCTATTGTGATATTTATGGAATCATGATATGTTGTGATTGCCTAGGTTGTGGAATGGGGAATGCCTTTTTGGCGTTTCTGTCATTGGACACCAGTGGAGGTGGTATGGGACGCTTTCCTATGGTGCCCCTTGGTGCTTTCGTAACTACTGGATGACATACCTAGGTTTGGTCTAGATGAGTTTGGCTAGGGAAACCCTGTCGTATCTAACCCTATTGGAAGGGGTATTGAGACCGAGTGACCCGTGGCAGCAATGGGGATTGGTGGGTGCTCAAGACCGTAACCAACCCATGAGAGGATACAATGACATTGTGGGGGCCATTTATTGATAGGGTTGCATATTATAAACCTGGGCTTATGGGCGCTCAAGATCGGTAATCAACCCGTGAGAGGACATGAGAGCTTCCCGTTTATCATATGTGGATGACCAATAGGGTTGAGAGTCCGTAGTTCGAGTTGGTTGGAGCCATAGGATACGATGATTCTAGGGAGGGGAGGGAGGTACCATGGAATGGCTGGCCTAGGCACGGGGGAGGCTTTCATATCGAAAAAAGGCGTCTAGTGCACGAGAAGGGAGGTATCTGACTCCAAGTAGATGTGACTTAGTAGATGACTTGCATTGAGCTAGATATTAACCCTGACACGAGCTAGTACTAAGACGAATGGTGGTGAGCGATAGTGTAGCCCTAAACCTTAGCCATGGAATGTCCGAGAGGAATGCAAGACCCAATTACCACCGGAGAACCAAGATACCAAGATGGTTGAGGGAGAGTGATTTAAGACCTATCCAGAGGAGTGTGGTGTTTTATCTTAATGCGTGTCTACCAATAGAGACTAGCATACTTAGAGTTTGAAGCATATTTTCATTCATTGTCTCATATCATTGCATCATGTTTGCTTTGAACTGCTTGTAGTTGTTTATTGTGATTGAACTACTTGCTGAGTTCTTTTGAGCTCACCCTTTGGGGGATATGCTTTTAGATGATATTGTAAGTTTGGAAGAGATCCCGTGCGCCAATACGGAGGACCCTTGGTACAGCTACGGACATCATGGGAAAAGATAGTGACCAGTGGTCCAACCAATACATTGGTGTGGACCACATTGATGGCTCCTATTGATAGTAGCAGACATCGTCTCATTCACAGATGGGATTGTGAGTTAGAAGCTGATCCAAAGTTGCAGGAGCATAAACCCCGGTGAAGAAGACAAGGATAGAAGAAGAAGATGAAGAGCCCATGAAAGTTTTAGAATAGTTTTACTCAATTTCTTTTAGACTTTTATTTTGGTTGTAATACTTTAGAGCTACTTTAGAGTTTTGATCTACTCTTCCGCATTATGATCTATAGAGTTATTTTTCCGCTATACTCATAGCTATTCATTGTTTGGTATCATTTTATTCTGCACTCTGATTATATTTCAAGATTATTTCTTTGATTGATTTCTTAATAAAGTTGAACATTGATTATCCCTTGCTCATGATTGTGTTATTGTGAAATGTGAATATGTATTTTCCATTAACTTAACCATGGGACTTATGGATCACATCTCCGGGTATCACGGTTAGGGTTAAGAGTCTATGTAGCCGAGAGGGAGACGGTGACTCTAGGGGGAAGGATATCGGAAAGAATCATGAGAGGTGAGGAATGGAAGTATATGACCCTAAGTATATGTGACTCAGTAGATCACTTGCATTGGGCTAAATTTAACCCTGAAATGCACCGATACTCTTGCCAATGGTGGTGAGAGATAGTGTTGACCTAAACCCCAACCATGGAAAGTTTGAGAGAGATGACCTGACCCAATTACCTCGATGAACCAAATAGACTGAGAGGGTTGAGGGAAGAGCGACTGAGACCTACCCAGAGGAGTATGGTGAATTATCTTAATGTGTATCTGCCAATAGAGACCAGCATATATAGAGTTAGAAGCATACTTGTATATTGTTTCATATCATTTGTATTTCATGCCTTGTTCTTGTTCTTGAGATTGTAATTGTTATAATTGTTAATTGTGTTTGAACTGCTTGCTGAGTTCTTTTGAGCTCACCCTTTGGGGGACATGTTTTCTTTAGATTGTGTTGCATGTACAGATGACTGCGAGATTCCGAACTACGAGGCCACGGCATGTGACTCGTATGGATTCCAAGATGTTGGTGACTATGAGCAATACAATGAAGCATTCCTGTGTGATGACAAAGTGTACTAAGATTTGTCGGATCTTGGAGCTAGAGTGTCTCGTGTGATGATGGAGACATCTGAGTCTAGATATTGTTTGATGGATATAGATACTCATTATGTTTAGTTTTAGAACGGTTTTTAGTTTCCTTTATTTCTTTCAATTGTAACACATTAGATTCGATCAGGTAGCACCATCGAAGCCCGAGCATATCTTTGTGGAGGCCATGAAGGCTTGCATTCGAAAATACCTAAATGGCAAGCCTTTCAGCGATCTGATAATCAACTACAATGCCATGACATATCTCGATGGCCAAAACGAGGTATAGAAGTCAATCCTAAGGCAGAACTCTTCTTTCAACATCGAGCCTCATAAAGAGTTGTGCTATTCTGAAGTTTTTGAGGACTTAGGCTTGGTGGCTCCCAAATGGAATCTTCACAAGGTCGACCTTCCAGCCTTCGAATATAGAAGGCTACCTCATTGACTCTCCTCCGCTTACTCCCGGAGCAGAAGTGGTGCAAGAAAATGACAACCCCAATCCCCAGGCTCAAGGTCCTCCCGATCAGGAACAAGCCCCCCTCATAGCCGATCCTATTCAAGAAGATCCAGCTATAGCAACATAAGTTTTTTCTTTCTTTCTTTTTTGTCTGTAATCTTTACCGACTGCATTTAGTACTTTTCCTTCTTTTTCTCTTTTGTGTGTGTGGGTGTGGGTGTGTGTGTAAGGGTGGCCCCCACTGGCCATTTGAATGAAATACAACTTAAGTTCATCTATGAAGAGTTTCTTTCATACTTGATGAGTTTACTTAAATTGAATTCAAGTTTTTGTCTTCAGTATCAAGCATACATGGTAGGGATTTAGTCGGGTATACAATAAACTTTTACTTAGAATAATTCTGAAAAATTTTCTAAGTGTTAGAAGGTCTTAGTTGGGCATAACCAAAGCCTTTCCTTAGAAAATTTCTCTAAGTGTTAGAAGGTCTTAGTCTGGTGTAACCGAAGCCTCTCCTTAGAAAATTTCTAAAAATTTTTCTAAGTGTTAGAAGGTTTTAGTCGGGCGTAACCGAAGCTTCATTAGAAAATTTCTGAAAATTTTTCTAAGCATTAGAAGGTCTTAGTTAGGCGTAATTGAAGCCTTTTGAATTCCAATTACCAATTATACACACATGCCCCCATTCAATAAAGGTTTGGTTTCTGAAACTTAAACTTCATTGAAAATTTGGCTCGAGTCACATCGCAAAATCTTGACCGTGAATACATAAAAATGACTAAGGAGAAAACTTTTTTAAATGTCATGCATTCCATGATCGATCCAACTCTCGATCAGCTATTAGATTAGTTAGATTATTCAACATGTAAGCGCTAGATCCTACTTGCTTCAGAATCATATATGGTCCTTCCCATGAAGGATCCAACTTCTTTTGGTGCCAAGGGTTTGAAGTTATTGTATTCCTCAAAACAAGATCCCTTGAATGGTACTGACGATATCATAATCAGGCATTATAATATTATGAAACACTTCTGTGATATTGCTGAATTCTAGCTATGGCTTTCATTCGAACTTCATCCAATAATTCTAAATTATCCAACAAACCTTGCTCATTTGCTTTTTCTTCAAATTCTTTTCCTTTGAGAGTCCTAACCATTATTTCTACTGGAGCCAAAGCCTCTAATCCATAGGCCAGTTTAAATGGTGTTTCTCCTGTTGGTGTTCAAACTGTTGTCCTATACACCCAAAGCATGTTCGGGAGCTCTTCAACCCGTAGAGCTTTATTCGATTATAATCTCTTCTTGATTCCATTTAGCAGGATTCGGTTGGTTACCTCTACTTGTCCATTGCTTTGGGGGTATACTACCGAAGACATTTAGTGCTCGATCATGGAAGTTCTGCAAAATTGAGTGAATTGTGGGTTATCAAACTTTGTTCCATGATTGGTAACAACCACCTTTGGAATGCCAAATCGGTGTATTATGGATTCCAACACAAACTTCTCAACCCTCTTCTTGATGTTTGTAGCAAGCAAGACTACTTCAACCCACTTGGTGAAGTAATCAATGGCCACGATCAATTACTCCCAACCACCCAAAGCCTTAGTGAACTTTCCTATGATGTCAATTCCCCACATAGAAAATGGGATCGGGTCCAAGATAGATGTCAAGGGTGCTACTAGTCTTTTTGATATTGTTGAATGTATTTGACAATTTCTGCAACGACAAACATACTCAAGTGCATCCTCTTGTATTTTTGGCCAATACATCATGAGCCTGAGTATCTTGTGTGCCAAAGCTCATCCACCCATATGGGCTCCACAGATACCCTTGTGCACCTCTACTAATGCACTCTTCGATCCTTCTGGTCCCAAACACCTTAACAATAGTCCAACATAAGATCTTCGGTATAGTCTTCCATTCTACATGGGAGACCTTTGCCGTTCGAATTCTAGTAAGTCTTGCTTCTTTTGGATCTTCAAGCAACCTATCACCCCCTAGATACTCCACGATCAGGTCCATCCAACTGCGTTTGTCTTCCATGTACATCACGTCTTTGCTCCTCGTACTTGGGAAGTCTAGTTCTTCAATGTAAACCAATGGTTCGAGGGTTTTTACCTTCGTATTTACCGATCTTGACAACTCATCTACCATTTCATTCTCCTTCCTCGGGATTTGAAAAACTTGTACCTCTTTGAATTAACGGTTGTATCATATTCTGATACTTTTGCAACCAAGGCCCCTTAATCCCGAACTCCCCTTGTACTTGCTTAACTATGAGTTGAGAATCACTGTAAATAGTTATCTTTGGGATTGCAAGTGCTTTTGCCAACCGAAGGCCAGCCAAGAAGGCTTCATACTTGGCCTCGTTGTTGCTTGCTTCGAACCCAAACTTTAATTCTCTTCAGTAAAACTCCAGCTCCTGCTCCTTGCTTGTTACTCAAACCATCCACATAGATGTCCCACACTATTGGGGTAATTTGTTCCACCTTTTCTTCTATAGGAGTTGTGGTTTCTACCACAAAATTAGCTAAGGCTTGAGCTTTTATGGCTGTTCGGGGCTTAAAATTTACTTGGTATTTGCCAAGTTCTACCGACCATGCTACCGTTCTCCATGATAAGTTTGGCTTATGAAATACTTTCTTTAGGGGGAAAGTAGTTAATACCTCAATCGAGTGGCCTAGAAGTATGCCTCAACTTTCTTGCTGCCATCATTAGGGCCATTGCTTGTTTCTCGATCTCTGCATCCCTAGTCTCTGCATCAAGAAGTATGTGACTGATGTAGTAGATTGGCCACTACTTTTTATCTTTTTCCCGAACAAAGACTGCACTTACTGCCGAAGCCAAAGATGCTAGATGTATTTGTAATGTTTTGCCTTTCTCTGGTCGGGATAACAATGGTGGTTTTCCCAACATTTCTTTTAGGCTCTCGAATGCCTTTTGGCATTCTAATGTCCATCGTGCCTCTTTGCTGCCCTTTAGATCTTTCAAAGCGTTGAAGAATGATAAGCATCATTCTCCCGATTGTGCGATAAATATTTTCAGAGCTGCCACTCATCCCGTCAAGCACTATACATCCCGAACGGTATTTGGAGGCTCCATATCTATCAACACTTGAATTTTGACTGGATTTGCCTCAATTCTTCTTTGGGAAAGCATAAATCCCAAGAATTTTCCCGAGGATACTTTGAAGGCGCATTTCTCTAGATTGAGTTTCATATGATATTTCCTAAGTACATTGAAAACTTCTGCCAAATGTGAGACATGACTCAACACATTGAAGGTTTTTCACAAGCATATCATCTACGTAGGCCTCCATGTTTATCCTGATCAAGTCTTTGAAAATTTTATTCATGGCTCTCTGGTATGTCACTTCTGCATTCTTTTACCCGAACCGCATGACCTTCTAGTAGAAGCTTGCTCGGTCGGTCATGAATGCAATGAACTTCTCATCTTCCTTGTCCATCAAAATTTGATTGTATCTCGAGTATGCGTCCATGAAATTCAAGGTCTCATAACCAACAATTACATCAATGAGGAGATCGATTATAAGCAATGGATAACAATCCTTCGGGCATGCTTTGTTTAAGTCTGTGTACTCAGTACACATTTTCCACTTCCCGTTTGCCATTTTAACCATCACCACGTTGGCTAACCAAGTTGGACATTCAATTGGTTCAATGAATCTTGAACCCTTTAGCTTTCCTACTTCAGTCTTATCGCCTCATGCTTTTCGATCGAGAAGTTCCTTCTCCTTTGAATGACAGGGTTGGCCTTCGATGGTCCATAGTTTGTGCTCTGCAACACTTCGATCTATTCTTGGCATGTCATCTGCTAACCATGCAAATACATCTATATTTTCCCGAGGGAACTTTTTCAATTCTTCTGTGATTGCAAATTGCTCGACCCAATGAAGGTTGCTTTCTCCTCCTTGAAAGGATCCAATTGGATTCTCTCCAACTTTTCCATAGGTTCGAGTCTTTGCAAGATCTCCTAGTCTCGATCATCATGAACCTCAATTGGCATGGCTGTAGCCTTCCTCAGTCCAGCTTTGTCTTTTAAATATGAAATATAACATTGTCTAGAGGTTTTTTTTAATTAGAAATTACCTCTCCATCACCGTTGCTTATCGGGAATTTGATCTTCATGTGCTTGGTTGAAACTACAGCTCCCAGCTTAGTAAGGGATGGCCTCTCAAATATCACATTGTATGTAGGGAGTTCTCGAACGACCAAGAAATTTACCCAAACAGCTATCTCCTTTAAAAAAGTACCAACTGTTGGATCAAACTATACCGATTCCTCAACCACGGTTGATGATCCAGCAAATCCATATAAACGAGTTCAAGTTGGTTTCATCAAATCTTTTTCCATCTTCAATTCTGATATGCCTCGTAAGACAAGAGATCTGCTAGCTACCCTGTGTCTACCAGCACTCGGTGTACCTCTCGATGACCAATCTCTACTTTTATCACTATTGCATCACCATGTAGAGCACACACACATTTTTCATCTTTCTTGCTAGACACGATGGTCTCCTCAAGATTTGGCCTTTTTATTTTCTTCACAGACTCTCCCGATCCTACAAACTTTGATTTTGCCTTCAGTCTTCTAAGGGATTCAAGTTTTGATCCTCCAAATATTGTGAGGATCAGGGACCGACTAGACCCTGCAATCTCCTTTCCTTTCTTGGAGTTGGAAGCCTCAGGTCTATGGTCTCTACTTCCCGATCGTTCTCTTCTTGTTTCACCTGTTGTTCTTTTTCCTTAATCTTCTTCTTTAAGCTTTATATAATTTGCCAAATGCCCTTGAGAGATTAGCCTTTCAATATCCACCTTCAAGTGCCTGCACTCATTGGTGTAATGTCCATAATCCCTATAGAAATGACAATACTTGTTCATGTTTCTTTCTTCAGGCTTAGATTCCATCTTGGGTGGCCATCTTAAGATATCTTGATCCTTAATTTGCATCAGAATCTCCGAGAGTTGTGCATTCAATGGAGTGTACTCAGAATGGTTGGGTGAGCATTGTCTCCATCCCAATTGTCCCTTATTTCTACGATCATTGTTTTGTGCTTTCAAGCCTTGGCTTTTTTCCAAAATTTTATGCTCCTTACTTACTGCTTTCACCTCCCCTTGCCGAGCGTCAAGGATTTCCGTTACTTCTGCTTGTTTTTGGCATCTTTGAACAAGCTCAGCATATGTGGTTGGCTTGTCCTACAACAACAACTCTAACAGTCGTCTGTTGGAAAGACCCATAAAGAGGGCTGTTTTGGCCACTTGCTCATCAAAGTTCTCGATCTCCATGGTTGCTTTATTGAATCTTAGCAGATAGTCCCGAATAGACTCGTTCTTTGCTTGCTTGACGGTGAACAGAGTCTCTTCTGTTTTCTTAGTTTGTATCCTACTCTGGAACCGACAGATAAACTTTCGAGCGAGCTCATTGAAATCAGCTATCCTTCCTGATGGTAGGTTTGAAAACCACTTCTGAGCTGCTCCCGTTAGTGAGGACCGAAACACTCTACACAAGTTCTTGTCCAACTTGCCAGCAACAGCCATTGTTTGTTGGTAGTAACTCATATGGACCACTGGATCCTCAAATCCATTGAACAAAGAGAAGGTCGGGAGTCCAAAATTATGAGGGATTCATACCTGGCTATGGCATCAACAAAAGAGGTTTTCTGATGATCGAGTATATATCATCTGACTTCTTGCCCTTCATGAGTTGTCCCAATTTCTGGTTTATATCTGCCGGTTTTTTTATTAATTTGAACTGCTCTAGTGTTTGGCGTCCAAATACTATCTCTATTCGATCATTGAGATGTTGTTGAGTGTGTTCGTACTCCTTTTTCGATCCTGGTTAGAGTTCTCGTTCAGCTTCCTTGCGATCGATCCTACACTTCCAGATCGTTTCTTCTTGGTAACTCTCCCGTCCTTCTCATTCCCAAACGTACTCCTTCTTCCAGCGGCCTTAAGTTTCTTTCTAATGGTTGACGGAAGTTCTGGCCTTCGATCGGGTTCCTTTTTTTTTGCGGAGCCCTTACTGGGGAATTTCTCCTTTCAGTCCTTCGGGCTTGCCTTCTCGCTTCCTCACGATCATGGAGACTCAAATTCCTTGGGACTCCCAGATGCTTACCCATCATTCAAAGCATGTTCTGCATCTCAAGAAACAAAATCTGCATTTTCATCTGTTGTTAACTTTGATTCATCTACTCTTGAATCACTAGAATCATCTAGATCTCTCTGTTTGAATTGTTCAGATGGGCTCTTCCAGCCACCTCCTCTTCCTCGTGCTAATCACCCTCATGGGTGTGATTCCCCTCTAGGGGAGCCAGATTTTCACTCAAAGGAGGTTGACCTTGATTGCCTTTGAATCATAGATTTAGTGTCTACCATGGTTTTTTCAAGCATTTTCTATAGACGACACCAAATGATGCGTCCAAAAATTAATCAATCCTTAATGTGTGCCTACAAAACAAGATTAAATGTGGGCTGACTTCACGGTCAGGAAGCCACCTCCCGAAGGTTAAGTCAATAATGAATCACCACAGAGATCTGGTTAGTTGCAGAGCTTATTAGTAATGGAGGGAAATTATTAAGACACCTTTGATTTGTGTAATACTTTAGTTTATATAGGATTCACCTCTTATTCTTGATCATTGGATTCGTTCATAATTTTTCTTTGTAGCTGTTCGATCATAAGGTTTTTCTCTTTTCTGTATGAGTCGGTTGTAATTTTCATGCATGGCACGGTCACGTATCCCGAATTCCAACAAGAGCACGTCTCTTTCCATAGCCGTCAAGTTCCTTCACACTTACATTACTCCTTGGTTTAGTTCTCAAACCAGTCCCGACTAGAATCCCTAACCCAATCGTGATTGAACCCAGTTTGCTGTTATTTTATCTTTATCACATGCAATTTTGACAGACTGTAAATCTATTGAAAGTTTTCTACGTAGGTTCAAATCTTGTATCTCCCACTTGTTGTAGACTTCAGAGAAGAGAAAGGAGGCATTTGTTAGCATAGGAAGGCCAACCACTCGAAGCTCGTTTTTTTTTTGGCTGTGCCGTGAAGTGAAATTGTATCATATGTTAGGAATCTGGATCATCACCCCCGACGGGGACAGGTTTTCCACCACAAAAGAGGTGGGCCCCACCACTGAAAATGTAAAAAAGAAAAAGAAAAAAAAAAAAAAAAAAAAAAAACCCTCTCCCATCACCACCCTGGGCCCCCCTGTTTTTTGTGGTGGTAACCTCGCAGATCCGGACTCATATGTTAGCTAGAGAGATAGGCGAACTACTAGGATCTATAGATTCCCCACGTATATCCAATCCCAACGAGAATAGAAGCGTGGCCCACTTAAATGCTCTGCAAAAACACTCATTTAAAAAAGCTCAGTGCTTCGCTGCTAACTCGCGCCTAATGCGTGTGCTTCTCCCCTCTTCTTCGTCTTCCACGTCCCTTCCCACCTGTCCCTTTCTCTGCTCTACCTTTCACCTAAAAAACAGCTTTGTTCCTCGTACTAATTGTCCTTGTCCTTGTGCTTCTTCTCTCTTTATTTTTCTGCGCCCACCATCACTCATAAATTTATGTTTCTGCCCCCATACAATGTATTCCGCGAATTGGCCACGCTTTGACCTCTATAGTCTTTTCTCCGCCTTATATTTCTTTCAACTTCACCAACCCTCTATTCATTTCAATTATAAAAAAGGAAAAGACTCTCAGTGTCCCCTCTCATCGCTTCCTCTGTCTTCCTCTTCCTTAAAACCTCTTCTACCCTTTCCTCTCAGGAGCACCAATCACTTCCCACTGAGCTGCTACACCTGAATTCCCGAGCTACCCTCTCCCCAAAATCTGTGGAATCACCACCACTACTACAAACCCCGGCCAGAGGTCTAAGAGTAGGCTTAGGCCCTAGTCTTAGTTGAATTTGCTGACATAATTTAAATTTGAAATTTACAATTTCACGGCCATTGGCACGTGTGGATCGCAACGGCCACTAACATAGCTGACCATGACGTCTTCTTCTTCCTCTGGATCATCCTCCGCCACAGAACACTCCACAGGCAAGCGTAGGCATCCAATCTACAGAGGAATCCGAAGCCGAAGCGGCAAATGGGTATCAGAAATCAGAGAACCACGTAAGAGCACTCGCATATGGCTTGGAACTTTCCCAACTGCCGAAATGGCCGCTGCTGCCTACGACGTCGCAGTTCTAGCTCTCAAGGGTGCCGATGCAATTCTCAACTTCCCCGACTGCGTACATTACTACGCTATCCCTGCTTCGGCTTCCCCTTCTGATATACGTTCTGCAGCTACAGCTGCTGCTGCTCTTATGATGCCAAAGCCAGCCACATTTGATCAAAGCCCCGTGTTGGGTGTAAATGCCTCCTCGGTGAACGCTCATTCCACTGCAACAGCTCCTGCAACTATAAATCCACAGGGAGAAGAAGAAGAAGAAGAATTCATGGATGAAGAGGCACTTTTTGACATGCCCAAATTGCTTGTCAACATGGCTGAAGGAATGCTCTTGAGCCCACCAAGAATTAATTCCCCACCTTTTGATGATGACTTCAATGGAACTTCTGACTTAGATAGCCTCTGGAATTACTATTAGAAGAAACCCAGAAAGAAGCTAATTAAATGGAATAATAGAAATAGAGAATCATACTAATAAAGGGATCACTGCATTAGTTGGTTAATTAGTGTGTCTTTTTTTTCTTTTTCCCTTAGCTTATCTGAGTTGTGGTTCTGGGTTTTGATTAGTTTTTGAGTCTTGGAAGGCTTAATTAAGTGCTTGCCGCTCACTGACCTTTTATATGTGAGAGCATGTAAACACGCTATATGCTTGTAGTGTATAAATAGAAGTCAAATGCAGCTGTCTTCATCTCTTCCTTTTGTTCTTAGTTTGCCCTTTCTATAAATAGAAGTCAATGGATTAGTCTTCATCTCTTCTTTTTGTTCTTAGTTTACTCTTTCTTCTTCTGCTTCTTTCTCTTGTTAGCCCTTTTTCTCGATTCTCAGACTCAAAAGAGAACTTGGGTTTTCTGAGTAATTGCAAAAGGACAATGGACCATTTCTAGCTAGAACGGGAATTGCTTCCCATACCTAGGAAAAAACTTGAGCTGTGTTAATAACTACCGTTTCCCGTTAGAACATGAGGAACCTTTTGCGTTATGGCTCTCCTAATAATTCTCTCTGCGTCTCACAGATCGTACAAGGTTTACTATTTTGGGACTTTTAGGGGCTTAAATGGAAGTAAATGAGAGTGAACGAGAATTTCCGGTGAGAAGACTCGTAGGTAATGAAATTTCGATATTCCTTTGTTCTGAAAATTGAATTAACTCTAAATTAAAACTTTAAGATTTAGGATTTAGAACTTTCGGCGATCCCTTTGTTTTTTCAATAATACATCTTGTCATCATCTTGTGTTATGTACTAGTTTGAACTTTTGAAAACCTGGTAAGTGCCACAAAGATGGAGACACTTCAACAACTGCTGATTTACAATAAGGGCATAAACCAGTACCAACTTGCAATTTTTTCTCTATAGAAGACACTTCAGCAACTGTTATCACCCAAGTGGTCTCGTCTGTCTTCACTGACACTCCGATTCCAACCTCAGGTTTGTATCCTCACATTGGAGCATATTTTCCAATGAGGGCCAATAAGTGATAAAAAATAAAAAAAAATTGTCATGTGTGAGTATTCTAATTCAAGAATACTCAGGCTGCGTTTGTTTGCTGGAATAAAGGTAGAGTGGGAAAAAAGTTTACATTTATTATTTTTCCCTTAAATCCCAAAATGATAGATTGTTTAATTACTTGGGTGGGAATGTAAGAGTGTTTGGTGATATGACAGTCCAATTTTCCCACCCCAAACTATATTAAAACCCCACATATTTGGTGGGACTTTGTGGGAAAGTTGGGAAAAGTAAAAAGTGGGACCAACCACTATTACTTTTCCACAAAACCGTTTCTTTTCCTTTCCTTCTCCCTCACCCCACTACACATGAGACCCACATGTTTTTTTTTTTCCCACCCCACATTTGCAAACAAACGCAACCTCACTGGATTTGCCTTAGCCTCTAGATTAAAATATCTTACATGGTAAAATCCTAGCTACCGAAACCCCCCACCCAAAACCATCTCTTCAACCCCCCCCCCCCCAAAAAAAAAAAAAAAACCCTTTGTTTGTCACTATGTCAATATCTCTTGCATGGCCTTCAAATCATGGCATGTGGTGTTTTAGAAATTCAACAATATGGTTAGAAGGACATGCTTGAAAACATCACATCTCACGATCTAAGGGCCGTCCGTAGCAAAGAATTAACACTCCCCCTTACGCCCAAAGGGAAAAAAGGGGGAAAAACCCTCTCCCTCTTCCCTTCCTCAAAACACTAGTCCAAAAACATTAAGAGGCCCTACTACTTGTGCCTAAATGACTTCACCCTCTTGTACCAACCATAGTAAAAAATTCGAGGGAAACTCAAGTTTCGACCAAGTGAAAATGGGAAACCTAGGTGGGAAACTGGGAAATTTCGAGGAAACTTAGGACTTTTTGTGCAAGTTTCAACATGAAGTTTCGACAGGTTTTAAGGAGTATTTTAGGGTGGGACTTTGCATTTAAGCTAATTAAAGTATAAAGAACACATTGACTGTATTTTGCTAAAAAAATCAAAATAGATATGTCATTCAATGTACATAACATCAATGTAGAGTTGTCTAAAAAGTACACTATAAACTTAACTACCTAAGCACATAACATTCAATATATAATTTCTAACTTCAAAATAGCTGACAATAAAAGGAAAGTACAACTTAGTGCCAAGAGGAGTGCCAAGAGTGGATCCATCCTGTGAGCTAAACAATATTATGCCTGTAACATAATTTCTTCCAACCAACGAACATAGACATCCCATGACATTTTATGCCTATGGTTGTCAAGATAATCGACAATTGTAACTTTATGAGTCTGGTCCTCAACATGCTTAAGATAACCAGTCTGAGGGAATATGCAATTTGGATAGGATAGTCCTGATGGAGAGGTATTTGTCGTGGTATTTGGGGAAACATGAAATAAACAAAAAAATTGAAAATTGGAAAAGCTACAAAATTTACAGGAAAAAGTCTCAGGTTTCCACAAAATTTCTCATGTTTCCTAGGAAATTTGAGAATTTTTTTCTTCTCATGAACCAACTGATCCAGTTGGGTTGAACTAGGTTTTGACAAGTTTCGACATGTTTCAAGGTTTTGACAAGTTTCGACGAAATTTCGACCGAAACTGAGGACTTTTTTCGGTCCTCATAGATTTCGTTTCGCATTTTTCGACCAAATTTTGTACCATGGTACCAACTATAGGCTTATACCATGACCACCATCACGGTTGAAGCTACATGCTTAGTAACACTAATCGACACCACGGCCATCACGAGTGAAGCTACACTTTTGTATCAACTAAGACTCGTATCATGATCACATAATTGTTGGAGTCATCTCTCTCTCTCTCTCTCATTTATTTTCTTTCTTTTTTTTTTCAAATGAATCTCCCTCTAATCCTTAGTTATATATTTAGATCAAGTTTTATCACGATATCAGAGCCAGGTTCCTTTAAAAGAACAATTTTTGCTTTTTTATATTATACTGTAATATTATAATCACCTCAACAACATTTAGATTGTCAAATGCTTAGTAGCAAATGGAGCCTACAATACCATCACTTTCATGGTGTACATCCCTGACATCATTTGCAAGGGTTTGGCCTTGTGGCTGACTGTTGTGCAAGAACAAGGGAAGTCTTCCTGCTCCACTAGAAGTATTTTAACTCTACCCTAACCCATTCATAATTCATGAATTGAAAATATGTAGAAAAAATGATAAAAATAGAGGGAACAATGAATAAGATGAATAAAATTGAAGGTGAATGAGTTTTTGGTTTATACAAATGTGGTTTAGGATTTGACAAAACACAGATATGACGAGCCAAATTAAATGGAAAATTAATTTTTATGTTCTACGTCATAATATAATATTATAATAATGCACCTCACGAGTATTCAAATTGTCAAATGCAAATGATAATTTTATTTTTATCATGGTATCAGAGTTAGTTTCTCAAAAAAAAATAACTTTAATCTTTTTTACATCATAATATAAAATTATAACAATAATTGTCTCATGAGAATTTGGATTTTCAAATGTTTGATAAAAAACGGTGCCTACAACACCATCAATTTGGTGATGTACATATCTAACATGATTTGATTTGGTCAGAGTCTTTTATCTTTTCTCTTATCTTCATAATTCATGAAATGAAAACTTGAAAAAGGGAAGAATAAAAATCAGAAAAGCATTACAAAAAAAAAAAAAATCTAAAAAAGCAATGAACAAGATGATGAATGAAAATGAAGACAAAAAATATTTAAAGTATTTACACTCGGTTGATTTATACATTTAGGGTTTGACAAAATTCTTTGCAAAAAGACAAAAAATAAAACACAAGTAGCCAAATTAAGTGAAAAAATAATTTTATTTTCTAACATCATAATATAAAATTACAATAGTACACCTCAAAAGGACCCAAATTTGTCAAAGGTGAATAATAATTTTAGTTTTATCATGGTATTAGAGGCAGGTTCCTTTGGAGAGAATTTTTTATTTTTTCATTTTTCTCTATCATAATATAATATATGATAGTAATGCACCTTGAGAGCATAGTAATGACAGTAAGAAATTGATAATATATATTTAACAGACAAAAATCAAATGACACTAAGATGAAAGTATTGGATATTATCAATTTTAACTTAATTTGGTTCTAAAAATGTAGTACTATTTGAAGAGACGTAAGTTCTAAGGATACAAACGGATGTATCTGTTAAGGATAAGTGTGGATAATTTGGTCCAATAAGAAAGTATAGCAAAATAAAATTGAGTTGTACTTTTATATAATAGCATGATATGATATGATGAACATTTAGGTCTTTTGATACTATTCTTGTAGATTTTTTTCTTGATTTTTTTAAGGGTCGGGAGAGCGGGTGGGGATGGCAAAGATGTGGTTCTCATCATATTAGCCATAGTTGTGTATCAACTTTTCCCTTTTTAAGTATTAAAATTTGATTTCAAGGACATATATTATGTACCAAAAATCAGTATGACTAAAAGGGACCACATATAATAAAAAAGAGGGGTATTGAAATTTTTTTGATGGGATGGTCTGACCCCATTGAGTTCAATGGTTTATGAAATAATTGTCAAAGAGCACTCATTACACCATCTTTTTCATTATTTCATAATGCAAAAAGCTACCTCATTAAACTTCTTCCAAATTATAGTATAGAAAGCGATAACCAACCCCTTCAAAAAAAAAATTCAGACTAGTTTTTGCGGTGCATTTTGAAAATACAAGATCATTTTAAGGCATTAACAAATATAACAAAACAACTCAACAATTAAATTTAGTAACCTATAGAAAGATGTCTTGGTTCTATAATCCTTCAAGTCTGGTTTGCCCCATTATCCCTAATTAGTCTTGCTAGAGTATGATTTTCCATATAGGGGCTTGACTTTGGGCTAATATATTTTATGATTGTTTGGGGAAGAAGCTGATATATTAGTGGGTGGGGACAAAGTAAGACATCTTCACTAAGAGGTGTTGGTCATTACTGATTGAGAAACTCTTCGATGGTATCATTTGAAAATTAGTTTATTGATACAAAAATTGAAACTTAATTATAATTGACATTTAACATTGCTTTTATTTTATTTTTTTTCTACCGAAAATAGTGCTTTTTTTTTTTTTTTTTTTTTTTTTTTTTTTTTTGAGGGGTGAGCTAGTAAAGTTTATAGGAGGGGAGAGGTATATCTATTTTATATATACGACACTTTGCTTTGACTTAATCAAAAAGATATTTGAACTCTTGATCTCAGAGTATGAAGCATCGGTTTGACTGAACCAAACTCCTTGGGGGTACGTATGACATATCCTCTTTTTGTTGCATTTTGTTTCTCTGCAAGAGCAACGAGCCATTTTGGAGGGGAGTAAAAAATGGTCATTAAAGGCAAAAATATATAGGAAGCTCTAGGGAATATCAATTCATCAACAAGATTCAGGCAACTTGGGCTTATTTAGGTTACTATCATGGATTCAAATGGGGAAACCGTAAAGATACCCAGGGATCATAAACCAATCAAGACAAAAGGAACCCAATGCATTTCACATGCACATATTGATATTGCTTTGATTTGAATAGGTGGGCATTTATAAAATGGAAGATCTAGTGGAAGATATGGAAGGGAAAGAAGAGTAGTTGGTGAAGTCAACCATGAAAGCCAAAATATGTCTTAATAGGTGATGGTTGCTATAAAGACTAAGGAAGTCGGCCATGAAAGCCAACAGATAGAGAGAGATGAATGTTGCATCAACCATGCATGCCATAGATATATTCAGTAGGAAAGAAGAGAGAGAGAGAGAGAGAGAGAGAGAGAGAGGTGTTGGTTCTTTATCCAATGTCTAACGTGGGAGAGCATTATATTCCAGATTTATTATTCTACAGAAGAAGATAGAATCTTACCTGGATATGCTAATCCCAAATAGAAAATGCAGCGGAAGAAAAGAAAGAATCCACATAGTCGTTCCTCCACTCAATCTATTACCGGTAAATCCTCAATCTGTTAGAAAGAGAATATAGTCCACAAACAAATACCTTGGAAAAAAAAAAGGGAGATTGAATCAAGGAAGAAGAAGACCTCTAAAGACTGTGTTTCTTCCTTTCATTTCCTGCGTTTCTTGGAGAGAGAGAGAGTCCCATGAATCCTATATCTCACTAATGAGAGTGGGCCGGTGGTTATCAAATATATCCTCATATATGTAACCTCTTAATATATTAGTTTCCACAATTGCCCTTGGGCAAACTCAAAATTCCCAACATCTCCCACTTGCACAAGGGAAAATATCAATCTCTCCATCATAGTGTATCCTAGACACACATGCATATCCCAGACATATACATCTTGATCTCTCTACTATGTATCTCAGATACATGGACCACTTATGTCCCAAACACCAACATCCACAAGTTATACTGGTAAATGGGTCGTGCAACCAGTGATATACCTGCACTCGTGAGCCTCAAACTAAAACCTTCCCAAAATGGAAGCATCACTCAAAGAAATACATTTAATAAGCATTTGTATACCACAGTGTCCTAGATTTATTCAAAATCACCAGACAAAAGGTATCTCGATCCCTCTGAGAGATCACCTTCTTGTCCTTAAAATGTTCACTACTATAACTAATACAGCTGGCACCAACAAACACTTTTAGGGTGCAATTGAATCAAACCTACCTTTTGCCCGAGATCACCACTTCACTTGATATTGACTCCTTTTGCGATAATGCCCCTTTAGATCAAATCAATCATAACCATAGTTATCATCTTAAAGTAGCCACATCAACCCCTCATTCTATAGTGTTGTCAAGAGTCATTAAGGACACTAATGGAGCACAAAAGTCCTGGTCTCACACAATAAAAGAGCAAGGGTCCATCCTCTCATTTCCAATGGTCGCTAAGAACATGTAGTATGATATACGTGCTATGGTGGAGCATTATATACATAATAGAATGTATGTCTCTCCCAACACTATACATGTCTTAGTCTAGTCACACCACTTGCGCCTAACCTGAGTTTCTTTATTGTCGCTACCCTAGCGCCACATAAAGTTCTTGCACGTGGCTTTTATAGGCAACATGAATAGTGGGAACATTTATGTTGATTCTCTTCACCATGGAGAATTTCATCTTGATTCCAAAATCATGGTGATAACATGATTATGAATCGACCTACAAAAGGTCATTCACAATCCGTCTCATCTCCGCTAGCTAGAGGAAAATTGTCGTGTGAGTGAGCCATTCTTATGCCTATTGACATATTCTATTTTATGCTAAAAAAACACAATCACACAGAAAGTCAAAAGGAGGACTGGAATGAACTCATATTACTCAATAATAAGAAAGTTTCAGTACATAAATAAGTCACATTCTACACAAGACCAATGACTTTACATGAGAAATAAAAACAACATTGGTTATATGTTTGGTAAGAGAGTCAACTACCATCTGACTAGTAGTTATGTGCTTAAATACAACTTTCTTCCTTGCTACAGTGTCTCTAACAAAATTATATATCACTTGTATATGTTTGGTCGTCCCATGATTCTTGGGGTCCTTGACCTAACTACGAGCTACCGTACTATCACAGAAGACAAGGGCGGGCTCTTTGGATGTCAACACAAATCCAGTATGTCGTAGGAACCTCCTCAACCAAATGGCCTCCTGCACCGCAGCTGATCATGCCACATACTCTGCTTCCATGGTCGAGAGTGCTATACAAGTTTGTTTTTTGCTACACTACGAAATGGCCTGCCATTAAACAAGAAAGCATCTCCAGAGGTTGATTTGTGCTCATCAATGTCTCCAATCCAGTCGGATCACTATAGCCAACAATCACAACCATTCGTTGGTAACACAGCATGTAGTTACTCATTCCTCTGAGATATCTCAATATCCTCTTAATTGCTTTCTAGTGCTCTATGTCTAGGTTTGATTGGTACCTACTAACCAAACCCATTGCATAACAAATATATGGTCTAGTACGCATTATAGCGAACATAAAGCTACCCACAACATTATAGTATGGAACTCTTTCCATTTTGATTTTCTCTTCTAGAGTCTTAGGACTCTATGTCAAGGCTCAAATGCAAACCCTTCTTCACTAGAGTATCTATTGATTTGCAACTGTGCATTTTGTATCTCTTTAAGACATTGTTAATATAGGTCTCTTGAGATAAACTTAGTAATCTCTTTTGCCTATTTCTAACAATCTGGACATCAAGTATATAGCTTTCTTCACCCATGTCCTTCATAACAAAAATGGAGGACAACCATTTCTTAATGGTTTCCAATAGCTCCTTACTATTTCTAACCATGACTATGTCATCTATATACAATGTCCGGATAACAAAATTACCATTAAGTCTCTTGGTGTAAACACAATGGTCTTCCTCAAGCATGAAAAAGCTATTTTCCATCATAGCTTGGTGGAAGCTCACATTCCACTGTCCAGATGCTTGCTTTAAGCCATATATGGACCTTTTGAGCATGCACACTTTGCGGTTTAATCTCTTAACTTCAAATCTTTGAGGTTGATCCATATAGATCTCTTCCTCAAGTTCTCAATTGAGAAAAGCAATCCTTACATCCATTTGGTAAAGTTCTAAGTCCATTTGAGCAACAATAGCCAACATGAGGCGGATGGAGGCAAACCTAACCACAGGGGGAAAATTTTCCTCATAATCAATGCCTCTCTTTGGGTGTAGCCCTTAGCCACCAAATGAGCCTTGAATATCTTAATAGATCCATCCACCTTTCTCTTGATCTTGAGAACCCACTTGTTGCCAATTGCCTTTCGGCCTGGCGGTAAGTCAACCAAGTTCTAGACAGGTTAACTCTCATCGACTCCAATTCTTTCTCTATAGATTTCAGCCATTCCTTTGAGCTCATTCCAACAAAAGCTTCCTGTCGCTCTTCAGTTCCTGTTCATCAAATGGATTCATCTCAGTTGCCTCATAGTCAGTATCTTCAAGGGCTACCATAGAGGTTTCATCCTATATGTCAAAACGTCGACGAGGAACTAGCTTGCGCTCACTACAGCGCAAGTGCATGTTAAATTGCTTACCTTCTGAGGGAGCTATCACATCTGCACTCCCACTCTAACCAGGATCTTCAAGATGAACCCCATGTTCACTATTCAGAATCTAAATCCCTAGACTGACAAGACCACTATCTTGTACTTCAAAGAATTTCAATGATTCTTTGTTAACTCATACAAGATATTAAAAATTATTTTCCAAGAATGTTTCATCCCTAAACTTGAGTTTTGTTCTCCTCTCACTCTAATCTAACCTAGTAAAGACATGGCCCTTCGAGTGTTCAAAATATCTCACAAAGATACACTTTTTTCTCTAGGTCTAATCTTCCTATATTGGTTAGAGGTAGAGTGAACATATGCTACACAAACCCATGTGCAAATGTGACTTAAATCAAGCTTCCTATATTGGTTAGAGGTAGAGTGAACAAATTCTGCAGAACCCCATGTGTGCATGTGACTCAAATATAGTTTGCATTCCCACTATGAGAAGGAATCTTATTTCTGTATCCAATTGGCTCAAGACTTTTTTTTTTTTTTTTTTTTTTTTTTTAATCAATTTTAATGACAGTGAATTTTCTATTTTCAAAGATTCAGTAGTTTATGCTTCTGACTGTATAATTGATAATATGTATTGACTTGATTGCGAAGAATCTTGGGTGATGAATGTTGGAATCAAGAGAATGCTAGATAATGGGAATTCAACAACTCTTTGGTATAAAAGGTTAGGCTACATTGCTAAGAAGAGGATTGACAGATTAACAAAACAAGGGATACTAGACATCCTTATACAAATGAATTGGGAGCCTGTATTGACTGCAGCTGTCACATCCACCTAGCCGGTACCCTATCTGGCATACCGTACCCTATCGGCATACCCGAGTGTGTGATCCACAGCCCCAAAGATCATATCGAGGAAATCAACCTCCCACATTTACAATAATATAATCAAGAACAAGACTAAAATCAATGTCAAACTATAGTAACCGAGAGATCAAGATAAGATTCAAAAAGAAAATACATTATAATCAGAGTGCAAAAAAATTGATACCAATAGAATAAATCAAATGTAGAGTGTAGCAGAAAATCACTCTACAACAGCAGCGGAAAAGTAGATCAAAACTAAAAAGAATATTACAACCGATTCCCAAAATTATAAAAGGGAAAGAAGTAAACCAAATCTAAACTAATGTTTCCTCAAGTCTATAAAGAACACTTCAAGGTCTCTATATCCAAGTATTGTTGTACGAGCACATGGGTACGACTAATCCTGATACGCTCCTCCGTCACCTTGGTAGTCTTCACAGTCGTAGTCACAGTAGCTAGCACCTTGGGTGCAGTATGAGTCATCTAGGGCAAGCTCATATGTTGGTCCGTCATAGTCATCAACACTTGTAGACAGATCTAACAAAATTGTTGCAAAAAGGAGTGAGTTCAAAAGAACTCAGCAAGCAAAGGGAGTTCATTTCACAATAACACAATATAGCATGATAGCAAAACATAAAGGATGCAACATGATATAAAATAGACATGCAAGTCTGATTCTAACTCTATGTATGCTGGTCTCTATTGACAAACATACTTTAAGTCATAGCACCATACTCCTCTGGGTAGGTCTCAAATCACTCTCCCTCAACCATCGGTATCTTGGGTTCTCCGGTGGTAATTGGGTCCTGCATCCCTCTCGGACATTCCATGGTTGGGGTTTAGGTCACTGCTCTCTCACATCACCATTGATCTGAGTATTGGTGCATGTTAAGGTTAAACTTAGCCCAATGCAAGTCTTATACTCAAGTCAAAGTTAAATACTTCCATTCCTCGCCTCTCGCGATCCTTTCCGGTATCCTTCTCATTAGAGTCAGCATATCCTATGGCTACAACCAACTCGGACTACGGACTCATCAACCCTATTGTTCATCCACAAATAGTAAACGGGAAACTCTCATGTCCTCTCACGGGTTGGTTACCGGTCTTGAGCGCCCATGAGCCCGAGTCTACTATTGCAACCCTACCAATGAATGGCCCCTCACAATGTGATCCAAGTCTTCTCACGGGTTAGTTACCGGTCTTGAACGCCCACAAACCCACATTGCTGCCACGGGTTACTCGTTCTCAATACCCTTCCGAATCCGGTCGATATAATAGGGTAATCCTAGCCAAACACTACTAGACAAGCCCTAGGTATGTCAACCAATAATCCGGGAAAGAGTCAAGGGGCATCATTGAAAATGTCCCATACCACATCCACTGATGTCCAAAGACAGAAATATCAAAAAGACATTCTCCATTCCCCAATTATACTTAAGCAATCATATTCCAAATCAGTCATTCACAATCACAACTGACGAATCAATACATAGGGAAATAACTATTCATACATGATCAAAATAGTAATTGAATTACATGAGAAAGTCCAACTGTAGTTACAGTTTTTACAACAGTAATATGATTATAAGAAAATATAAGAACAGTAGTATGATCATGCAATCCGAATCAAATACAAGTAAACCTACATTTTAGGTTATTAAGAATCAATCGTCCTTACCTTAAATAACTTTGAAGAGTTTTGGAGAAAAGAATGAGGATAGGTCCTAAGTTAGCAAATATACCATAAACAAGCATAGTTCAAGCATTAGAAACAAACCCTCGAAGATCGGAAGTCAAACGGATCAAAACAGACCAAGAATTCAGCTACTGTCATTGTAGGCAGGTTGAATGCATCACTCACGGTGATCGACCCAGGCAATCGACCCCAGTAAACTATACGGATAGAAACTCCAAATTTTGATCCGAAACACAACTTTTGGGATTCGAAACACTCCGAAATTTTAAGGAAAACTTTAGAATAGTAGTCTACATAGATTAGGCATCAACAATGATGAAAATGATAGAATTCTAAATTAATCAAAAACTAGGTTTTTACCGAAATCAATCCGCGAATTCTAGGTAGAGGCTAGAGAGAATGAGAATTCACTCTAGAAAGAAAAGAACAGTAGATCTTAGATAAAAACAATCATAGGAATGAGTCTAACATGCTTTAGAAATCAAAAACATAGAATGATCACACATTCATGAAGATCTCACAAGATCTCATCCTAAAATCAAGTTGTGTATATCATAGAAGCATTGGAGTGAATGGAGAGTCACTCACAACTATAGAGATTGAGAAAGAGGTATTTGCAATTATACAAAACATTCTTCATAATCACAGAGATGAGAAGAATCAATAATAGAATAGATCAATGAAAGATTATGAGTGATCACCAACCTTAATGAAGAAGATTCACCGAAAAGCTTGATGATTCGAGGAGGATCTTCCACAACTCCAATGAGAAGGCTTGAGAGAGGCTTCCCACGTTCTCAGAGGCTTTAGAAACAAATGGGGCTGATTACCATGAAATTCTATTAAATAGAGCATCAAAAACCTAAAAATCAGAGATTTTACACTTAAGCCCTTGTCACTGTGGGCAGCTCAGTTGGGTCGCTTAGCCTAAGCGACCCAGGCAATCGAACCAGGCTGACAGCAAGCCCAGAACAAGGATTTGAAGCTCCAAACCTCAAAATTTTCAATGGGGCTTCTCCCAACTCAACAAGTAACTTACCTAACATTGAGGGACCATCCAAAATATGTCCAACTAGGCCTCATGTCCATCAACCAAGCTCTTCATCTTCAAGGTGCAGTTTCTTCTCCAACTCAGACAAGGTTTCCAAGTATTGAACTCCATCATCAATCTCCATGGGTTTTGGGTCAAACACCATGTCTTCCATTGAGATGGCCCACAATTTCCTTCTTCCTTCACTTTGGGTCTTCGGACCTACAAACAAATGGGTTTCCGGATTAAGTTTGGGCTGGATTTCATAGCACCAAGGGCAAGATGACCATTAGTAGAAAGAAAAAAGCCACTCATAGTACATTAGTGTTGGATCTTAGTCATATTGATATTTGTGGTCATTTTCTTGTACCCACTCTAAATGGAAAGCGTTATTTCTTGACTTTTTTATAGATGATTGGTCGAGATATGGGTACATTTACCTTCTTTCTGAAAAATCTAGTGCTTTGGACATTTTCAAGGTTGAAGTAGAACTCTTTCACTCAAAGAAAATTAAAGCTATTAGATCTAATAGGGGTGGAAAATACTATGGAATGAGTGGAGATACTAAACAACAACTAGGACCCTTTGCCCTTTTTCTTCAAGAACATGGAATAATTCGTCAGTATTCTATGCTAGGTTTTCCTCAACAAAATGGTATTGCATAAAGGATAAATAGGACCTTGAAGGACATGGTCAAATCCATGATGAGCAACTCTACTTTACCAGAGTCATTATGGGGTGAGGCACTCAAGACTACTGCTTATGTTTTGACACCACAAAAAAAAACCATTTTTTTCCTACGGACAAAATCCGTAGCCACATTAATTTTGTTCGTAGCCAAAAATAAATGGGCTACGGATCCTGTCCATAGCGGAAAAACCCTGTAGGGAACTTCTCCCTACATTGCCAACATGATAAAATATGACTTTATTGTCGAAGTAAAATAACCTTAGATTCCTAAAATACATATACACTTACTGGATATTTTTTAGAACAAATTGCACTGACACCCAAAAATGGAGGCCTTAAAGTACTAACACCCCACTTTATGTTTGAAAAACACAGAGACCCCAAAATTGAATTTTCATTGGATACATTAGTCCAATTGTCACTAAAAATCGTTAAGTCACTGTTTATTATAGGAATGTTTTGGAATTGAAGGAAAATAAACAGTGATTTAACGGTTTTCAGTGACAAATTGGACTAATGTGCCTAATGAAAATCCAATTTTGGAGTCTCTATGTTTTTCAAACATAAAGTGGGATGTCAGTGCTTTATGGCCTCCATTTTAGGATGCCGGTGCAATTTGTTCTAATTTTTAGGATTTCCTCCAATGTCTTATACTTAGCATTTGAAAAGCATGTTATTATAGTTCTTTTGCACAATTTAACAGCATAACATAAAGAAAAAATATATTAAATAGTGTACAGTTAAGTACTTTAGGTTTTAGACTTAGATATTTCAATGAGGAACTCTAAGTTGTTATAACGAGGTATCAAGCCAATAATGCATATTGGCTGATTATTGGCTTATAACGAGATTTCATGCCAAAAATGCACATGGGCTTCATTTTTTCCCATTGCTCACCTCAAAAGCATACTTTTTTTTTTTTTAATAAACCAACATATTATCCAAAATTTTATTTATCTTTTTCTATATATAATTATAATTTCAATTTGAAATCCTGAAATTTACTATTTAGCCTAATAATTAAAGATTTTATTGAGCTTGTGTTTCATGCTTTTTTTTTTTTTTTTTTGGGGGGGGGGGGGGGTGGCATGAATAACTAGAGAGACTTGGCACCTGTTTGATAATGCATCGAAAATTAATTTCTCATATGTTTAACTTTGAGAAACCAAAAAAATTGGTCGAAAATCATTTGATAAAACAGGTTTATTTCAAGTGACTTTTGAAACATAACTTTAAATTTATGAAAATTTTTGCCTTAAGAAATAGTTTAGAGATAACGATTTTCTGTGTTCCTAAATCGATTTTCTACCTCTACAATGCAAACGCTATGTTTCTAGTATTAGAGCCATCGATTTTCTGTGTTCTTGGTTTTCAGTTCCTTGTAGGTCATTACTCAGAACGATTTTATGCACTTTAAGAAGTCATTGAGTTCTTTGCTAGAATGGAGTTGGAATTGATATTTGCACTTAACTCATTTGGTTCCACTCTCATCGTTTTCCTCTCAATCCCATCGTTTTTTGGTAAGCTACTGTTGTGGTTGATATAACATTTTGTGAAACTCAACATGCCAATGGCCTTGATGTTCTCTAAGGATGAACCTACATTTAAAATTCACTCACTGCAGAGAACCTCTTCAATAACAAAATAGACACTTTTCAAAGCCAATTTATTGCTCTTCTTATGCTTCCTGAGAATCCAGGTCAGCTATCTATCCCCGACTGCCTCTTCAGCTATTTATCCACTTTCAATGGTGTTACCATTGGCTATATCAGATGTTCTCAATGTTAGGACTAAGTGCAGGTGAAGACAGACTTTGTGTTCTCAATGTGCAGCTTATTTAGTTGAAAATGATCATAAAGTACCAAAACATATTAATACTGGATTACTGATACTTCCAATGCCATTTGACAGCAAAAGAATCATACATGTTGTATTGATATCATTGGAAGGCCGAAAGCAAATAATTTTGAAGTGGATGGATCTATGTAGATATATCAAGCTTTGGTTACAATTCAGAAATAGTGACTGTTTATGGCTCTCACCTTTCAGCATAATGGTGTGGTGTTCTCTTTTATCAACAAATCCAGCTTTGCTTACACTTCAGAAACAGTTTTTGTTAATGGCTTTCACCTTTCAACATAATTGTATGGTTTTCTCTTCTATCAACAAAACCAATCTCTTAATTATGAAAAGGAATACTTTATGATCATTTTCAACTAAATAAGATGCACTTATTGCTATGGGATACTGGGTGCATTAATCAAACCCTGCAGATTGCACTATGCTCTATGTTTACCTGAACATGAACCATCTTTTAAAGTGTTTTGTTAGGATAGGATAATTTTACACAATTGTAAGGAGGTCTGCTGGCAATCAAATTTTACATGACTTAAGAAGTTGATACAAGTCAATTACAGAATGAGGATACTTCAAATGCTTATTCACAGGAAGGCCCATGAAGGTCCAAAAGCAAGACTGATAAACCATCCTTTTTAAAGGTTTATAATCTGTATTTCAGTTTAATACTCTATAATTCAGTTTAGTGCTTAATTGTAAGTGATTAGCTACAAAGCAATTATGGATCTAGATCTGAAGACATACAAGTGGAAGTCTCTGGAAGATGGTTTTAGATATAAATGTAATCAGTTCCGTTCGAGAATTATCAGTGAAGTATATTCCTCGTTGTCTCCTCAAACTCTCTTTCTTCTTCTCTTCTCTATTTTGAACTCAGAAAAACTCCCCATCGAAGTGCACAACAAGCTCAATGTTGCTGATCCAGCTTTCCATAAAGTGGCAGAAAAGATGATTTCCTGTGAAAAATGTATGGAATTTAATTTTTCATTTTCTGTGCATTGGTTATGAAGAAGGTTTCTTTTCTCCTATTCTAGGACATTCCATCATGAACTTGATACCTTTCAAGGATTTATTACAAAATATCTTTTCTTTTTTTTGGGGATTCCATCTATGTTAGCACTAAGTATAGGGAAAGACAGACTTTGTGTTCTCAATGTGGATTCCATCTGTGTTAGGACTAAGTGCAGAGGAAGATATAGATAGCTTTTCAATCAACACCCCTTCACAACCATCAAATTTCATGTGGAATTGGGGACTGATTTGTACTATATTAACCATCAGATTGGAGCTCATGAAGAACCTAATCAATTGCAAAACCATAAATTGCTGATAAGTAAAAATTGGATTTTGGATGGAACACTCACAGCAGGACTGTCACAGGGTCCAGGTGATGTTGATCCATTTATAATTCTTTTTAAAATCTAATAAGAAATCGTTGAGTTCTTTGCTGGAATGGAGTTGTGCTCACAAGAAAGCTTGGTAGCTTCGAATGTAAAACTGAACATGCCAATAGGCTTGCTGTTCTCTAGCACCCCAAGGTGAAACAACCTACATGTTAAATACAGATGCTAAAGAAGCCAAAACAAGGCTTTCTTTCCAGATTTCTCTTTATTTCTCTTTATTGAGAGTTGAGAAGATTTAGTTCTTGAATTACAGTGAGAAGCCATGATCAGTTTGCATTGAAGATAACTTTTCAATTTGTAACAAATATAGATATTGTCTTCTGAGCTAGCAAAACGAACCAAAGATGGAGATAGGAAGATGATGTAAATGATATAAGAAAGTCTTGGTGTCAAAGATGATTCTTTAATTGTTTTACCATGTGTCAAAAGAACATTTCCTCCATGGATTAAGCAGCACCAGTCTTTCTGTCAAAACAAGAGTGATTAGGAAGTAACATTTAGGCAGGAATACAAATTATTCACCTACAATACAAAATCAAATATTACTCGAAACAGAATATAAGACTCAAGCTCAGGAAGACTTTCAATGTTCTTCTAAACTTACAACACGCAATCTCTTAGTTAAAATACAAATAACACTGTTACATTCTAATAAACAAATTTTCCTCACAGCCTATGTAGACACAGGATGTACCAAAAACTTACTATCCCCACAATTCATTTCTGACGATGATCAAGAATCTATCGAAAACCCTGAAACTACACTCAGTTATGGGATTGACCAAATTCCTCATTATTATACTCATAAATTGAAATCCGCTACTTTAGCCTTCCACAACCATTGTAAACAATATAATCCTCAATTTCCTCTTGATACTGTTTATATTAAACATGATTTACCGCCTACTGTTAATATGTTATTAGGACTTAATTTCCTTTTATACCATACTTCAAGACTTCTTCTCACCAAAGAAGCCTTACTTTTCTTCCAACATTGTACAATGACTCCTACAATTTCTGACTCCTCATACCTCTCAAAGATCACCGCAGCTCAACGTGGTGGAGGTATACTCAAAATAAATCCAACGAAAAATACAATAAAATCGAAACATCAGTTTCAACAACAAATTTGCTCCTGTACAAGGAATCAGTGTGGGTTACCACCTTCACAACTTTTAAAAACTTCCCCATAAACTTCTCTAGAATACCAATTAGAAACATATCCTGAAGATTTTTGTCAAATAAATCCACAAGATTTCAATGACGTCATAACAGGAGAAACTTTATATTATAGCATAGAAAATAATAAAGACATTCAAAAAGTCATAAGAAATTTAGAGAAAATAGATATAATAAGTAATGAAAATCCTTTAAAACATTGGGAAATAGATAAACCTTTGTGTAAATTAGACATAATAAACCCTGAACATAGAATTGACACAGGACAAGCTAAATATACTGCAAAAGATAGTGATGAATTTAAAATGCATATGGCTGAACTTATAAAATACAAATTAATAAGAAAATCAAATTCTAGACATTCTAGTGCTGCATTCATAGTTAACAAGCATTCAGAACAAATTAAAGGAAAAACTAGAATGGTCATAAATTACAAGAGATTAAATGACAATACGTATGAAGATGCTTATAAAATTCCTGATAGAGATTATCTACTTAGTTACATACAAGATTGTAAAATATTTAGTAAATTTGATTGTAAATCTGGATTTCACCAAATTAAAATGCATCCAAAATCTATTGAATGGACTGCATTTACCACAATGAAGGACATTACGAATGATTAGTATGCCATTTGGACTCAAGGATGCTCATTCTGTCTTCCAAAAACGTATGGATGAAATATTTCTTAAACATAGGAATTTTGCTATAGTTTACATTGACATATTAGTATATAGTAAAACACCCCAGGAACATATTAGCCATTTACAAATAATATTTTCAGAATTTATGAATCATGGAATTATAATTTCCAAAAAGAAAATGGAAATAGGAAAAACATATATAAAATTCTTAGGAATGGAATTAGAAGAAGAAACAATAAAATTACAATCTCATATTGCCACCAAAATTCTAGAATTTCCAGATAAATTAATAAGTATTACCCAAATAAGGTCATTTTTTGGATTAGCAAATCAGGCTAGACCTTTTATTCCTAATCTAGGGAAAATATTAGGACCATTATACCAAAAGACTTTCCCTAATGGAGAACATAGATGGAATAACCAAGATATTAAACTCATAAAAAGAATTAAAGAATTATTTAAAAACATACCACCCTTAAGATTACCCACTGACAAAGACTATAGAATTTTAGAAACCGACGGATGTGAGGAAAGATGGGGAGTTGTCCTCAAAATAAAACCATCTGAATATCACCCATAATCCTCAGAACAAATTTGTACATATAATTCTGGAAAATTTTCTGTTAAAATCTTAACATCCGTAGAATATGAAGTTGAGGCCCTAATTAAGGGACTAGAATCAATGGAAATATTCTTTACAAATAGACCATTTACAATAAGAACAGATTGTGAAGCTATAGTAAAAAGCATATAAAAATTATAATGAGAGGAAAATCCAACATAGAAGATGGGTTATACTTATGACACATTTTTATGACAAGGGATATCAAATAAAAATTGAACACAATAAAACAGCCGACTTATTATCTAGGATAAACCAAATATTAAAAGACACAAAATGAGTGCACAAGATAGGCTAAGACATTTAAGAGAAATACATAGGTTAGAAAATAAAATAAAAGAAAGAGAAAATGAATTAAATTATTATAGAAGAAGAATCGCTGAAATAGGTCCTGATGAATCCATAGATATTATCCCAGAAGACTTACTTTGGAGGATTGATAACCAAACCATAATGTCTAATAAAAGATATGCAATATCTCAGTTAAAAAGACTCTTATATTTTAGACAAAATGAATTAGCTAAATTTGTTGCTTGACAATACAGGAAGACGAGTTTCTAAACACTTTTCTTGGGAGGTGGTCATCCATTTCTCAAGATCAACATCCAGAGTCCCCACTTGTGTCCTCTCCCCTAACATCAAACCAATCACAACCTTCGAGTATTTCTAACACTGTTGCTCCACGGAGGATTTTACCCTCCAGCATCACAGGCAATACAAATGCCTCACCATCATATTCTCCCGTCACTGGGACCCATAATCAAAATAATTGAGCATTTGCAGGAACACAAAGGACACAGTCTCCTCCTGAGATTATCAGAATTGGCCCCCACATTCTTTTCAAAAATACCAACATGAAGTTTTCAAATCAGAATGAATACAAGATCAGTGATGAAGAGAAGATTGCCCTCGACAATCTTTGGCAATCCATTAACACAAGCATTGGAAACAAAAAGCTTCAACCTGCTATGGTCAATGCTCTGAATGCAGTAGCCCTACTCTTTGATCAACTTAGAAAAAAGAGGGGAAAATCAAAATTTTATGTGGTCTTCGATGGCAACACAAAAGGTGTATTCCTTGACTGGGAAGACGTTGTTCAAGCCATTCAAGATCACCCCACTCCAAAATACAAAGGATATGGCACCCTTGAGGAAGCCACCATGCAGGCCAGAATCATTCTTGGCCCCAACTACTATATTGATCCAAAACTCAGGGCAGCACCGCCATCACAACCCTCTTTCACCGCAATGGCTCAGAGAAGATTATTCTGTGACCACTACGAAAACATGAAGAAAAAGAATACTGAATACAATGAGGAGCTCATTTCCCGTGCAACCAGAATCACCAACCTCAACAAAGAAAATGCTGAAAAGGAGAGAGCTCTACAGCAAGCCAAGGACCATATGATCAAAATGCATCAAGACAAATTAGAGCTTCAAAAACAGATCAAGGAACATGAGGAAGCTTTGGAAAAAATAAAACAAAAACTCCAAAACACAGCTGGGAGTTGCAGAGTTGACCCAACTCTACAACCATCCGATTTCCTTCAAGGCTTCAAAGAAGCAATCATGGGCGAAGTTTGCAATATGATACAATCACATGCAAGCATTGGTGGGCCCATAAACCCACATTTATCATCACAGCCACACATCATACCACCTCCAGATGATGCCGAATTTGAGGTGATCAGAAAAAAGAAAGGAAAAGATAAGGAGAAAAATCTCCTTGACATGTAGATTCCAATCATAGGGTGATACCCTTACCATCCGTCTCACACCCAAATGACGTTAAACTTAGGGATGGTTTTTGTGGACCTTAACAAAACCACAAGGATTGGCCCAATCCATAAAGGACCACATGGTTCATAGGACAGCCATGTAAAGCTTCATATTTGTCCTTAACTCTTGATCCGGACTACAACAGGATCCATGCTAGTACCAAGCATGTAAAACATTGGGTAAACTAGGCCAGGCTAGTATAAAACTGGCTAACCCTGAACACGAGTTATAAAATATAGTATTTATCATACTTGAGCATGCTAAGGATAAAAGTATGACAGGCAAAAACCTTGTCTGTAAAATATGGGTTAATCTCCTGAACCAAACCAATGTGGAAAACAGTAGTTTTATACTACGTGGAATGCCACGGGGCGGTTCTTGAAGAAATGTCAAATCTATGGTCCCCACCAGATTACACAGCTGCATACGTAAAGGGTGTTGTGTGGGATCATTTCTTCAAATAATTACAGTGACACCTCGGAGGACAAAGATGTAAATAGTTAAAAAGGCTAAGGGTATTATGGTATCCTAAAAAATTGTACCTTAGTCCTTAATCTTTACTTTGTCTAGATGTTAAACAAGTGTAATAGTAGATAAGTGCTTTGTTTTTACTTTTGACAAGTGTAATAGGGCATAGTGCCTTCACTTTGCCTATAAATAGGAGTGACTAGTAAAAAAGAGGCACCCTTACGTGAAGTGCTCTTCCCATCTTGCTCCCCTAAAGTGATGATGTTCTCTTGTACTAAGTACTATCTTTGTAATCTTCTTTGAAGAAATAAAATAAGCTTTCTTATGGTGAGTGCTTCCTTACTTTCTTACTAATTTCCTTTTAATCTTTTCGGGAACCCGAAAGGGAACCCAAGCGCGGTAAAAATGTAAGATCAAGGGTCTGTTTTTCAATTTTTTTTCCTTAATTTCATAGAGGAATGATTTGAGATGGCATGCCTACAGTCGTGCCTCTACCATCTCTTAGGCCCCTCTATAACTTTTTGCATAGCATGCATATATTTTAGCATTTAATTAGCATGTGTTCATTCTTTAATTCTCTTAATCACTTTCTTGTAAATCTTTGTAAAATTCTCCAAGCACAACACCAACCGTGCTAAAAACTGGCCATGTGAGTGATGTTTCACTTTCTCATGTGATTCTTCGTTCACCACCCCCAATTATGGTATCAGAGCATGGTTTAGTTCTTGATAGCGCTTCCTTGATCTCAAAAAGTATGCCTAAAGTCTGAGGGAACTAGGCGTAAAGTCCTGTAAGGCCCTGTTTGTTGATGTGTGCGTTGAGAAAGGGCAAGGTGGCCAAGGTAGAAGGACTCAGGCAAATGATATGAGACTAAGGAAGAGCTAGAAAGAAAAAGAGCTATTGTTCTTTTCCAAAAAAAAAAATTACTAAACTTGGTAGTACTGAGTAGGATAGTTAAATTTTCTGTAATCTCCGTTTAAAAGCTTTCTGAAATTCTGCTATTTCTTTAAACACTTATCAGATCTGAGATAATTAAGCATGGAAATCCTTTCTGCCTTTGAAGATTTTCTTTTTAGTGAATACTTATATTTGTTTTGGGATAATAAAGATTATGTGCTAACATCATATTTTCGATATTGCAAAACTATCATAGAAAATATTAAAGTCCCAAAAGAATTACAACAAGAAAACAAGTATTTACCAAAAGATATAAAAATAATAATTTTCAATAAATTATTTAGAGATTATCCAGAAGATCTTATAGGAGTATATCATTACAAATGGGACATAATGTTAAGATATGATGAAATCTATAAAAAATTTCATGACAACAAAAACCTAAGAAAAATAATAAAAAACTTTGAAAATAGATTTCATAAAAAAATTAAAACAAACTAATAATAGCCAAATAGCAAGAGAACATGGTTTACAAGCCTTAGAAAAATCAGATTTATATAAAAAAATTAAACCATTTATGTATTGTGTTAATGAAATGAAACAAAAACATATAGAAGAATGTAAGAAAGAAATTGAAGTATTAGAACAAAAAATTTCAGAATCAGAAAATCAAGATTTATAATGAAGGACGCTATAGAAGCCTTTACTATTTATTTTCTTGTCATCAAAATCTTTTGGTTTTTAGCTTAAGTGATGTATTTTGTTCCATGATGGAATATTATAAAATAATAATTAATCATATTGAACTTCTACAAGAACTTTTAGCATAAGGGAAAAGTTTACCACAAGAAATTAAAATATTAATTTTTGAAAAATTATATAATTCTTCATGCCCTAAAACATTCCAAGACACAAAATTAAAAAGAGATGAATTAAGTCATGAGACTTGAAAATTTAGGCAAAAATTTTCTTTATATTGTGTAACCAATTACTTTGATATACATATGAGAAATTTACCTTGGTTTAAAAATTTTAAGAAAATGGAAGATAGACAAATAAAAATAAAAACTCTTGGAGGATGGATTGAAGCTTTAGATACTCATAAAATTGTAGAAATTAGAGCAAAAGAACTCAAGATAGAAATGAAATATCAAGAAGATATCAGAGATAAAATCAATAAGTCAAAAATTAAATATAATGAAAATAATAAAATAATGAGAGGATTATTAGAAAGAAATAGAAATGAAAGAAATCTTAGACGTTGGTCCCCAAATGATTATATGTTATATAAAATTTATTAAATGAAAATACAAATATATATACAGAAATAGAGAATTTAGCAAAAAAGTTGGAAATTATGGAGGCACATCTGCATCTAGTTAAAATGTTTAAAAATAAATTAGAAAACGCCAGAAAAAGGAGAATAAAAACTATAAATAAAAGAATTAATAAAAAAATGATTCATCATGCTTTCCAATATCAAAAATCAATAGTTGATCAGTATTATAAAATAACTATCCAAAGCTATGAAGATATGAAAATGTTTTTAAGAAGATACCCAAACCCATTAGAGTGGACCCATGAACAAGCATATATATATAAGGAATTTGTAAACTCTTTCACAGAATATGGGGAATTATATAGGATCCACAAACAATATCTGTCAGAATTTGCTGTTTAATATAATAAGAAAATAGTGTGCAAAATGACTTATGAAAGGCATAATAAGCTAAAAAAAGAAATGCAACTCGCCTATGAACAGAGAGAAGAAACCTATAGCGATATAATATGGTTTTTAACAGAATATCCTAACACATCAGAATGGACTCCTGACATAAGAAGTATATATGATCATTTAGAACACGTGTATTTATATTATGATACCCAGTATAGGCAAAAACAGCAAGAATTGACAATGCTTGCTGGATAATACCAAAATGGCATATTGGAATATTGAATACATAAATGAACAAATAAAATTAACATATGAATTAAAACAAGATACTTATAAAGCCATGAAAAATTTCTTAAAAAAGAATCTTGACCCATTAAAATGGACCCCACTCCAAGCAGAAACTTATGAATGTTTAATAAAATATTTTACACACCATGATTGCCGACACAAACACCATCAGTACCACTTGGCACAAATTCATAGTTCAAATGCCAACTCATCTAGATCTAATTAAGCTAGAATATTTGAACTTAGAAATTAAACCACAAAAGAGACCAATAATAACTTTAAATATGTATAATTACGATATAGGTTTGACAAAGATAATAATTATTATATTTTGCACAGTGATAATCAACATCTTAATAGTATTATGGATCTTATAATAAATGCTGGAGAATCTGCTGAAAATAATATAGAAACCACAAATAAACAATTATTAGACATAATAGGATATCAAACTACTAATAGTAAGGAAAAAAAAAAATAAGAGAAAATCAAGATTATCAACAAAAAGAAATTACAGAAATTCATAATAAAATTGAATATTCAAAATTTACCCAATAAAGAAGATATAAACCAACTAATAAATAGTCTTGAACATTATAAGCCCAAGCCCATTGAAATAGAAACATATAAATTACTACAACAACTAAATAAGGAAGCAGAACATTTAAAAGCCCAAAATAAAACTCTAGAGGCCCATAATCTGGAATTAGAAAATAAATATAAAGAATTAAATCATAAAATAATTGAAATAGAACAACTTATTAAGGAAACTAAGTATTTCTTAAGAAATTAATGGAACCCACTGATAATCCTTTTTATAGCCAAACAAAATCAGAAGCAGAATCATACCATGATCAATCCAAAGGATTAACAACATATGAACCACAAAATCCAACAAATAAAATACAAATAAAACAAAATAATTTTATAATATTATTATTATTAAGAACTCTAAAAGAAATTGACCAATTACAAAAAGATGTATTAATAATGCAAACTTCTCAAACAAAAAAAATCAGAATTAGAAAAACTCACAGAACAATTAGGAAAAGTAAACCTTGATATCCCAACAGGACAAGATAGACCAGAAGCACCTAAGAAACCTTGGGTATTTGTAGTAGATAAACCATGAAAGAAAAAATAAAAATAAGAAAAATAAAAAGAACTATAAAAGATATAAGAAAAATAATGAAAAATTTAAAAGAACAAATAAATTGATAAAAATGAGTGGTATACTCAGAAGATTTCCAGGATCTAGCAGACTATAAGAGAATCCTCTAGGACAGAGGAGTCACCCCAAGAAAATACTATCATAGATGTAATAGATATAAATAAAAATATTGAAATATTTAGGAATAATGCATTAAATCTTATAAGCCCTAGAAATCTTTATAATTTTGCACAATTTTCTAGAAACACATGTTTTATTAGACACAAAAAGGAAAGAACTATAAGTTGCTTAGAAGGACAAACCGTAAGAATAAATATAGTAGATAATGAACTTAAATTAAAATTAAAAAATAAGAAACTCAAAAAAGGTCAAAAAAAAAAATTAGGGGGGGGGGGGAAAAGGAGAGGAGGAGGAGGGGAAAGGGAAAAAAATTATAAAAAAAATAAGGGGGGGGGGAGAAAAAAAAAAAAAAAAAAAAAAAAAAAGAAGAAGGAAAGAAAGGAAATGAAGGAGGGTGAGTAAAATATATTATATGGGGGGGAGAGAAAAGAAGGGGGGGGGGTTCATACTTGGTTTGATCCTCGACCCCGGTCAAGACAAAAGGAATCGACTCGCTCCAGAGGGAACCGGATCCGTAAGATGGCTTGCTGAGGAAGAAAACTTATTCAGCTACAAGCACACCCTAATCCAACTTATGGATTAGGTTAATTACCCTAATGATGGCAGACTCAAATTGACGGCTGCTGCTAATCATTATCGAAAGGATAATCATCGCATAACCTAGAGGTTATCTCAGGAGTCCTCTACTAGTCCAAACTAGTAGAAGTCTATCGCTCAACGGATCTAACTGTTAAGATCCAACGACTACCCGAAGAAGGCTCAAATGCATCCAAAGAAGGAGATTCGAAGGTACACTCTATATAAACCTCACTGCCATACGAGGTGAGTGAGGAGACTCAGATTCATATACAGATTGGTAGACATAAACTATCAGGGGCTTACGATCTAGATCACCTTTCCCAGTTCTTCATTCCTTAGCTATGTGCTTCTAACAGAGCCGTTTGTGATTAAGTTCATCAACTAACTTAGCCTTCGGAGGTGGACTCCTGACCCCCGCGGTCAGGCCACATCTGACGCTTTCGTTTTGCGCAGTCATCACGAGGAGATCTAAGGGCTGAGCAGATTTTGGACGCATCATTTGGCTCCGTCTGTGGGAAAGACTTGTAAAGCCATGGTGACTAGATCGGCAGCAGCCGCAGCTACTGCTGCACAACACGATTCCGGTGTTCAAATTACTGGAGTGAATAATACAGACGTTTCCCAGGGAAGCCAACATCCTATTGAAGTAGATGGTGGTCAGGGAGGACATAATCCTCCAGATACATTCCAAGATCAATTGAATCAGGTGAAGATTCAACTCTTGGAGGTGAGCCAAGCACTCCGCGTGCTCACCAGATGAGTGGTGTTACCACAAGAACCTGATCATCGCGATTCAGGGAGACGTGCATTACCACGTGATCAAAGATTGGCTGAAGATCGGAATATTGGTCAGAACTTTCGTGAAGGTGACCGAGGACCTAGGAGAATTGACGATCAACCTAGGCGAGACGATCGGTTAGACAGACCGCAGGAAATTACAACCGATTCAAATACAAGGTTGGATACCGGGGTGAGAACTCACTCACCAACTGTCAGAAGAACCGTTCGTGATGATCGAGCAATTTGCGATGAGTGGAATGTTCGTGATGGACGGGCCTTTCGTGATGATCGGATAGCTCGTGAGGATCGTGTTAATCGAGGTCGTGATCATATTGCTGAAGATCACCCGACCCAGATTGGTCAGGAATTGGCCAACATCAATCAGAAATTAGGGCAGTTGGCTAAGGGAAGGATAAATGAGGATATTTACTCAGTCATTCAGAAGACCCCCTTTGCCGAGCCAAATGCAGGATATCAGTTTCCCCATAACTTCCTTTTGCCTACCTTTTCTACATTCGATGGCTCCAGAGATCCAACGGCCCACATTGGCTATTATCAACAGACCATGGCAGTTTCAGGTAATTATGATGAAATTCTATGCAGGGTATTTGGTTCATTTTTAATCGGAGCAGCACAAAAGTGGTTTTCGAACCTCCCATTTGGGAGGATCGTAAACCTTGATGAGTTGGCGCGCAAATTCATAGGGCGATTCCAGAGTGGAATACAGGTCAAGAAAACGGAAGAAACCTTGTTTACTGTCAGACAAGGAAAAAGCGAATCGATCAGAGAGTTTCTGAAAAGATTCAACAAAGTAACGATGGAGATAGAAAATTTGGATGAGAAAGTAGCCAAAACTGCTCTATTCACTGGACTCACTAACCGAAACCTCCTGGAGTTATTACTATAGGATATGCCTGCAACTTATGCTGAGTTGGTACAGAGATGCTAGAAGCAGGCCAAAGTCATGGAGATCTTAGATGCGCGCCAAGGAGACAATAAAATCTCCACTAAGGAACAGAAGGCTCTTGAGCAGAAGCAGAAGCCAAAGAAGAATGTCCGTGATCGGGTTGGAAAATCTCAGGCTTGGCGCCAGAGGTCTCCCGGTAAAAGTGAGTATACTCCATTGAATGCTCCTCGGGCTGATATATTAAATATCATCAAAAGGAAAAATATTTTGAAGTGGCCACCTAAGATTCCTTTGAAGCCTGGAGAGCAGTAGGATCGAGAAAAGTATTGCCGATTCCACAAGGACTATGGTCATTATACAAATGACTGTCATCTAAAAGCAAATATTGAGAGATTAATATCTCAGGGACACTTGTCCAAGTTTTGTTAGCAGAAGAAGGGAGGAGCCACGTGAGCCACGCGCGGCTGCCCTAAAAGGGATCGTTCGGTTAGTTCAGAACGATCAAGGGAGGCTCCGAAGTCTAAGAAGGGCAAGGAGGTGATTGAAGCTACTCGGTCACCAATCCTTACCATTTTCAGAGGACCAAAGCCCGAATCACTCCGAAGTTTGAAGACAAAATCCAAATTTGTCGGAACCGGAGAGACGCAGAAGCGGAAGAAGCCGAACGGTGAAGATTCTATCACCTTTGGCGAGGAGGATGAAAGGGGTGTTTGTCTACCTCATGATGATGCCATAGTCATCAAGGTAGAGATTGCACGCCGAGAAGTGCATAGAGTTTTGGTTGATACAGGGTCTGCAGCTGACCTAATTTCTTATGAAGTGTATCAAAAGCTGAAAGTGGATGAGGACTTGATGGAGCCTTCATCCACACATTTATATGGTTTTGTAGGATCATCTGCAGTGGTGGAAGGATCTGTCCAGTTGGACTTATCTATTGGAAGTTTTCCTAAGGAAACAACCGTCCGAATCAAATTTTTGGTGGTTCGGGAACTGCCAGCTTATAATGTTATCCTCGGGCGACCATCTTTATCCAAGATAGGTGCTATTGTTTCGACAAAACACCTGAAGATAAAATTCCCGACTGATATGGGAATTGGTCAAGTTTCCTCTGACCAGAGGATCTCCCGGCAATGTTACGTTGCCTATTTAAAAGACAAGGAGGGCTTGAGGAAGGTGACTGCCCTACCTATAGAAGTTCGAGATGATCAGGAAGAAGCAGAAATGCAAAGGCCCGAACCAGTGGAAAAGCTGGAACAAATCCAATTGTGTACCGAGGATAAGAAAAAGATTACTTATATCGGGTCTGAGCAGTTGGAGGAATTCAAAGATGAGTTGAAGTTATTTCTTCAACAGAATAATGACGTATTCGCATGGTTTGCCGAAGACATGCCAAGAATCGATCGGGCTGTCACAGAGCACAAACTCTGGATAGATCCGAAGGTGAAACCAGTGATACAGAAAAGGAGAAATTTCTCCATTGAAAAGTATGAAGCCGTTCGGGGCGAAGTTGAAAAACTGAAGAATTCTGGTTTCATAGAACCAATTGAATGCCCAACTTGGATAGCTAACGTGGTAATGATAAAAAAGGCGAATGGGAAGTGGAGGATGTGTACAGACTACACAGATCTCAACAAGGCTTGCCCTAAAGATTGTTATCCATTACCTCGGATTGACCTCTTGATAGATGCGACTGCAGGATATGAAACTCTAAGTTTCATGGATGCCTACTCAGGGTATAATCAGATCCTTATGAATAAGGAGGATGAGAAGTTCACGGCTTTCATGAGTGATCGTGAAAGCTACTATTACAAAGTCATGCCATTTGGCCTGAAGAATGCAGGAGCTACATATCAGAGAGCCGTCAACAAGATTTTCAAAGATTTGATAGGGAAGAATGTTGAAGCTTATGTTGACGACATGCTTGTGAAGAGCTTTACAAAAGCGAATCATATTGCAAATTTGACTGAGGTATTCTCAATACTACGAAAATATCAAATGAAGTTGAATCCAGAAAAGTGCGCCTTTGGAGTTTCTTCAGGCAAATTTTTGGGCTTCATGGTGTCACAGAGAGGTATTGAGGCTAATCTTGCCAAAATACAGGCTCTGGTTGACATGGAGGCTCCCAAAACTGTTCGTGATGTGCAGTGTTTGACAGGGAGAGTTGCCGCTTTGAATCGTTTCATCTCCAAGTCTGGAGAAAAGTGTTTGTCGTTCTTCAAGGCACTCAAAGATTTGAGGGGCAGCAAGGAAGCAAAATGGACCGAAGAATGCCAGAAAGCTTTCGAGGAGTTAAAAGAGGCACTGGGACAACCACCGATTTTGTCCCGGCCAGAGAAGGGGGAAATATTATAGCTATATCTAGCGACGTCCCTTTCAGCGGTCAGTGCAGTACTTGTTCATGAAAAAGATAAAAAAACAGTGGCCGATTTACTATGTGAGCCACGTATTACTTGATGCGGAGACACAATATTCGCAGATTGAGAAGTAGGCTCTGGCTCTCATGATGGCCACCAGGAAGCTAAGGCCATATTTCCAGGCTCATCCAATTGAGTTATTTACAACTTTTCCTCTCAGTAAAGTTGTTAATAACCTGATTTGTCTAGAAGGATGGTGGCCTGGTCGGTTGAACTCAGCAAGTTCCAAGTGAGTTTTAAGCCCAGAACAGCAATCAAAGCTCAGGCACTAGCCGATTTTGTAGTAAAAACTACTGCACCAGTGGAGTCCACCATTGAAGATCCCATTATGCCAATCACTTGGGAGGTATATGTGGATGGTTCGAGTAATAAAGATGGAGCAGGAGCTGGAATTCTATTGAAAAGTCCAGCGGGATTTATTATTCGATATGCTTTGAGATTTGCATTCGAAGCAAGTAATAACGAAGCAGAATATGAAGCTCTGATAACTAGACTTCGGTTGTCAAAAGCATTGTCCATTGCAGATGTTACTATTTATAGTGACTCTCAACTTATAGTCAACCAAGTCCAGGGGGAGTATGGTATTAAAGAACCACGCTTGCAGAAATATCAAGAGATAGTGCAGGCATTTCAAAAGCAATTTCGGAATTTGAAGATATCTCAGATTCCAAGGACTGAAAATACAGTGGCAAATGAGCTATCCCGATTAGCTAATGTCAAAGAAAAAAATCTAGACCCTTCGGTCAACATTGAAGAGATAACATTTCCAAGTTATCATGAGAAAGAAATTTCTTATATTGAAGCAAAGCGTTGCTGGATGGATCCGATAATCGAGTATCTGAGAGATGACAAATTACCTGAGGATCCGAAAGAGGCAAGATTGATCAAGATATGATCAGCAAGATTTGTCATCCAGAATGGAAGACTATACAAAAGATCTTATTCAGGACCCCTTATGAGATGTATAGGTCCCGAAGGAGCAAAATCAGCTTTGGCTGAGGTTCATGAAGGAATTTGTGGAGCTCACATGGGTGGACGAGCCCTGGCACACAAAATTCTAAGACTTGGGTTATATTGGCCTAAGATCCAAGAGGCTGCTATGGAGTATGTTCGTCGATGTAGCAACTGTCAAATTCATGCTACAGTATAGAAGCGCCCAGCGGAAACCATGACTTCAATTCTAGATCCCATTCCCTTTGCGATGTGGGGAGTTGATATCATGGGCAAATTCACCAAGGCGTCGGGCGGACGGGAATATCTGATAGTAGCAATTGATTACTTCATGAAATGGGTTGAAGCCAGCGCCCTGGCAACAATTACTGAGAAAAAAGTGGAGAAATTCGTGGTTGAGTCAATCATATATCGCTTTGGGATTCCAAAGATTATCGTCACTGACCATGGTACTCAGTTCGACTGTCCGCAATTCGAGCAATTTTGCGGAATATATATGATCGAGCATCGTATGTCCTCAGTGGCATACCCCCAGAGCAATGGACAAGTAGAAGTTACTAACCGAACGCTACTGGAAGGGATAAAGAGAAGACTCGAAGCTGACAAGGCTTTATGGGTCGAAGAACTTCATAATGTACTGTGGGCCTATAGAACTACGGTTCGAACACCCACAGGAGAAACTCCATTCAAGTTAGCATATGGGTCCGAAGCATTGGCACCTGTGGAGATAATGGCGGGGACAATACGGGATCGAGAGTTCGAGGAAAAAGCGAACGAGCAAGGACTTCTTGATAGTCTTGATCTGTTGGACGAAGTTTGGGCAAAGGCAATAGCACGAACTCAACATTATCAAAGAAGGATAGCGTCTCATTATAATACCCAAGTGAAGAATCTTCGGTACTTAGCCGGAGATTTGGTGTTGAGAAACACCTTAGCTTCCGACCCACGCCACCAAAGAAAATGGACCCCCAAGGACCTTATATGGTTGAAACACCGGTTGGTTCAGGATCTTACGGGCTGAAGAACATCAACACCCCGAAAGAGTTGGATCGTTACGTGGAATGCCGGGCATCTCAAAATATTTATCCTTGATGATGATTTCAATTTTGTTCGTGATGTAAACATTTTCAACTCAATCAATGCAATTATTGGCTTTCAACAAATTATCTTTTGATTGGGGGGCATCATACACCACATTCAAGAACAAGATCCAACTATAAGGCATCGGATGAAAATCCGTGTGGGTCCTTCGACACTTATGGAATTTTTTCGGAACTTCTTAAGTCAAGGCATCGGATGAAAATCCGAGTGAGTTCCTTTCGCAAGGCGTCGGTTTAAAACCCGAGTGAGTTCCTTCTACAAGGCATCGGTTTAAAACCCGAGTGAGTTCCTTCTTAGACTTATTGTATTTCTCCGGAAATCCTTAAGTAAAGGCATCGGTTTAAAACCCGAGTGAGTTCCTTCTACAAGGCATCGATTTAAAACCCGAGTGAGTTCCTTCTCAGACTTATTGTATTTCTCCGGAAATCTTTAAGTAAAGGCATTGTTCTAAACAACTAAGACCTAGTGCAACAGCGATTCAAGTGACTAGCAAAGTTCAAGATGAAGTTAATTTCTTATTTCTTCAAAAGACCAGAAGAGGCCGGTCTCAACATCAAACATAAGATTACAAGAGCTGGATACAATCTTCGGTCCAAAAAGAAAGTTATCATCGATGATCATTAAGAAGTCATACAAGATCGGCACAACTTTGCTAGAACAAACACATGAGTCAATCATTGGTATGGATTCAAGGAAAAGAAGAGGAGAAATGAGGATTACAAAAAACATTTCAGTATGTATAAAATCCTCCACAATTTCATACTCTTTGTCCAACTTGTCCAGGAGAAGTATGGTCCTCGACCAAACTTGCATTCAAGGCGAGCTCCTCATAATTGAATCCTTCCAAGGGAGAATGAACAGGAGAATCTTCCAGATAATGCATAATATCTGGATCAGAAGGCGGAGGATCAATCTTATTTTTGGTCCAATCAGGAGAAGGAAGGCCCAAGTTGGTAAATACTTCAGGATGGCAAACAGCACTGTAGGGAGTCGTATCAAAATGAGGATCCTTCCTTAGTATTGATTCCCATACTTCGTTCTCACCATCCCGGTACGCCTGCAAGTTATAAGCATTCAGCATATCAACAAAGGGCTTACTGTGTAAATACTTGAAGACGCAGGCTCTGCGAACATCAGTTGGAAGGGATTCGGGCAAAGGAACGACAGCTTGCCTTTGAGGTAACGCTTCAGATCCTTTGGCTCCTGACTTTCCAACTCCTCGCTCCAGTTGCCGGATCTTCTCCCTAGCATCATCCAAGTTTGACCGGAGACGATCGATCACCAAATTCTTCTCTCCTACAAACTCCCAAGCTAATTTCCTAAGGCGAGCAATCTCAGCATCTTTAGCTTCAGAGATTTCCCGAAGCCTGGAAACTTCATTGCTCAACCTATTGAGCCTAGAGGCTGCTTCCACTTGGTTGTGGAAGTTACCAGTAAGACTCCTGCAAACAACTTCCGAGTTAAAAAGGAGCAGAAGAGTAATATTCAGAATCAAAAGATAATGAAGAAAGACTTACATCACCATTGACTTCATAAAGACCTCATCTGGAAGTTTGGAAAGAACTGCGCTCTCAGAAGTCATTCGAGCAGCAGTGCACCATTCCAACGCTCTGTCAAACTCGTTTGACACTAATTCGGGCAAAGGATGAGAAGGATGAGCTGCATCACTTGCCAACCGACGACGCTTCCTGGTGGCAAAATCCTCCAACTCCAAAGGAGAGAAGGAGGATGCCAAACAAGCACTAGAATTGGAAATAGGAGCAGCATCTGCTGGGAACGCACCTTCATCAGATGCCAACATAGTTGCCTCATATGCCCGAAGAGTCTCCTTCGGGGGTGCGCGAACGGTCTCTGCAGCAGGGGCGTCAGCAGCGCCATCAACAATGGAGTGATCAAGATCTTCCTGGGAAGAATGAACGATCACTTCAGGCAGAAGAGGCGTGGGGTGGCATCAATAGAAACTGAGGGAATCTGACTTGAAGATTCACCAACAACAGTCGCCTTACGCTTGGAGGATTCACTAGCTGAAACCACCTCATTGGCCCCAACCACCGCCGATGGAATGATTTTCTTACAAGATTTCGCTCTGATAAAGTTCGGGTCGATTCTGGGAGCCACTGTATACACAGAAAAAACCGTATCGTTACAGAAATCCAACAACAAAAGCAACGAGGGAAAACCCTAGTTCTCTGTCAGATATGAAATACCGATTAAATAAACCCCAAGTATTTACTACTGTGTAGTTTACTCAGGGGGAAAGGGAAAGAGATGAGTAATAGAAAAAAGCTCACTTGTTCGGAAGCTGATAGAGTTATTGTTGAAGTACGAGGAATACGGAAGCAAGCAGGAGGACGGAATGTTGCTTTTGCAAATCTAACTTGCAGATAGCAGGATAGATGGAGAGTACCCACGAAGGCTTTAAATAGCCTCAGGTATTGAGACGACGGTTGAGAGCTAAAGACAACCAATGGCCCAGATCGAAATGACCCTTCGAAATCCACAACAAGCAAGATCAACGGTCAGAGGGAGGCCACATGGAAACATGTGGAAGCGAGCACCCGATGCAAGAATACCTCCAATCGTCGCACCGCCATTGTGATAATGGATGTATTACCGATTTATTAGAAATAGTGAATGGTATACCAAAGCAAGGAAACGTTTGGACTTCACAGATACCAGAAGGGAAACGTATGGACTTTGCAGTAAATGAAGGAGTGGGGAAGATTAATGCATCTTTCCAAAACGTATCTTCATAATATCTTTACAAGATTATCATTCGTCGAAGAATGTGAAGTTAAGTGATAAGTTTTATCATTTATATTTTGATATTCAAGACAAGATTTCGATAGGAGACGAGGAAATAGTAAGGCAAACATGAAAGAAGTGTCTATTCATTAGCAAGGAGGTCAATCTTTAAAAAAAAAAAAAAAGATAACTCCCTAAGCCCCTTCTTCATTGTTGCCCGAGGAGCCCTGTACAGGAGGACTTTTCTCAGGATCCTGAGAAGAGCCTTCCTCAAGATTGTCGTTGTCAGAGTCCTCTTCAGCAGCAGCTTGTGACTCGGCTTGTGACTTTTCCTCTTGAAGTGTCGGCTCGTCAGCAAGATATTCCTCATATTGTGGGTCAGCTGGAAAAGGATCATCCTCTTCCTGAGCCCAGTCTGGGAGATCCATGCCTAATTTCCCGAAGACCTCTTTGTGGCACACCTCACGAAAGGGAGCAGTATCGAAGGAAGGGATTGATTCGAGAATTCTTTCCCAAACGTCATTTTGCCCCAAACGATAAGCTTGGTGTTGTAGGCACCCAGCAGTTTGGAGAAAGGTACGTTGTTCAGGTACTTCCGAACACAATCCTTCCGAAGCTCTGGCTTGATGTGCTCGGGCTTGCTAGGAATCGCCCACTTCAAATATCTTTCGTTCTCCGCACACTGAAATTCCAGTCTGTCACCAAACAACGTGGCAGCTTCTTTCTACTTCTTGGCCTCGCGCTCGGCAGCAATAGCACGAGCCGTTGAAGAATTGAGGGCCTCCTTAAGGGAGTTCACCTCTTCTTCGTGCTTTCTTTGCAGCTCCTCGGCAGCTGCCGTAAGCCGGTCTATCTCAGAATTGGCTTTGGCCAAATTCTCTTCACAGGTCTGCAGCAAGGAGCCGTTGCGACCAACCCGGCTCAATGCTTCCATGTGCTGATAGAAGCTCAACACAACATTCCTGGGAAGGCAGAAATTATCAGAAGAAGTCATAAGAGATTATGAAAAAGGAAGACCGGTACCTTGTGGACTAATTAACAAGGGCAACGTCGTCCAGGACTTCAAATTCCCAACGATCGGAAGGTATAAGACTGAGGGAGCTCCACTCTGCAGCTTTCTCAGGATCTTGTGTCACCCTGTCAGTCAACTTCAGGGTCCATTGGGGGGTGAAGACCTCCTCACAATCCGCAGAATTTTTGGATTTTTTATGGGAGGAAGCATCAACTGTATCATGCCTCCTTTTGGTTCGGGCGGAGGAGGAGACATTAGACCTCTCCACCATCGGCTTCTTCCCTTTACCCGAAGCATCGGCCACGGGCCTGATATTCCTGATACCCCTGTAAGAGGGGTCGGGAGAGGGAACAGAAGCCTCTTGATCAACGGTCAAGGCTCTAGGCGATCGTTACTCGGCTGTCACAACGTCCCTAGCGGCCTTCACTCGCAGGTTCTCGGGGTTCATTCTTGGAGGCACTGCAAAGAAGAGCAAGAGTCAGAATTAAAGACGTATCACTTCAGTAAAATTAAAGGATGATGGTTAGAAGCTCACAATGAGCCAAGCCCTTGTAAGCAAGCCCTAATCTTGAAGAATGGAGTTATACTCCACCTCAAGTCCATGTATCTCTTGATACCATGGAATGGATTTGATCTTCCTGATGGCCGCCTCGTCTTCTTTGGATAAGGGAAGGCCCCGGTTATTCTCAGAAGAAGAAGTACACCGCCTCCAGACGGTCGGGAAGTTAAGATCTGATGGAGGCGCTCTACAGAAAAAGTATTGTTCGCGCCATCTTCTGTGGTTAGAAGGGCAAGTTCCTTTGACAAGGATGCTGCCCCTCCAATCAAGTTCAGCCTTATTGCGTTTGGACAGAAAAACCCAGCCAGGAGGATGGGAGATAGAAAGAACATGAAAATGCACAAAGAGAGAAAGAAAAGGCATAATGCCAAGTTCAAAACACAAACCCAAGAAGCCGACAATGAGACGCCAGCTATTGGGAAGGAGCATTCCGGGGCAAATGTCCCGGTGATTCGAACGGTGAGAACAAAGGATTAAAAAAAGGGAAAGCGAACCCCGCTTTCCAGTGCATCTATGTACAAAGAAAACTCATCTGAAAGGGTTGAATCAACCCTCTCATCAGGATGGGGAGCCCTAACCTAATAAGAGGAAGGAAAATCGTAATCTTGGATTGCTGAAAGGAGGGTTTCCTCCTTGAAAACGGAGGGGACAGAGCCAGGTCCGCCATCAGACCTGGAAGTTTGAGGCTGCCTAGAAGACTCGGCAGTTACCCTAGGAGTCTTGGAAGATCCAGACTCAGGAAGGACAGAAGGAGTTTTGGTTTTTCTCTCCAAACTTTTTTGAGAAACTTCAGCAAATTCGCGCCAGAGGACAGTTAGGGTTTTATTATCACTATCTGACTGTTCGGAAGGAGGGGAAGCAAAAGCTTCGTTACCACTACTATTACTAACACTGGATACCAGAGAAACCCTATTATCTGCCATTACTTGTTTCAGTAAGGTACAAAAAGAAAAAGACCAGTAAACTTACTGATTCAGTGAGGCAAAAGCTCGAGAGCAAGAAGGTGCGAAGCAGACGACGAAGGTTCAAATTCCAGACAAGAAGAATGAAACCCTACGAAGACAACGAACCGCTTTAAAAAAACCTGCACGAGTGTTCGGGAATCTGAACGATCGAGATTGATTCAAAATCGACGATCGGGATTAGAAGACGTTTTGAAAGTTTGAACTCACGAATCCAAAACAGGCGTTCGGAAACTGTCGCTTGGTTACGTGAGCCACGACAGATCAACTGCAAAGAGACACGTGGCATTACCCTCACAACTCTCAAGGAAAAATGACCACCGCATTAAATGTGATATGACATTTAATGGAACACGCAGAGACTATTGCTTGACGAAGAACCCAGTTAAAAACCAAGCCCTCGGGATTGACCGAACGCTTGGTCTGGGGGGGCTCGTGATATGGAGAAAATATGATCGAACCGGGTTCATACTTGGTTTGATCCTCGACCTCGGTCAAGACAGAAGGAATCCACTCGCTCCCGAGCGAACCGGATCCGTAAGATGGCTTGTTGAGGAAGAAAACTTATTCAACTACAAGCATGCCCTAATCCAACTTATGGATTACGTTAATTACCCTAATGATGGCAGACTCAAATTGACGGCTGCTGCTAATCATTATCGAAGGGATAATCATCGCATAACCTAGAGGTTATCTCAGGAGTCCTCTACTAGTCCAAACTAGTAGAAGTCTATCGCTCAACGGATCTAACTGTTAAGATCCAACGACCACCAAAAGAGGCGCAAGGGCCAACAAAAAAAGAGATTCGAAGGTACACTCTATAAACCTCACTGCCATACTCAGGGGCTTACGATCTAGATCACCTTTCCCAATTCTTCATTCCTTAGCTCTGTGCTTCTAACAGAGCCGTTTGTGATTAAGTTCATCAACTGACTTAGCCTTCGGAGGTGGACTCCCAACCCCCGCAGTCGGGCCACGTCTGACGCTTTCGTTTTGCAGGTCATCACAAGGAGATCTAAGGGCTGAGCAGATTTTGGACGCATCAACCCCTAATATGTTATTAGATAAAAATGAGTTTATAAGAGATATAAAATTAGCTATTCGAGTAAAAGGATTTGAAGGATTTACAGGAAATAATCTACAAATATGTACTGGCTTTTTAGGAGCTGCAATGGAAAATTCAACCACTAATTACAAAATAGACATAAGAGATATAGTAGAAAGCCTAGCTAGTAAAGGTACAAAAGCAATAGCCCCTCCTAGAATAGAATCCGAAAAACTAGCAGGATTACCTTGGAACCTATCTCAAATAATAGAACCTGAAGAGAGCACCACAACTACTCCAACTAATTCCATAACATATCAAACAAAGGAAGAAGATTATCTATTAAGATTCACAGATTATAAAAACAATCCAACAAAAGGAACAGAGACAGATGATGAATCTGAAGTTGAATTTAAAGCATAAAATGGAAAACCCTATTGTATATCATAAATCTGTAATAGAACCAAATATAACAAACTTACAAGTATTACAATTAGAACTTACCTTAGTCCAAGAAAGATTATTAGAATATGATTGGGAACTATATAAAGATAATGATGGTAACATACGAAAAAGACAAATAAATCATGAAATAAAATATAATAAACAAGAAAATGAATATATAAACTCTAGTCCTTATAACAAAGAATATCAAGTAGACCAAAATACTAAGGAAATACAGTATTTAAACGAAGTATTAAATAATATAGATGAATATGAAACAGAATTCATGAATGGATCAAGAGTAGATAGTAATCAACATACTGCAACTTCATCACATACTACACCAATGCAAACAGCAAGTTCTTCTACTCCATATACTACAGAACAAGGTACCACTATAAATTTATCTAGACCAAGAACCACACTAGAAGAGATATACCCAAACCGAGCCTATGAAAGCGAATCAAGCTATATATACCAATTTAGAGGAATGAGATACCCCACTGATGCACCAATACAATTTCAGGAAACATCATCAGGAAAGATATTAAACCTAACATATCATGACCCCCAAATGTGGAACTCAGTAATCTCTGTATGAAAAAACATAGTAGTCAAAGATGTTTATGAAAATCATAGACCAGATAAACTCACTGCCGAAGAATTATTTGCTAGATTAGAAACATATTTAGGAGATTCAACCAAAGTAGTATGGGAAAGATTTAAGGAAGAATTTCCCAATGCATACCAATACATATTAACTCAGGGAAATAATCCGTATAATTTTCTAAATATTATAGGACAGTTACTACAGGACAAGATCCTAATTTTGAGAAAAAGGATGAACATAGAGAAGCATTAAAAGCTTTAGAACAAATGAGCCTATCAGATTATAGATATATTAAACAATTTTGTAAAGATTACATGTATTATACCTTGAAATCAACTCAATATTTTGATTTTGGCATAAATCAAAAATTGTTTCTTAAACTCCCTAGAGTCTTAGGCCAACAAATACTAGCTCAATGGGAAGATGAATGGGCTAGTTATCCTGAAGAAAAGAAAAATAGACCAGATGTTAGAGGAGTAGGACATAAAATTAGTTTCATAATGCACGAACTCAAATCAAAATGTGCAGACCAATTAGCACAGAAACAGCTCAAAGGAGAAAATAATTATTGTGATACAATGTATGTACCACAGCAATACAATAACAATATACCTTTCTATAGGACACAAAGAACTAAGACCTATAATAGACCTCAAAGACGATATAACCAACCACCTAGAAGAAAGAACTATACATTAAGAAAATCAGAAGCTAAGAAACCATTCTTAGATAAGAATAAACATGTTCGAATGTTTAATCCAAGAAAAACCTATAAAACACAATTAAAATGTTATACATGTGGAGACTTAGGACATTTTAGCAATAATTGTCCTAAACTACAAAATACATATACTAGAAACTCATACTTAGTACAAACTACAAATCAAGCACTGATAGAAATAGACCAAGACTATCAAGAAAGTGATTAAGAGAATTAAAGAATGAACACATGCTAATTAAATGCAAAAATATATGCATGCTAAAATATATGCATGCTATGTAAAAAGTTATAGAGGGGCCTAGGAGATGGTAGAGGCACGACTGTAGGCATGCCATCTCAAATCCTTCCTCTATGAAATTAAGGGAAAAATTTGAAAAACAGGCCCTTGATCTTACATTTTTACCGCGCTTGGGTTCCCTTTCGGGTTCCCGAAAAGATTAAAAGGAAATTAGTAAGAAAGTAAGGAAGCACTCACCATAAGAAAGCTTATTTTATTTCTTCAAAGAAGATTACAAAGATAGTACTTAGTACAAGAGAACATCATCACTTTAGGGGAGTAAGAGAGGAGAGCAAGATGGGAAGAGCACTTCACGTAAGGGTGCCTCTTCTTTACTAGTCACTCCTATTTATAGGCAAAGTGAAGGCACCATGCCCTATTACACTTGTCAAAAGTAAAAACAAAGCACTCATCTACTATTACACTTGTTTAACATCTAGACAAAGTAAAGATAAAGGACTAAGGTACATTTTTTAGGATACCATAATACCCTTAGCCTTTTTAACTATTTACATCTTTGTCCTCTGAGGTGTCACTTTAATTATTTGAAGAAATGATCCCACACAACACCCTCTACGCATGCAGCTTGTGTAACTCTTGGGGACCGTAGATTTGGCATTTCTTCAAGAACCACCCCGCGGCATTCCACGTAGTATAAAACTACTATTTTCCACATTGGTTTGGTTCAGGAGATTAACCCATATTTTACAGACAGGGATTTTGCCATGCTCAAGTATGATAAATACTATATTTTATAACCCGTGTTCAGGGTTAGCCAGTTTTATACTAGCCTGGCCTAGTTTACCCAATGTTTTACATGCTTGGTACTAGCATGGATCCTGTTGTAACCTGGATCAAGGGTTAATGACAAATATGAAGCTTTACATGGCTGTCCTATGAACCATGTGGTCCTTTATGGATTGGGCCAAAATCCTTGTGGTTTTGTTAAGGTCCACAAAAACCATCCCTAAGTTTAACGTCATTTGGGTGTGAGACGGATGGTAAGGGTATCACCCTATGATTGGAATCTACATGTCAAGGAGATTTCTGGGGAAGTTTCTAAAAGTTGTGAAGGTGGTAATCCACACTAATTCCTTGTACAGGAGCAAATTTGTTGTTGAAACTGATGTTTCGATTTTGTTGTATTTTTCGTTGGATTGATTTTCATTGAATAGATAAAAGATCACAAATGTTATATCAACCACAACAATAGCTGACCAACAAAAGTGAATTATATTGTTTAATCTTGATGTTGGAAATTAGAGAAGTCACATAATGTTTGAGTGGATAAAGCTAAGAAAAGCTCATCCATAGGTTCCCTACACATTCATAGATGGAATAAAGATCAGAAAACACTAAGCACAATGAGTAAAACATTAAAAGTAATTTGATAAGTGATAATCCACACTGATTCCTTGTACAGGAGCAAATTTGTTTTTGAAACTGATGTTTCGATTTTGTTGTATTTTTCGTTGGATTGATTTTCATTGAATAGATAAAAGATCGCAAATGTTATATCAACCACAACAATAGCTGACCAACAAAAGTGAATTATACTGTTTAATCTTGATGTTGGAAATTAGAGAAGTCACATGATGCTTGAGTGGATAAACCTAAGAAAAGCTCATCCATAGGTTCCCTACACATTCATAGATGGAATAAAAATCAGAAAACACTAAGCACAATGAGTAAAACATTAAAAGTAATTTGATAAGTGGTTACCCAAAATAATAAGAATAATTAGAATAATCTGATAAGTTAAAAACAAATAGATCGTCTTACCCAGATAAAAGTGAAGTGAAGCTAACATTGTCATCCATTTGATGAAACAAAGTTGGTTTATTGCCCAGTGCTGGAGCTAAAACTTGTGAATTTTGTATGTTTATTGGGTCTTTTCTTTTTTTGTTATGTCCGGGTCTCCTCCCAACCCTTCTTTTGCCTACCACTTACACACTTTTGCTTCTTCTTCAACCTTATTGTAGACATAGGGATCTTATTACTACTAACCCGTTGTGGACCATTAGAATCAATGATAATACCAAATTGTAAACGTAATTCTTGGGCCACATTTCTTACCAAAGCATAACCTTCGGCAGAGTTTGAAGCTTGTTTTGCTAAATCAACAAGTTCATGACATAGATACATATATCGTTCTAAACTTTTTAAATTAACATCTTCTTCAACCTGTTTTCCCTCATTGTCCATCACTACCATATTTCTTGCTACTTGTATCCATTTTTTTAGAATATATGTTGTGGGTATAAATTTAACATCTAATACATCCAAAACTTTCAAAGAATAACAACAAAGAGTGCCAAGTGTCTTATATTTGTTGCAATATACTTTGTACTCACATTTTGAATTCATAACTCCAACAACACATTCATCCAGAGTATTATTTTCTTTTCAATTTTTTATGAAGCAAACACTTATCCAATTATATTTTTCTTGAAATAGGTCAAAAATCACAGGTGTGTAAATTTCCCCAACTTGTTTTATGATAGATGACATTAAAAACATTGTCCTTGGAAGTTTGTTTCTTGATTTAAACTCAACTTTTAACTCATTCTCTTGCTTGACAACCAAAACTCTTTCACAATGTGTAAAAAATTTTACAATGTTCAATGTGGATTTTAAAAACTTCTTCAATTCAGCACTCAAGCTCTCACTAAGTTGTGTACTTATCATACCTAAAGTAAAGGTGTTTTTCATATAGCACTTAGCCCACTTGTATTTTAATCCATAAATTTGTTGCAACCATGAATTATGAGTCACTCCATATTTGCTCAATAATTTTTGCCATTCATCCTCAAACTGTATTTCCTTCACATATTGATGTATGCATCTTCTAAAATCCTGAAGAAAATGTAAACCATCTTTCATGAAATTACCCAAATGCTTGATGCCATTTTGCAATATATGTCATACGCATAGCCCATGCCATGTCTTAGGCCACACCTCATTTAATGCTTTTGCCATAGCAACATCTTGATCTAAAAATATGGTAATAGGCTTTTTTTCCTCCATGTGCTTTTGCAAATGCTTCAAATAATCACATAAATGATTCAATTGTCTTATCATATAAGAGTGTTGCCCCAAATATAACAGTTCATCTATGATGATTAAACCCAACAAATACCCAAAATACCCCAAATGGCCTACATTTCTTGTTTGTACAAAATGTGGTGTCAAAGCTAACAACATCATCAAATAATGCATAATCAATGATCATTCTTGGATTAGCCCAAAAAATATTAGTTATTTATTCATTGCTATCCAATTGTATTAAATATGTAAAAAAACGATTAGTCTTGCATTGCCTTCCAAAATACATTAGCAATGTCTCTGCCTCACCATAAGATAGTGAATGTTGTCTTTTAGTTTGGAGGTAGTTCTGATGATCCACAAGAGTGTAACTAAGGTTTTCCTTCCCACCTACTTGCCTAACCATATACTCACTACATTGACTTAGCTTTAATACCCGAATTATCAGCCAAGTCAATTTCATGCATATGTATGTCTGAAACATTCCTGTGTGAACGGCTCATGTGAGATGTATTTGGAAGATGAAATTCACGATTATGTTCTTCAACAAGTTCACGACACTCATATTTTCCATTCTCTAACAAATACATGGACATCCATGCCAAGCAACTTGTTCTTGTCTCAACTCATGGCTTACTTGTATAAATATCACTCTTATCTTTCAATCGAACACCAAATTTACAATATACAAATCTTTGTAAAGTTATGGCTGACTTGTTTTTCCTGCTCTTATTTGCATGATTCCTCCTAATATTAAAGCCAAGACTTCGTCCATCATTTATTGTAAAAATCATAAGCTTCTAATTCTGTAGAAAACAACATACTGATTTGAGACTTATACTCCACATCTCCACCAAACTCATTTTCAAGGCCAATTGTTGGGCTCTCCATAAAATGGTAGGATTCTGCAAATAATGCACATACAAAAATAAAAAATAACAAGTTAGAAACATTTTGTTGTACCCAAAAGAAAACAAGTTAGAAACATTTTGTTGTACCCAAAAGAAAACAAATTAGAAATACATAAGCCTCTTATTTTGTTGGTCCTTTTATTTTCCTAGTAGGTAAGCTTTCTTTTGAACTTTTATTTCTTTTAGTCTTAGCCTTTGCTGACCTCACTTTGGGATTCTTGCTAGTAGAATCATCTAACCTTTGTTGGGTTCTTGATAAAACCAATATAAAACTTTTTAATGATGATAAATTAATGAGGGACTGTGGTTCATGAGTAATCTGACTAATTCATGAGAAGCAATTAATATTCTGTTCTAATTTCATGGAAAATGAAATTGTTGCTAAAGTTGTTGTTCATCAACATAAAACACAAAGGCAAGAGACAGACATAGGTCTAAAATAACTGCTCATCAACAAGAACCCACCAAATGAAATGGACAAATTCTAGTGTTTTTTAACATTGTTGAATAGCAGATAAATATTGGACAAGAAAATAAAAGAAGAATAACAAAGACATTGTTGGATAGTAGATAAATATTATTACGCTTTAATTTCTAGGTGATTAACATATCAATTTTGGGGGTTTAGGGTATTTGTTCCTTCTTTCTCTTTTTGTTTTTCACATTTTAGGTGGGTTTAGGGTTGGGGAGGTGAGCGGAGGGAGTTGTAAATTCTTGCTTATTCCTGTCCCTTGATGGCACAGGAACACTGATTTCCTGTTTCATTCCCTTTTCTCTACACTGCTCCTGCAAGAGTTTAATTAAATTATTTCCAAGTTAAATATCATTTTTACTGATGATACGATATGATTTCAAACACTGATTTCAAAAGTTAAATATCGTATGAAACACTTATTTCCAAAACTCTTTCCCATGTCATTCCAATTTTGATGATGGTTTTGTTTTTTTTCAAAACATGCTTGATAGTTGATACTAAGTTCTTCACTGAGTATGGTGAGGCAAAAATAATATGGGTCACTTTCACAGAAAGATCAAGAAATACAGAAACGAGAGGATTAGATATCCTGATGATTGCAAGTTAAAAAAAAAGAAAGGAAAAAGAAATAAATGAACAATAAATAAATAAAATAAGAAAAAGAACAAGAACAAGAAACAAGAGAACCTACAAAATCTACTTGGTTCTAGCTTTTGGTTTATGTTGTTTTCCAAAGGGGGGTGCTTTTGCTGCTTGAGAATGTATTCAATAATCAATGGTTTCCATTGATTAGAAAAAGATGAAGAAAGGGATTCTCAAATAAAAAAGAACATCAATGAAGAAGAAACAAAAGATATAGAAGAGACACCATGGAAGAATAGCAGTGAAAAGGAAAGAAGATGGATGGAAGAACAACCGTGAGAGAGAAGAAGATGGAGTTGAAAAGGCGGAAACACGATGGGAGAAAAATCCTAAGCAACCATATTTAGAACAGGGATCTAAAAGAAGGGTTATTTTTTTTGTTAAAACGAGTCATAAGATGGGTCATTTTCACTTAAAACCTTGCATTCTAATCTGAGCCGTTAATTAGGAATATGTCACGTGTCAAATTCTGGTACTACATGTGCACAGTAGAGGATTTTTTTTCCCCCAACCACGCAAGGTCCCTTCTAGGTATCACCTAACTATTAATTATGTGAGTGACGGTTGGAAATTAATGGAAATTTAGTGCTGCTCAATTAATGCGCAGCGTTGCGTACGGTTAGATGGTTGAAGACAAAATTTGGACCACCCGATATGCTTTTTTTTCTAAAACTTTTCTAACCATATTTATCACAAAAAAACAAAAAAAAAAAGAAGAGAGAGAGAGAGAGAGAGAGAAAGAAAGAAAGGAAAAGAAAAAAGAAAAACAAAACAAAATAAGTGATCAAATTTCGATTTCGATTTTGACCATCAGATCGTAGTCATAAATAGCTCAAAAATGCACAGAAGTTGAGCCTAGGATCTCATGCGTTTCTTGTCATTCGTCTCGCATCACATCCGATCACATCTCCGTTGTCCTCCTACTATCGTCATCGTCAATTGGTCATCCATCATTGTTTGGTAAAATCCTTTTCGTTGATCGTTTGATGCAAGTGGTGAATCCTAAGCCACGTCATCCAAAAAGCACGTGTGAAAAAATGCAGTGGTACCAAACTATATTTCCAATCATTGGAGGCATGGAGCCATACCATGTCATTGTCCGTTCAGTCCTCACCTCGTTCTACACGTGTGCGCGTCTGAAACGTAGGCTGCTATATTCGCAGTGACGACAAGGGACCGCATTTTATATATTCTTACTGGAATTTTTCCACCTCACTCACTAATTCCCAGAACAAAGAATGCAAACCTTTCCATTAAGGAGCAGTTCACATTCTTGCGAAGAAGAAGTATTATTAGCTTCGAATCTCCCAAAACGACGTGCCGGCCGGAAAAAGTTCAGAGAAACTCGACACCCGATTTACAGGGGAATTCGCCGGAAGAACTCTGATAGGTGGGTCTGCGAGGTGAGAGAGCCCATGAAAAAATCGAGGATTTGGCTGGGTACGTTTCCCACTGCGGAAATGGCTGCAAGAGCTCACGATGTTGCTGCATTGGCACTCAGGGGTCGTTCTGCTTGTCTCAATTTTGCCGATTCAGTGTGGAAGTTACGGTTGCCGGAAACTGCTGATGTGAAGGATATACAGAGAGCCGCTGCTGAGGCGGCTGAGGCGTTTCGGCCGGTGCAGATGGCGGAGCTGCGTTGCAATCAGAGGAGGGTGGAAGAGAACGAGACGACTTCATCATCAACAGAGAGTAGTAGTAGTAGCACTTCCTTTAGTACAGCAGCCATCTTTCACGAGGACGAACAGGTCTCTGGAATTCCCAAGTTGCTTGAAGACATGGCATTACTCTCTCCAACTCATTTTGGTTGTGGTTTCCATTGGGATGACGTGGAAATTCATGCTGACATGGCCTTATGGAGTCACTCCATTGGATTATTGTTGTAGCACCTTTTTTGTATTGGATCTGTGGTTTATTTGGTCAATTTACGGGCACCTTTGCTACATTTTAAAGTTTTTATATAATTAATATAAGTCCGCAGATTCGAACTCGAACAGTCCAGTTTATTCTATGTTTTCTTCTTCTTGGGTTTGAAAAACAAAATTTATTTAATGAAAAAAAAAAAAAAAAAAAAAAACTAAAATTACAAATAGTGGGATTCACCACAAAAGCAGGTAGGTAAGCCCACGCTTTAGATAGACGAAGCTTAATCTAAATAAATCAAAAGATGTTGAATACTAACCCTCTTCACAAGGACAGCATTCTGACAAGCTTCCACCTCTATCTAAGCAGCTGAAAAACCATAACCACTGCTCTTGGCATAGCCAAACGAGAAAGTCCCCAAATTACTACACCCCTGCCACCAACCGTAGTAAATTTATTCCAAGCTCCACCCACAAAGGCACTCAAGTGAAGAGGCAGAGACGGGAAAATACAATCTAGAGATAGGGAGGCGAATTTTAGTGTAGGCTATGTTTGCACACAAAGAAATGAAAAATATATAATGAGAAAAAATGAGAGTTTTTAGTGGTGGCTCCCTTAAGTGGATTCAAATTCTTTGTAGCCTAAGCGAGGGGTCATCTAGCAGCCAGTTCTAAATGGTCGTCACATGTCTTCTATTAATTTTCAACCATTGGATTATTCAGAGTTTGGTTTGATTAATGAACCAAATTGGTTGTACTAGTTTAAAAATACTATATCCAAGGATTGAAAATTCATAGAGGACATGTGGCACTCATTGAGAGCTAGATGCTGGATGACCTTTCACTTGAGCTCTGCAAAGGATTTGAGTTCCCCTTCAGTGGGGGTTAAACTAAATGCACTTCCCTTAAGTACAAAATATTATTGGTGGCTCACTTAATATTATTCATTACTTACACTTAATAGAATGGGTAACTTTTAAGTAATTCAAATTTTAAAACCTAAATAACCAAACTACCCTTGTATGATGTGTTATTAACAAACTACCCTCCCATACCCAAGTTAGGTGGTTGAGCCCCTTCACCTATCTTCTTCCTACACCTTACCTTACCGAAAATCACCCACCATCCACCGATGGCTAACATCTGCAACCTTTAAGGAAACCACTGAATTCCTGCAAAGAACCAAAATCTTAAAACAATTAGGCCTATGCAGTTTCTGATTCTAACCGAACGAAGCCCTAGATTTTCTCAAAAGAATCAGAGGTGAAGTCAACCGCTCAAAACAATTGTTCTGCTGGTTTTGTTCATGCTTATTAGGCCTTTGTGTTCGATTTTCTTCCACTACTGTCTATTCTAGAAGGAATCTAAGAGGAATTCTCATAATTCCTGAGTGTATCAATTGGATTGTTAGAAGGTATAACTTCAAAAATTAAACCAATAAATTGATTATCGTTTGCGATCTCTAGACTCCAGAATCCCTAAGTGGAAAACACAGTGAATTGCATGGTTTCATCTCAAAATTAACAAAAGCCAGAATAATGCGAGAAAATCAAGAAGCTTTGAAGGGATTGAAGGGTTTTACGATCCTTTGATCTCACCTTGGATACTGAAGTTCTGTAACTGCTAAAGTAGAAGCTAAGAACACAAGGCGAATACCGAAGAAAGCAGAAGAAGATCAAAAGAAATCAAGTTTTCCTGAATAATTGAACCCTAACAAAGTGAGTAAGAAGGGTTTTGAAACACCATGGATTAGGATTTTCGAAGCTTCCGTGAGAAGAAATCCTCAATTTCAGCTTGTGTAAGCATCTTGTCCACCGCCATCCATTTGTAGCGGGAATTCAAAAGTTCGCAAGCCCATTCAATGGTTGTAGGTATTAATACAAGTCCATTTTAGGAAGCATGAGAACTTATTGATCTTCACAAGGAATCAAAAAAGCATGAATTAGTCCATGCAGGGTTGGTAGAGTGGTAAGATCCATACTTCTCAGTGGAGAGGTTATGGGTTCGACTCTTGCGGACGACAAAGCTCCCCCCTGAGGATGTAATTGAGGTACGCGCAACAAAATCAGGGCAAGCTGGCCCGGATGAACCTCAGATACCAACAAAAAAAATGAATGAATTAGGGCCTGTTTTGTTACCTGAGAAATCTCTGGATTCGTGAATCTGAGAATTGTACCTGTTTGGTTGTAAAAATATCTAGATTCATGAAATTTAGAGATTCACATTTTTACACTAAAAACGTGAATCTGTAGATTTATGGGTAAGGGGTGAAATCCAGAGATTTCAAAAAAACTATACATTTACACATTCACAAAAATCACGTCGATCAAATAGTTTTTTAAGATGAATCAACATATTTCATTCCACAACCAAACATTTAATTATATAAATTATGACTCCATAGATTTGAAAATTTTTTTTTGTTGGTATTAAAAGGTATTTATTTAAAGGAAAAACCACGAGGGAAATTACAGCCAGAAGTATCATAATACAAGTACCAGTGGGGGGGAGGGAGATGGGGGGATGGGAGATTGTGAAATGCCTGCAAAAGTAGCAAGTCTATCAGCCACAAAATTTCCTTCTCTAAGAGTGTGAGCAAAGTAGATAGAATCAAAGTCTTCTTTTAAGAGCAATATATCATCCAAAATGTGTTTGATTTTCCAAGGAACAGATGCTTGCTCCAGGTTGATGAGGTTTATAATGGCTTCATTATCTCCTTCAAAGATAACTTTCCTGTACTTGTTTGAAATGGCTAATTGGATAGCCGCTAATTGGATAGCCCTCTTTAAGGCTTCAGCTTCAGCTTGTATTGTAGATATGTCTCCACATGGGTATGCGAAGTAAAGGAGATGAGTACTATTGTGATCTTGAGCAACGCCTCCAATGCCAGCTTTAGTTCTGCAGTTTGCATCAAGCATAGATGATCCATCGATGTTGAATTTGATGTGGTCTCTAGGAGGAGTAGTCCAATGAATGTTCTCCCTTCTTTTTTTTCTTACCACTTCTATGATTGATAGATTGCAGAAATTCTGTGTTCAGGGTATGTGCAAGCCACCAGATGTTTTTTGTTGTTTTGCTTGACTCTCCGAATGCAGCTTTGTTGAAATTGGACCAAATGATCCAGAGAGTGGTGAGATGGAGGGAAAGTACTTGAACTTCGAGCGACTGATGATTGGATTTAGAGATCCAATTGGCTGCTTGTTCACAAATATATGTGTGTTGATTCCACCAACAGATCTTGTACCTGTTCCATATCTGTTTAACAAAATCACATTTCAAGAAGATGTGGTTAAGATCAATATTGACTGTTGGGCACAGTGGACATTTATCCATGATATTTCATCCTCTGTTGGCTAACAGAGAAGGGGTAGGAAGTTTTTTATGAAGCAGCTTCCAAGTGAAATGAGAGACTCTAGGATTGAGAGGGAGGTTCCATAGTTTTTTCTAGTGAAGTTGTGTCATTTGAATTGAATGATTTGTAAGAAGCTTGTATGCTGAAGCCACAGTAAGGTCTCCCGAATGTGTTTGATCCCAAATGACTCGATCCCTTCTTCTTGAAAGAGGGAGGGGGATGTTTACGATGAAATGAGCAAGGTCTGGACTCCACCATTTGTGAATGATATCTGTATCCCAAGTAAATGTAGCTTGATTGATAAAGTCCGAGACCTTGCAGGGGGCATTCAAAGGTAAGGGGTGTAAAGATAGCTGCTTGATAGATGGATCAATCCATCTATGAGACCAAGGGTCAGTGTTTTCTCCATCACCAATATGATAGAATATGTTGTTCTTGATGGCATCACGAACTTTAATCAAAGACTTCCATCCCCAGGATGCATTCTTTTTCACTTGAGCATGAAGAAAGCTACAATTCTTGAAATATTTGTTTTTCATAGTTCTAAACCACAAAGAATCTTTTTCAGTAATCAATTCCCAAACCTTCTTTGCAATGAGGGCAAAATTGAAAGCCTCAAGATCTTTGATATTCAACCCACCATTGCATTTGGGTTGGCAGATTGTTTTCCAATCAATAGTATGAATGTGGCTTTTTTTCTCCATTTGACCAAAAGAACTTTCTGTTGGCAGCTTCTAATGATGCAATTGGTTTTTTTGGGAGGATGAAACATGACATGACATGAAATGGCTTGGCATGGCTTGAGTAACAAATTGGATTAAAATTGTTTTCCCAGTGTAACTCAATAATTTGGCCTTCCAACCTTGAAGTCTATTGTTAACCCTTTGAATCAGGTTATCACAATGAGACTGCCTGATTTTCCCACTAAATAGAGGAATACCCAGATAAAGATCCAACTCAGAAGTGGGGGTCAAGTTGAATTTCTCTTTAAGTTGATTTCGAATATGATTGGGGGTACTTTTGCTGTAGTAGGCTCTAGTTTTTTGAGTATTCAATGCTTGACCAGAAGCCGCACAATACTAGCTAATGATTTTGTAAAAGTAAGCCACTTCTTTATGGTTTGCTTGAGCAAAGAGAATAAGATCATCAGCAAATGCTAGGTGAGATAAACTTTCACCTCCATTGTTGAGTTTGATACCTCTAACTTTGTTTTTCCATCTAGCTTCCTCGATATGAGTGGAGAGAACTTCAGCACATAAAGCAAAGATGTAAGAGGACAGGGGGTCTCCTTGCCTAAGACCTCTCTCAGGTTTGAAAAAGTTGGATGGGTTGCCATTGATGAGAATGGATAGCTGAGGGGATGTGATACAGAACATAATCCAACTAATCCAATTGGATGGAAAACCATAGGCTTTAAGCACCCTCTCAATGAAGTTCCACTCAAGTCTGTCGTATGCTTTGCTCATGTCAAGTTTGACAGCCATGATGCCCCTCTTCCCTTTTTTCCTTTGATTTATTTTGTGCATCATTTCATGTCCAATCAAAATGTTATCCTGAATGTGTCTTCCTTTGATGAAACCATTTTGGTTGAAAGAGATGATGTTGGGAAGGATTTTCTTGATTCTATTGACCATAATTTTGGTGATGACTTTATAGCTGACATTGCACAAGCTGATTGGTCTGGTAATCATTTACGAAGATGGAAAGTCCACTTTAGGGATGAGTGAGATAAAAGTGTGATTGATGGAAGTAGAGAAGGATGAAGTTCTGAAGAAATTGTGGACATGATCAATAATGTCTTTCTTGCAAATCTCCCAGGATGAGTTATAGAAACCACTAGAGAAGCCGTCGGGACCAGGGGCTTTTTGATCAGGAATACTAATCAGGGTTTTGTGGATCTCATGTTCAGTAACAGGGGAGCTCAATATGTTGATGTGATCTGTTGAGATTCTGTTTCTGATGGGATCAAGATATGATTCTTCAATGCATGGTTTAGAGGAGGTGTATACGGCTTTAAAGTGAGAAATGAAGGCAGCTTTAATCTGTTTATGATCATCACAACTGATACCATTATAGTTGATGAATATGATTCTGTTTCTGGCTCTTCTTTTCATGGTAGTGGTGTGGAAGAATTTAGTGTTTCTATCTCCCAGTTGCACCCACTGTGTCCTAGATTTTTTGGACCATTTGATATCAATTTGGTTGAGTGTCAACCTAAGTAAAGCATGAAGTTTGCTTTCTTGAATTTCCCAATTTAAATCTCGTAGATTCAGTGGACATTTCATGAGATTTTCAATGTCTGATCTGATCTGAGATTCCTTTTTATGTGGGTCTCCAATATGAGACCAATTCCACTTCTTTAATTGTTGTTGAAGTATTTGAAGTTTGGATGTGAGTATGTGGGAAGGAGATCCATGGAAATGAGTTAACCAGGCATTGTTAACAATATTCAGGTAAGAAGGTTCAAGTAACCAAAATTTCTCAAATCTGAAGGGTTTTCTATTGTTGGGAGGTAAGGGATCAAGGTGAAGAATGATGGCACAATGATCAGATTTTGTTAAAATGTGGGGTTTGACAAAGGCTTCAGGGAATGAATTGATCCAAAGGGGGTTAACTAGGTATCTATCAAGGATAGCTTCCACTCTCTTTCTACCTTTTTGTTTGTTACACCATGTAAATTGGTTACCATGAGCTTGTAAGGAGCATAGGTTAGCATCGAAGGTGAAGTTTTGAAATTCTTTTGTGCGATGTTGTTTAAGTAATAAACCCCCAAGTTTATCCTTACCTGAAAGATAAGAATTCCAATCTCCCCCCAAAAGCCAAGCATTATCAACAAATTGTGCTAAGTTATGAAGTGTTAACCATTGATATTTCCTAATATTACCATAAGAGCTCAAGTAAAGAAAAGTAGTAGTCCATTGAAAAGAGTTGCAAGTTACAAGAGTATGAATGCAACAATCCGAGGACCACAATACATCAAGTTTGATCTCAGAGGACCAACATAAGAAAAGTCCTCCACTTCCATGAAGTGGAGGGACAGCAAAATGGGAATCAAATCCTAATAATCTAGAAAAGACTAGGGCTGAATGCAGAGCTTTTAATTTCAAAAAGGAAAACAAGATGAGGCCTCAATTTCTGAATGTTGACTTTGATTTCTTTTTGAGTCGAGGGTTGGCCAATCCCTCGACAATTCAAGCAATAGAGAATCATGGCTCCTTTGATGGCAGTTTGCGGTCTGCCATCATCACCTCAGAAACATCATGAACTGTCTCTAGCTTCTTTTGAAGAATCTCAGAAGCTTCAGGGGCATTACCAAGTTCTTTGATGACTCATTTTCTTTTGGCTTGAGGAAGAGTTGGAGGAACTTGTGAGACAGTAGATGTTTCAGTAGCTCTAAATACAGTCTGGTTGTCAACAAAGTCCTTGCTTGCAAGATGTCCAGGGTTATTTGATTGAAAGCTTTGGTTTTGAACCTGTTGGATCATCCATTGGAAGTGTTGGAAGAGTGGGGATTGAAATGTGGGAGGTGAGCATTGATTGCTCGAGGGATGGGGATCAGTTGGAGTAGCCAGAGTGAGATTAGTAAAGGGTTAGGAGTTATATTCAGAGGTTGAGCAATAGAGAATTCCATACTCTCAAAATCAGTAAGATTCTGGTCATTTGGATGTTCACAATCTCTTAAGGGTTTGATAATGTTGACTGGAATGGGGTCATTCAGATTAAGATATCTAGGAATTTCGAGGTTAAGAGTATGAGCTACTCAAAGAAATGTTTTCAGAATGTTGAGTTGTCTATCCTTGGAGTGTGGGGCTTCAATGGGGGGGGGGGGTTTGGGATGTCTTGCAAATCAGTAGGGTTGAAAGGCAGGGAACCAAGAAATAGATCATCATAGATTCTTGCGATTTCAACAAGAAGGCTAGCTCTTCTCGCAGCGATGGCAGCTTTGGGGAGAGCTAATTTCATATTTTGGGCTGCTTTGATGGAGGAAATAGACTGCGTCAATTCCTTAGTTGTTTTGAAGGGGCAGTCAACACATTTGTGTCCTATTCTAATGCAATTAGGACAAATGTTAGATGGGAGATATTCAAAGCTGAAGTAAATCACTTGTTTTTTGTTTGGTGTGATTTCGAAAATGACAGAGGTGACTAGATCCAGCTTAAGAGGAATGGCAACTCAAGCAGCAGGGAGGTTGTTAGAAGCAACAGGACCAACAATGTTTTCAATTTCAAGGACATGGCCAACAGTAGAGAAGAGATCCAGAAGGATTTCAATTTTATGGAGACTCCAATGGAGATTGGTGATCTAAACCCACATAATGCCATAGGAGAAGGTTGATAGGTGTGCAGGAATAGATTGATCCCAAGGTTGTAAGAAGATAATGTGATTCTTATAGTACCAAGGTTGAGAAAATAATACCACATTTAAATCTCTGGCTCGATCGAACTTAATGATGAATTTGTCATGGGCTCCTTCAATAAGGTGAAAACCATCGACTTTGACAGATTTAGATTTCCAGACGCCTTGGACCATCTTCTGAAGTTCAAAATAAGTGATATAAACTCCATCAGGGACCCAACCGATGATAGTATATTTGAGATCCTACTTAATCTCGTTGAGTTTTTGTGAGGATAGTGACACTTTACTGACAGGACGAACAGGGATATCGACTTTAGCTGCAAAGTCAGCAGCTAATCTCTCCGCAGTAGGATCATTGGGGAGAAAATGGAGGTAATCCGAGTGAATGTGAGGGATGGAGGAAGAAGAAGATGCATTGGCCATGAATACCTTATCAACGAAGGTTCTGACCACCGTTTCATGAACACAGAAAGTGTAGAAGAACTGATGTAGTTGTTCTAAGTGATGAGGAAAGCAAAACCATCTCCTCCTAAATATAGTACCATGGAGAAAACAGCATCGGATGAATGTGGACATCCTGAGTGACCATGGAGAGATTAGAAGATGTTGAGAATAGGTCATAGGTGTAAATGATATCCTATCACCGTCATGTTCAGTGAAGGGTGAACGGAGGGAGAAGTTGCAGAGTCCCGGATGGGGAAGAGTGGTAGAGGGGAAGTCTTGATGGTATAGGGTCATGATGGATCATACTCTAAAAACTCATTGAGCACCACAAAGAAATATATGCAAGTAAATACGCTAATAAAAACATTTCCCAGAAAAACATGCATGCACAGGGAAAGCAATATATGTTGAAAAAAACATGCGAAATGAAAAAGAAGGTGTAAGAAATTACAAACAAAAAGATAATAAAGAGGGTTGCATGCTGACCTTGATCGTTCAAGTGGTAAATGAAAGGGGAGATGTGAAAATACCAAGGAGGTAAAGAAGCTGGATACGTAACAAGTGTATCTTGAGACGCAAAATGTCAGATTTGAAGTGAAGAAGGTTGTACAGAGAAGAAATAGATCGCCATCCAAACGCCAAACTTCAAGATGAAGATGTATCAACAAGTAAATCCGGGCAGCGAAATCCTGCTCTTCATGCTCAAGAATATAAGATGAGGAATAAATGCTATCCAGATCTCACTAAGTAGGCAAAGGAAGAGGGAGAAGTGCAAGCATTAAGGTACATTTGAAGAGAAATGAAGACAAAATGTGGTTAGGGTTTTGTATTCCATCGAAGGAAGAAGGGAAAACGAAAACCCTAAATTTCGATGTCAGAGCTTCTCTCTCCTCCGATTTCTAGATTTGAAATCTCTAAATATTTGAAATCTCTAGACTCATGTAACCAAACAGGCCCTAAAATCACGTCAATCAAATAATTTTTTAGGATGAATCTAGAAATTTCATTTCACAACCAAACAGTTAATGACTCCATAGATTTGAAATCTCTAGACTCATGTAACCAAACAGGTCCTTAGAGATTCTCACCATGTGTCCTACATTTGCAAACACCTAAAATCAGGGTTCCAATAGGGGTAGGGTGGTGGATGATTTCTAGTAGGGGGGAAAGTGGGGAGTGGTGGCTGGCAGGGGGATGAATTGTGATAGTTTTTTACGGTGGTGGGTGGTTTTCGAAAAGATCTAAGAATTCCCCTTCATCCACCCTAAAGGTTGGGCATGGGAGGGTAGTTTAATAAATTGATATTAGGAGGGTATTTTGGTCATTTTTTGGGATTTAACTGACATAAAGTATTTTGTCATTTGAATTTGAAAATTTGAATTACTTAATAGAGTGAGTATGAGTAACTAGTAATATTAAATTGAGTCACTAGTAATATTTCGCACTTAAGGAAAGTACCTTCAGTTTCACCCTCACTTAAGCAAGTCACTAGTAAAAAACTCAAAAAAATTCGATGATCTTTTTTAGATGAAGCTCCTCAAGCAGAGAATTCCATGCACCACAAAGTTCTAGAGGAAAGCAAAACTACCCAAGCAATTTGAAAACCCTAAGTCACTCTATAGTAGTTGTCTCTCACATCGGTACCCACTTCCCACCGGTTTCTACAGCGATTATTGTTGTAGCACCTTGTTTGTATTGGATCTGAGGTTCATTTGGCCAATTTCTGGGCACCTTTGCTACATCTTAAAGTTTTTATATAATTAATATAAATCCGTTCTGGCCTGAAGAGATTCAAACTCTAACATTCACTATGTTTTCTTCTTCTCGGGTTTGAAAAACAAAATTTTTTTAATGAGAAAAAAAAAACCCTAGAATTACAAATAGTGGGATTCACCACAAAAGCAGGTAGGTAAGCCCACACTTTAGATAGACGAAGCTTAATCTAAATAAATCAAAAGATGTTGGATACTAACCTTCTTCACGAGAAGGACAGCATTCTGACAAGCTTCCACCTCTATCTAAGCAGCTGAAAAACCATAACCACTTGCTCTTGGCATAGCCAAACGAGCTAGCAAGTCCCCAAATTACTACACCCCTGCCACCAACCGTAGTAAATTTATTCCAAGCTCCATCCACAAAGGCACTAAAGTGCTGAGGTAGAGACGTAAAAATGCAATCAAGAGATAGGGATGCGGATTTTAGTGTAGGCTATGTTTGGACACGGAAATGAAAAATATATAATGAGAAAAAATGTGAGTTTTTAGTGGTGGCTCCCTTAGGTGGATTCAAATTCTTTGTAGCCTAAGCGAGGGGTCATCTAGCAGCCCGTTCTAAATGGTCGTCACATGTCTTCTATTAATTTTCAACCATTGGATTATTCAGAGTTTGGTTTGATTAATGTACCAAGTTGGTTGTGCTAGTTTAAAAAGAGTCCGGATCAGCGACCCGTACGGGGAGCACAAAGTGCTCCCCCCACGCTTCGACCACAAACATCAGTGGGGCCCACGGTGAAAAACACTTTTTGAAAAAAATTAAAAAAAAAAGTTTTTTTTTTCACCAGTGGGACCCACTAATGTTTGTGGTCAGGAAGCCATGGGGGAGCACTCTCGACGAGGAGAAGATCCGGATTCGTTTAAAAATACCATATCCAAGGATTGAAAATTCATAGAGGACACGTGGCACTCATTGATAGCTAGCCGTTGGATGACCTTTCACTTGAGCTCTGCAAAGGATTTGGGTTCCCCTTAAGTGGGGGTTGAGCTAAAAGCACTTCCCTTAAGTGCAAATATTATTGGTGGCTCACTTAATATTATTCATTGCTTACACTTACTAGGAATGGGTAACTTTTAAGTAATTCAAATTTTGAAACCTAAATGGCCAAACTACCCTTGTATGATGTGTTATGAGTAAAGTACCTTCCCATGCCCAACTTAGGTGGTTGAGCACCCTTCATCCATCTTCTTCCTACACCTTACCGAAAATCACCCAACTACCAAAAAACACCCACCATCCTCTTCCTACACCTTACCTTACCTTACCGAAAATCACCCAACTACCAAAAAACACCCACCATCCACCGATGGCTAACATCTGCAGCCTTTAAGAAAACCATTGAATTCCTGCAAAGAACCAAAATCTTAAAACGATTAGGCCTCTGCAGTTTCTAATTCTAACCGAACGAAGCCCTAGATTTTCTTAAAAGAATCACAGGTGAAGTCAACTGCTCAAAACGATTGTTCTGCTGGTTTTGTTCATGCTTATTAGGCGTTTGTGTTCGATTTTCTTCCACTAATGTCTATTCTAGAAGGAATCTGAGAAGAATTCTCTTAATTCCTGAGTGTATCAATTGGATTGTTAGAAGGTATAACTTCATAAATTAAACCAATAAATTGATCATCGTTTGCGATCTCTAGACTCCAGAATCCCTAAGTGGAAAACACAGTGAATTGCATGGTTTCATCTCAAAATTAACAAAAGCCAGAATAATGCGAGAAAATCAAGAAGCTTTGAAGGGATTGAAGGGTTTTACGATCCTTTGATCTCACCTTGGATACTGAGGTTCTGTAACTGCTAAAGTAGAAGCTAAGAACGCAAATCGAATACGGAAGAAAGCAGAAGAACATCAGAAGAAATTAAGTTTTCCTGAATAATTGAACCCTACCAAAGTAAGTAAGAAGGGTTTTGAAACACCATGGATTAGGATTTTCAAAGCTTCCGTGAGAAGAAATCCTCAATTTCAGCTTGTGTAAGCATCTTCTCCACCGCCATCCATTTGTAGCGGGAATTCAAAAGTTCACAAGCCCATTCAATGGCTGTAGGTATTAATACAAGTCCATTTTAGAAAGCATGAGAACTTATTGATCTTCACAACGAATCAAAAAAGCATGAATTAGTCAATGCAGGTTGGTCGAGTGGTATGATCATACTTCTCAGTGGAGAGGTCATGGGTTCGACTCTTGCGGACGACAAAGCTCCCCCTGAGGATGTAATCGAGGTGCGCGCAACAAAATCAGGGCAAGCTGGCCCTGATGAACCTCAAATACCAACAAAAATAATGAATGAATTAGAGATTCTCACCATGTGTCCTACATTTGCAAACACCTAAAATCAGGGTTCCAGTAAGGGTAGGGTGGTGGATGATTTCTAGTAGGGGGAAAGGGGGGGAGTGGTGGCTAGCAGGGGGAGGGATTGTGATAGTTTTTGGGCATGGGAGGGTAGTTTAATAAATGGGATAAGTACTGTTGCCCCCTGTAGTTTGATTTTATTACTAATAAAACCATGTTCTTTACGAAATTATTGTTGCCCCCCTTCTTCATAACGGTGTTAATTACCCGTTAAGTTTGAATATGTAATGTCTAATTTGTCCTTCATTAAAATTAAGAAATCAAAAGACAATGCTACCCCATTTATAAAAATCAGATTAAATGTCAATTTTACCCTAAACTTCATTTATTTTGAATTAATGAAATGGGCAAAATCCAAATCCGATTTGGTTTCCCACCTAAACTTCATTTGTTTTGAATTCATTTATTTTGAATTAAAGAAATGGGCAAAATCCAAATCCGATTTGGTTTCCCGCCTTCACTAAGCTTCATTTTTTTTGAATTAAAGAAATGGGTAAAATCCAAATCCAATTTGGTTTCCCGCCTTCACTAAACTTCATTTATTTTGAATTAAAAAAATGAGCAAAATCCAAATCCGATTTGGTTTCCCACCTTCACTAAACTTCATTTATTTTGAAAATATTTTATGTGATATTCAGTTTCAAATTTGAGTTGAATTCAATTTTCCTTCCTCTTCGGTTTCTATTTGAATTTTAATCAATCATTCTTTCCTTATTTGGTGCTTTTTTATTATTTTATTATTATTTTATTTTTATTATTATTATTTTTTTTAGAACAAAACGAATTATAGTTACTTTTTTCTCCACAATTAATTGAGGGCATTATTGTAACTTGACAAAAGGGTAAATAAGTAAGAAATAAGTATAAGGGTATTTTAGGGTTTTTGAGAAAATATAAAGATGTCACATCATCAGTAAACTAACGGAACTTAACGGTAGGGGGGCAATAGTAATTGTAGATAAAGTTAAAGGTGGGATTAGTAATTTTGAAAAGTACAGGGGATACATTAATAATAAAATCAAAGTACAGGGGGACAATAGTAATTATCCCTTAATAAATTGATATTATGAGGGTATTTTGGTCATTTTTTTGGGACTTAAGTGACATAAAGTATTTTGTCATTTGAATATGAAATTTTGAATTACTTAATAGATTGACTATGAGTAACTAGTAATATTAAGTTAAGTCACTAGTAATATTTCGCACTTAAGGAAGTACCTTCAGTTTCACCCTCACTTAAGCAAGTCTCCAGTAAAAAACTCAAAAAAATACGATGATTTTTTTTAGATGAAGCTCCTTAAGCAGAGAATTCTACGCACCACAGAGTTCTAGAGTACTACCCAAGCAAATTGAAAATCCTAAGTCACTCTATAGTAGTTGTCTCTCACATCGGTACCCACTTCCCACCGGTTTACTAAACTCTCCCAACTGCTCTCTAATGTCGAAATTCATTAGCAACTAGCCCAAATTTACTCCTAATACATGAATTCAAGAACCATATATGCAAACTCCTCTCCCTCCAAATTTGGCACACAATCCCAATCTCCCTACACAATCTATAGAGGAACTTCCTCTATATTCCTTCTTGATGCACTTTGAGTTTCTTCAAAAAAGAGTGAAAGCTGAAAGATCGGAATCATATTTTCTTTCTGGAATTGATAGCTAGCCTTTTACAATAGGGGATGAGGACTATTACATATATCATAGGGAGACCTGAACCAGTAACCTGTTCAATAAGATGTGGCAGGATTACCAACTGAACTAACCTTTGATGGTGCCTGATGCGTCCAAAATTTGCTCAGCCCTTGGATCTCCACGTGATGTCCTGCAAAACGAAAGCGTCAGATGTGGCCCGACCGCTGGGGTCGGGAGTCCACCTCCGAAGGCTAAGTCAGTTGATGAACTTAATCACAAACAGCTCTGCTAGAAGCACGAGCTAATGAATGAAGAAACGGGAAAGGTGATCTAGATAGCGGGGACGCCGATAGTTTGGATCTATCAGTATGTATATGAACCTGAGTCTCAGATAGTATTCTTTTTGATCGATTGATCCGTCCCTCACCTTGTATGGTAGTGAGGTTTATATAGAGTGTACCTTCAAATCTCCTTTGTTGGATGCACTCGAGCCTTCTTCGGGTAGTCGTTGGATCTTATCAATGAGATCCGTTGAGCGATAGACTTCTACTAGTTTGGGCTAGTAGAGGACTCCTGAGATAACCGTTAGGTTATGCGATAGTTATCCCTTTGATGATGATTATCCGCAGCCGTCAGTTTGAGTCTGCTGTCATCAGGGTGATTACCCTAATCCATAAGTAAGATTAGGGCACGCTTGCGACCGAATAATCTTTCTTCTTCAGCAAGCCATCTTCGGATCCGGTTCGCTCGTGAGCGATTCGGTTTTCTCCGTCTCGACCGGGGTCAAGGGTCGGACCAGGTATGAACCCGGTCTGATCATAAACTCTCCATATCACGAGCCCCCCAGACCAAGCGTTCGGTCGATCCCGAGGGCTTGGTTTTTAACTGGGTTCGTCGTCAGGTGATGATCTCTGCGTGCTTCATTAAATGTCATATCACATTTAATGCGGTGGTCACTTTTCCTTCAGCGTTGTGAGTGTAAGGCCACGTATCTCCGTTGCAGTTGATATGTCGTGGCTCACGTCATCCAAGCGACGGTTTCCGAACGCCTGTTTCGGATTCGTGAGTTCAAACTTTCAAAACGTCTTTCAATCTTGATCGTTGATTTTGAATTAACCTCGATCGTTCAGATTCCCAAACACTTGTGCGGGAGTTTTAAAAGCGGTTCGTTGTCCTCGTAGGTTTCATTCTTCCTGTCTGGAATTTGAACCTTTGTTGTCTGCTTCGCGCCTTCCTGCTCTCAAGCTTCCGTCTCACTAAATCAGTAAGTTTACTGGTCTTTTCTTTTTGTAGTTTACTGAAACGAGTAATGGCGGGCGATAGGGCTCCTTTAGTACCCCATGTTGGTGATAGCGGTGATGCTTTTGCTTCTCCCTGCTCTCGAACGATCGGATAGTGATAACAAAACCCTAACCGTCCTCGCGGGAGTTCGCTGAAGTTTCTCAAAAAGGTTTTGAAAGAAAAACCGAAACTTCTCCTGTCCTTCTCGAGTCTGGATCTTCCAAGATTGTCAAGTCTTCTAGGCAGCCTCAAACCTCCGAGTCCAATGGTGGGCCTGGCTCTGTTCCTTCCATTTATAATGGAGAAACCCCTCTTTCAGCTGTCCAAGATTTTGACCTTCCTTCCTCTTATCAGGTTAGGGCTCCCCACCCTGATGAGAGGGTTGATTCATCCCTTTCGGGTGAATTTTCTCTGTACATAGATGCATTGGAAAGCGGGGTTCGCTTTCCCTTTTTTAATCCTTTATTCTCCGCAGTTTTGAATCACTGGAACATTTGTCCCGGAATGCTCCTCCCCAATAGCTGGCGTCTCATCGTCGGCTTCTTGGGTTTGTGTTTTGAGCTTGGCATTACGCCATCTCTTTCTCTTTTTGTACATTTTCATGTTCTTTCTATCTCCCATCCTCCCAGATGGGTCTTTCTTTCCAAACGCAATAAGGCTGAACTTGATTGGAGGGGCAACATCCTTGTCAAAGGAACTTGCCCTTCTAACCACAAAAGATGGCGCGAACGATACTTTTTCTGTCGAGCGCCTCCATCGGATCTTAACTTCCCGACCACCCGGAGGAGGTTTACTTCTTCGTCCGAAAGTAACCGGGGCCTTCCCTTATCCGAGAGAAGACGAGGCGGCCATCGGGAAGATCAAATCCATTCCGTGGTATCAAGAGATACATGGATATGAAGTGGAGTATAACTCCATCCTTCGATCTGGGGCTTGGCTCATTGTGAGCTTCTAACCATCATCCTTTGATTTGACTGAAGTGATATGTCTTGAATTCTGATTCTTGTCCTTCTTCTTTGCAGTGCCTCCCAAAACGAACCTTGAAAGCCTGCGGGTAAAGGCCGCTAGGGCCGTTGTGACAGCCGAGCAACGATCGCCCAGGGTCTTGACTGCAGATCAAGAGGCTTCTCTTCCCTCTCCCGACCCCTCTTACGGGGGTATCGGGAATATCGGGCCTGTAGCTGATGCTTCGGGTAAAGGGAAGAAACCAATGGTGGAGAGGGCTAACGTCTCTTCCTCCATCCGAACCAAGAGGAGGCATGACACAATTGATGCTCCTTCCAACAAAAAATCCAAAGCTTCGGCGGATGGTGAGGAGGTCTTCATCCCCCAGTGGACCCCGAAGATGACCGACAGGGGTCACTCGGGATCCCGAGAAAGCCGTAGAGTGGAGCTCCCTCGGTCTTGCTCCTTCGATCGCCAGGAGTTTGAAGCCCTGGATGACACCTCCCTTGTTAGTCAATCTACAAGGTAATGGTCTTCTTGCTTACTTATGTTTTCATAATTTCTTATGACTTCTTCTAATATCTTCCGTCTTCCCAGGAATGTTGTGTTGAGTTTTTATCAACACATGGAAGCATTGAGCCGGGTTGGTCGCACTGACTCCTTGCTGCAAACTTGTGAAGAGAAATTGGCCAAGGCCAATTCCGAAATAGACCAGTGACCGCAGCTACCGTGGAGCTGCAGAAAAAGCATGAGGAAGAAGTGATCTCCCTCAAGGAAGCTCTTGAAGCTTCGAGAATTCGTGTCTCTGCTGCCGAGCGCGAGGCCAGGAAGCAAAAGGCAGCTGCCACGTTGTTTGGTGACAGCCTTGAAATCAAAAGTAGGGAGCTCGAAGAACATCTGAAGTTGGCAATCCCTAGCAAGCCTGAGCATATAAAGCCACACCTTCGGAAGGAGTGCATTCGGAAATACCTGAACAGCGTACCTTTCTCCGAATTGCTAGGTTTCTACAACATTCAAGCTTATCGCATGGGGGCGAACGACGTTTGGGGAGCAGATCCTTGGAACGATCCCCGACTTCGACACTTGCTCCTTTTCGCGAGGTATGCCACCCAGAGGTCTTCGGGAAAGTTGGTATGGATCTCCCAGACTAGGCTCAGGGAGAAGATGATCCTTTTCCAGCTGACCCTCAATATGAGGCATATCTAGATGACGAGCCGGCACTTCCAGAGGAGAAATCACAAGCCGAGTCTCAAGTTGTTGCTGTAGAGGATTCAGCCGATGCCACTCTTGAGGAAGGCTCTTCTCATGGTCCTGAGAAAAGTCATCCCGACCCAGGGTCCCTCGGGCAACAATGAAGAAAAGGCTTAGGGAGTTGTTCTTTTGTAAAGATGTACTCTCAATTTAATGAATAGACATTTCTTTATTCATGTTGGCCTCAAAATTTCCCCGTCTCTCGCCGAAGTCTTGCCTTGAATATCAAAGTATTAATGATAAAACTTATCACTTAACTTTTCATTCCTCATCGAATAATGATCTTATAGAAATATTGTGAAGATGCGTTTCGGGAAGATGCGTTAATCTTCCCCACTACTTCATTTATTGCAAAGTCCGCACGTTTCCCTCTCGCGAAGTTCAAACGTTTTCTGCTTTTGTATACCATTCATCTGTTTCCAATGAATCGGAAATACATCCATTATTTTAATGGCGGTGCGACGATTGGAGGTTTCTCTCTGCATCGGTGCTCGCTTCCACATGTTTCCATGTGGCATCTCTTCGACCGTTGATCTTGCTTTTTGCGGATTTCGAAGCGTCGTTTTGATCCGGGTCGTCGGTTGTCCTTAGCCTTCAACCGTCGTCTTATACTTTAGGCTATTTAAAGCCTTCGTGGGTACTCTCCATCTATCCCGACTTCTGCAAGATAGATTTGCTAAAGTGCCAAAGCAACCTTTCGTCCTTCGGCCTACTTCCGTATTCCTCGTACTCCAACGACGACTCTATCCATTTACGAACAAGTGAGTTTTTTGATTTCTCATCTCTTTCCCCACTTCCCCCGAAGTAAACTGCACAGTGGTTATACTTGGGGTTTAGGTTGTTGGTCCGTCGAAGCTTTAGAAAACTAGGGTTTCCCCCTTGTTCTTGTCGTTAATTTACGATCGATACGGCTGGTTTTTTTGTTGTTTTTCATAGTGGCTCCCAAGATCAACCCGAACTTTATCGAGCAAAATCTTGCAAGAAAAAGGTTGCGTCGGTGGTGGTTGGGGCCGGTGCGGTGGTTTCAGCTAGTGAATCCTCCAAGCGTAAGGCGCTCGCTGGCGGTGAATCTTCAAGTCAGATTCCTGCAGTTTTCGTTGATGCCGTCCCTACGCCTCCTTTGCCCGAAGTGATCGCTCATCTTTCCCGGGAAGATCTTGATCACTCCGTTGCCGATGGTGCTGCGGAACTCCCGCCGGTGAGCTTTGTTGGTGAGCTGTTGGTGCACCCCCGAAGAAGACTCTTCGGGCATCCGAGGCAACTATGTTGGCGTCGATGAAGGTGTGGTCCCAGCAGTGCTGCTCCTATTTCTAACTCTAGTGCTTGTTTGGCATCCTCCTCCTCTCCTTCTAAGTTGGAGGATTTTGCCACCGGGAAGCGTCGTCGGGTGACAAGTGATGAAGCTCAGCCTTTGCTTGATGTAGTTCATCCTTCTCATCCTTCGCTCGAATTAGTGTCAAACGAGTTTGACGGAGCGTTGGAATGGTGTACTGCTGCTCGAATGACTTCGAGAGCGCAGCTTCTTTCCAAACTTCCGGATGAAGTCTTTGCGAAGTCACTTGGTGATGTAAGTCTTTCTTCATTATCCTCTCGATTTTGAAAAATTACTTTTTCTCGCTCCTCGCTAACTCGAAAGTTGTTTGCAGGAGTCTTCTTTGCTAACTTCCACAACCAAGTGGAAGCATTTACTAGACTCGAGAGGTTGAGCAATGAAGTTTCTAGGCTTCGGGAAATCTCTGAAGCTAAAGATGTTGAGATTGCTCGCCTTCGGAATCTAGCTTGGGAGGTGGCGGGAGAAAAAAATTCGATGATTGGTCGTCTTCGGTCGGACTTGGATGATGCCGGGGAGAAGATCCGGTGGACTGGAGCGAACAGTTGGAAAGTCGAGGAGCCAAAGGATCTGAAACGTTACCCGAAAGGCAAGCCGTCGTTCCTTTGCCCGAATCCCTTCCAACCGATGTTCGCAGAGCCTGCGTCTTCAAGTATTTACACAGTAAGCCTTTTGTTGATATGCTGAATGCTTATAACTTGCGTGCATACCGGGATGGTGAGAACGAAGTATGGGAATCAATATTAAGGAAAGATCCTCATTTTGATACGACTCCCTACAGGTCTTGTTTGCCATCCCTGAAGTATTTACCGACACGGGTATTCCTCCTCCCGACTGGACCAAGGATAAGATTGATCCTCCACCTTCCGATCCAGATATTATGCAATATCCTGGAAGATTCTCCTGTTTATTCTCCGCTGGAAGAAGTCAATTATGACAAGCTTGTGCCGAATGCGAGTTTGGTCGAGGACCATTCTCCTCCTGGACAAGCTGGACAAAGAGTATGAAATTGCGGAGGATTTTCTAAATATCGAAATTTTTTTTTGTAATCCTCATTTCTTCTCTTCTTTTCCTTGACTCCCCACCAATGGTTGACTCATATGTTTGTTCTAGCAAAGTCGCGTCGATCTTATATAACTTGTTAACAATACTCTGTAATGACTTTCTTCTTTGATCGAGATTGTATCCAGCTCTTGTAATTGTTTTGATACTGGCCTCTTTGGATCTTCTGAAGAAATAAGAAATTACTTTATCTTGAACTTTGCTAGCCACTTGAATCGCCGTTGCATTAGGTCTTAGTTGTCTGAAACAATGCCTTTACTTAAGGATTTCCGGAGAAATACAATAAGCCTGAGAAGGAACTCACTCGGGTTTTAAACCGATGCCTTATACTTAAGGATTTCCGGAGAAATACAATAAGTCTGAGAAGGAACTCACTCGGGTTTTAAACCGATGCCTTATACTTAAGGATTTCCGGAGAAATACAATAAGTCTGAGAAGGAACTCACTCGGGTTTTAAACCGATGCCTTATACTTAAGGATAATTCAAAAATTCAATAAGTCTCAAAGGAACTCACTCGGGTTTCAAACCGACGCCTTGCAAAAGGAACTCACTCGGATTTTCATCCGATGCCCCGACTTAAGAAAGTTCGAAAGATTTTCCATAAGCGTTGAAGTGTTGAAGGACCCACACGAATTTTCATCCGATGCCTTATAGTTGGATCTTGTTCTTGAATGTGGTGTATGATGCCCCCCAATCAAAAGATAGTTTGTTGAAAGCCAAAAATTGCATTGATTGAGAACAAAATTGAAATCATCCTCAAGGATAAAACTTTTTGAGATGCCTAGCATTCCACGAACGATCCAACTCTTTCTGGGAATCGATGTTCTTCAGCCTGTAAGCTCCTGAACCGACCGGTTTCACAACCATATAAGGTCCTTCCCAAGAAGGGTCCAACTTTCCTTGGTGACGCGGGTAGGAAGCTAGGGTGTTTCTCAACACCAAATCTCCGGCTAAGTACCGACGATTCTTCACTCGAGTATTATAATGAGACGCTATCCTTCTTTGATAATGTTGAGTTCGTGCTATTGCCTTTGCCCAAACTTCGTCCAACAGATCAAGACTATCAAGCAGTCCTTGTTCATTTGCTTTTTCCTCGAACTCACGATCCCGTAACGTCCCCGCCATTATCTCCACAGGTGCCAATGCTTCGGATCCATATGCCAACCTGAATGGAGTTTCTCCTGTAGGTGTTCGAACCATAGTTCTATAAGCCCACAGTACATTATGTAGTTCTTCGACCCAAGAAGCTTTGTCAGCTTCGAGTCTTCTCTTTATTCCTTCCAGTAGTGTTCGGTTAGTAACCTCCACCTGGCCATTGCTTTGGGGGTATGCCACCGAGGACATACGATGCTCGATCATATATGTTCCCGAGAATTGCTCAAATTGTGGACGGTAAACCCGAGTACCATGGTCGATGACAATTATCTTTGGAATCCCAAAGCGATATATGATTGATTCAAGCACAAATTTCTCCACTTTTTTCTCAGTAATTGTCGCCGGTGCAATCGGCTTCTACCCATTTTGTGAAGTAATCAATTGCTACTATCGGATATTCCCGTCCTTTGATGCCTTGGTGAATTTGCCCATGATATCAATTCCCCACATTGCAAAAGGAATGGGATTTAGAATTGAAGTCATAATTTCCGCCGGGCGCTTCGATACTGTAGCATGAATTTGACAGTTACTACATCGACAAACGTAGTCCATAGCAGCTTCTTGGATCTTAGGCCAATATAACCCAAGTCTTAGAATTTTGTGGGCCAGGGCTCGGCCTGTCACGACCCCAATTCTCACAGGCTTAGTGGGGCCCACATCATGTACATTCCACTAGGGCACGTGACAGCTCCTCTTCGTTAACACCTCTTTATAATCAATAAAACAAAATGCTAGACAAAACATTCTCAAAAACAAACAACCTGGTTGACAGTTTGACCCATAACATATATATGTACACAGTCTAAAGTCCTGTTATATTTACATTTGACCTTTCAACAGTGTCTAAATCAATACATACAGTCTCAAGGAAATGTATACATTCACTGTCCAGTTATACAAAATCAAATGTAACGAAATGAATGAGATTACATCTTCAACTTTAAAGGCATTGACAGATGGCAACACCTTGCCTTTATCATGAATTTGAGTACCTGTCAACATTTACAATAATGAGCTTTGCGGCCCAGTAAGCAATAAAGACAACCATATAAGTAAGTCAGGCAATTCATTATGCATCGATTATCACATCAAAATCATATAACATCATACATTCCAAACTTTCCTTTCTTTTCTTCTTTTCCTTTATCATTTTCCTGTCCCTTTTTCCTTTTCTTTTCCTTTTCCTTTTTCCTTTTTCATTAAACTAGACCTAAGCGCTACCTGGAGAGAGAGAACCATCAGTCTAAACCACACAAGTGGCATCAGTCTCAACCACGCAAGTGGCATCAGTCTCAACCACACAAGTGGCATCAGTCAAAACCACACAAGTGGCATCAGTCTCAACCACACAAGTGGCATCAGTCTCAACCACACAAGTGGCATCAGTCTCTTGGCTCAAGGCCAGGTGTTCTCTACAGGAGGCCATCATCGGTCTAGTATATCTTTCCACTTTTCAGTCTCGCTTCATGCCCTCCCATTTGGGTACATAAGTACCAGGACTTACAGAAGCCATTACATTTTATTCCTTTCTTTATTTCTTTTATTTCATTTCTTTTCTTTTCACTTTTCAGTCTTGCTTCATGCCCTCCCAGGACTTATAGAAGCCGCTTCATGCCCTCCCATTTGGGTACATAAGTACCAGGTCTTACAGAAGCCTTTAACATTTTATTCTTTTACTCTTTCTTAAAATTGCTTTACCATGCTCTGCATATTTCCATGAACATTTTTCAATCCAGTCATCATTCAGTCTCATCTGAACACAATTCATGCAATTCAATCATGTAAATATGTGAGCATGACAATTCCATATCTAATAATCATAAGCATCATTCAATCTCATCTGAACATAGTTGATGACATTTCATCATTTACATATGAGAGCATGATAATTTACATTTAACATGCATAAACATTCTTGCAATTCATGATTAACAGTTCCAGAACACCATCAACATTTCATTCAAGCAGTTCAATCAAGTCATTGAGCTGTCATCCAGTCCCATGCATTTACGCACAATACACAGAAACATATATCATGCACTTTCCATAAATTGCATCAACGAATACATAAAATAGCTCTTATGTTATCATGTGCATGCTATATATTAATTAAAGGAAAACACCCACTTATCATACATAGGTTGATCAATATTACTTACCTGTTCTGTGCGTGTCCTGACCTTGGTTCCATCATAATCTACTCTCCCTGCATCTCGATCGATCAACGGCAATACGAAACGCCAGGAGCCAACAGGGAATTTTTCCCCTTTTTATATTATTTTCTCTCTCATCTTCATTTTCTCTCTCCTCTTCCTTTCCTCTCTCCTCCCTACGGTTTTCCTCTCTCTCTTCTCTTGTTTTATTCCACTTTCTCTCCACTCATTCTCTCTCCTCTTCTCCCCACTTCTTCTCTCTCCTTTCTCCTATTCATCTTCTCTTTCCTTCTGCAACTTCTCTTTCTCTTTCTCTTCTACGGTCTTCCCCTTCTCTCTCTTCTCCTCTCCACTTATTCTCTCTCCTCTCTTCTCCTTAATTCCTCTGCAACTTTTCTATTTCAATTCTACTTCGTTTCTCACCTCTCCTCTTATTCCTCCTCTTTCCTCTTTCCTCTCCTCCTTAAGACGTTTCTGCAAAATCTGAAATCCATTTCTCTTCTCTCTCCTCTGTCTCTTCTTTCTCCTCCTTACTTCTTCTCTCTCTTCTCTTTCCCCTGCACAATTCTCTTCTCCTCTGCCTTCGTCTCTCTCTCTCTGTATTTTTTTTTCTCACTTCTCCTCTGCTCCTCTAATGGCTTCCGCTCCCTCTCTCTCTCTCCTCTTTAGTCGGTTCATCCCTCTTAGTCGGTCCTCTTAAGTCGGTTAATATATAATATATATATATATATATATATATATAATTATAGGACTAATGGGCTTTGTTATGGGCTTGTGGGCCCGCTGTAATATCTTATGCAGGGCTCACTTTCAGGTGCTAATATTCATACCTCTAGGTCCAGAAATTTACGCTGATCATTTCCACGCTTTCGGTTCCGTCTAATTCCACTGTTGTGGGACCCACAAACGATGTCTGACCTCGATCACAATGACACGTTCGCCCACAATAATAAAATAATACTAGAAAAAAATGCGGGGTATTACACGGCCACCCATGTGAGCTCCACAAATTCCTTCATGAACCTCAGCCAAAGCTGATTTTGCTCCTTCGGGGCCTATACATCTCATAAGGGGTCCAGCATAAGATCTTTTGTATAGTCTCCCATTCTGAATGACTAATCTAGCTGATCTAATCTTGATCAACCTTGCCTCCTCTTGATCCTCGGGTAACTTGTCATCTCTTAGGTATTCGATTATTGGATCCATCCAGCAACGTTCTGCTTCAATATAAGAAATTTCTTTCTCATGATAACTTGGAAAAGCTACCTCTTCAATGTACACTGAAGGGTCTAGATTTTTTTCCTTGGCATTGGCTAGTCGGGATAGCTCATCTGCCATTGAATCTTCATTCCTCGAAATCTGAGATATCTTCAAATTCCGAAATTGGTTTTGAAATGCCTGCACTATCTCCCGATATTTTTGCAAGCGTGGTTCTTTAATGCCATACTCCCCCTGGACTTGGTTGACTATAAGCTGAGAGTCACTATAAATAGTAACATCTGCAATAGCTAATGCCTTTGACAACCGAAGTCCTGCTATCAGGGCCTCATATTCCGCTTCATTATTACTTGCATCAAATGCGAATCTTAAAGCATATCGAATAATAAATCCTGCTGGACTTTTTAATAAAATTCCAGTGCCTGCTCCGTCTTTATTACTCGAACCATCCACATATACCTCCCAAGTGGTTGGTATAATGGGATCCTCAATGGTGGGCTCTACCGGTGCAGTAGTTTCTACTACAAAGTCGGCTAATGCCCGAGCCTTGATTGCGGTTCTGGGCTTAAAGCTCACTTGGAACTCACTTAGCTCAACCGACCAAGATACCATCCTTCCAGACAAATCAGGTTTGTTAAGAACTTTACTAAGAGGAAAAGTTGTAAATACCTCAATTGGATGAGCCTGAAAATATGGCCTTAGCTCCTGGCAGCCATCATGAGAGCCAGAGCCTGCTTCTCAATCTACGAATATCTCGTCTCCGCATCTAGCAACACGTGGCTTACATAGTAAATCGGCCCATCGTTTCTTATCTTTCTCCCGAACAAGTACTGACCGACGACCGCCGAAAGGGATGTCGCTAGATATAGCTGTAATATTTCCCCCTTCTACGGCCCGGACGGGATCGGTGGTTGTCCAAGTGCTTCTTTTAATTCCTCGAAAGCTTTCTTGCACTCTTCAGTCCACTTTGCTTCCTTACTTGCCCTTCGGGTCTTTAAGTGCCTTGAAGAAAGGCAAACATTCTTCTCCGGACTTGGAGATAAATCGATTTAAGGCAGCAATTCTCCTGTCCAAACATTGTACATCCCGAACGGTTTGGGAGCCTCCATATCAATCGAGCTTGAATTTTGGCGGGGATTAGCCTCAATTCCCCTCTGTGATACCATGAAACCCAAGAATTTGCCCGAGGAGACTCCAAAGGCACATTTTTTTCGGGTTCAACTTCATTTGATGTTTCCTCGATCGAGAAAACCTCGATCAAATCTGCAATGTGATTTGCTTTTGTAAAGCTTTTCACCAAACATGTCGTCAACATATGCTTCAACATTCTTTCCTATCAGCTCCTTGAAAATCTTGTTGACGGCCCTCGATATGTTGCTCTGCATTTTTCAGGCCAAAAGGCATGACCTTGTAATAATAGCTCTCACGATCAGTCATGAAAGCCGTATACTTCTCATCCTCCTTATTCATAAGGATCTGATTATACCCTGAGTAGGCATCCATGAAACTTAAAGTTTCATATCCTGCAGTCGCATCTATCAAGAGGTCAATCCGAGGCAACGGGTAGCAATCTTTTGGGCAAGCTTTGTTTAGATCCGTGTAGTCTGTACACATCCTCCACTTCCCATTCGCCTTTTTCACCATCACCACGTTGGCCAACCAAGTTGGGCACTCGATTGGTTCTATGAAACCAGAATTCTTAAGTTTTTCAACTTCACTTCGGACGGCTTCATACTTTTCAATAGAGAAATTTCTCCTTTTCTGTATCATTGGTTTCGCCTTAGGGTCTATCCAGAGTTTGTGCTCTGCAATGGCCCGATCGATCCCAGGCATGTCCTCAGCAGACCATGCGAATACATCTTTATTCCGTTGAAGAAATAACTTCAACTCATCTTTAAACTCTTCCAACTGTTCAGACCCATATAAGTAATCTTTTTCTCATCCTCGGTACACAGCTGGATTTGCTCCAGTTTCTCCACTGGCTCGGGCCTTTGCATCTTCATCTCTTCCCGATCATCTCGAACTTCTATGGGGAGGGCGTAACCTTCTTCGGACCCTCCTTGTCTTTTAAATAGGCAACATAACACTGTCGAGAGATCTTTCGGTCGAGAGGAGACTTGACCGATTCCCATGTCGATCGGGAATTTTATCTTCAGGTGCTTTGTCGAAACAATAGCACCTATCTTGGATATAGATGGTCGCCCGAGAATCATATTATAGGCTGGTAGTTCTCGAACCACCAAAAAATTGATTCGGACAATTGTTTCTTTAGGAAAACTTCCAATGGATAGATCCAACTGAACCGATCCTTCCGCTACTGCAGATGACCCTGCAAAGCCATATAGGTGTGTAGATGAAGGTTTCATCAAGTCCTGATCCACCTTCAATTTTTGATACACTTCGTAGGAAATTAGGTCAGCTGCAGACCCTGTATCAATCAAAACTCTATGCACTTCCCGCCGTGCAATCTCTACCTTGATGACTATAGCATCATCATGAGGTAAACAAACGTCTCTTTCGTCTTCTTCGCTAAAGGTGATAGAATCTTCACCATTCAGCTTCTTCCGCTTCTGCGACTCTCCGGCTCCAACAAATTTGGATTTGGTTTTTAGACTCCGGAATGATTAGGGCTCTGGTCCCCCGAAGATGGTAAGGATCGGTGACTGAGTAGCAGCTTCAATCACCTCTTTGCCTTTTTTAGACTTCGGGGCCTCCCTCGATCGTTTTGAACTAACCGAACGATCCCTTTTAGGGGCAGCCGCACGTGGCCCACGTGGCTCCTCCCTTCTCCTGCTAACAAAACTGGACAGATGTCCCCGAGATATCAATCTTTCAATATACGCCTTGAGATGACGACAGTCATTAGTATAATGACCATAGTCCTTGTGGAATCGGCAATACTTTTCCCGATCCTGCTGCTCTCCGGGTTTTAAAAGAATTTTAGGCAGCCACTTCAAAATATTTTTTCTTTTGAGGATATTCAAAATATCAGCCAGAGGAGCATTCAATGGAGTGTACTCACTTCTACCGGGGGATCTTTGGCGCCAAGGTTGGGATCTTCCAACCCGATCGCGAACATTCTTTTTTGGCTTTCGCTTCGCTCGGGAGCCTTTTGTTCCTTATTGGAGACTTTATTATCTCCTTGGCGCGCATCTAGAATCTCCATGACTTCACTTGCTTACGGCATCTCTGTACCAACTCGGCATAAGTCGTGGGTATATCCTGGAGTAATAACTCCCGGGGAGTTTCCGATTTGTGAGTCCTGTGAATAGAGCGGTTACGGCTACTTGTTCATCCAAGTTTTCTATCTCCATCGTCACTTTGTTGAATCTTTTCAGAAACTCTCTAATCGATTCGTTCTTTCCTTGTTTAACAGTAAACAAGGTTTCTTCCGTTTTCTTGACCTGTATCCCACTCTGGAATCGCCCTATGAATTGGCCGCCAATTCGTCAAAGTTTACGATCCTTCCCGAGGGGAGGTTAGAAAACCACTTTTGTGTCGCTCCGATTAGAGATGAACCAAAAACCCTGCATAAAATTTCATCGAATTACCTGAAACGCCATGGTGCTGTTGGTAATAGCCGATGTGAGCTGTTGGATCTCCAGAGCCATCGAATGTTGAGAAGGTAGGCAAACGAAAGTTATGGGGAAACCGATATCCCGCAATTGGCTCAGCAAAAGGAGTCTTCCGAATGACCGAGTAAATATCCTCGATTATTCTTCCCTTAGCCAACCGCCCTAACTTCTCATTGATGTTGGCCAATTCTTGACCAATCTGGGTCGAGTGATCTTCGACAATACGATCACGACCTCGATTAACACGATCATCACGTGCTACTCGATCATCACGAACAGCCCGTCCTTCACGAACGTTTCTCTCGTCACGAATCGCTCGATCATCACGAACGGTTCTTCGACGATAAGGGTGAGTGAGTTCTTACCCCTGTATCCAACCTTGTATTTGAATCGGTTGTACTCTCTTGCGGTCTGTCGAACCGATCGCCTCGCCTTGGTTGATCATCAATCCTCCGAAGTCCTCGGTCTCCTTCACGGAAATTCGATCAACATTCCGGTCTTCAGCCATTCTTTGGTCACGTGGCAATGCACGTCTCCCCGAATCGCGTTGATCGGGCTCTTGTGGTAAAACCACTCGTCCCGGTGAGCATGCGGAGTGCTTGGCTCACCTCCAAGAGTTGAATCTTCACCTGATCCAATTGATCTTGGATTGTATCGGGGAGAAAGATTACGTCCTCCCTGGCCATCATCCACCTCGATAGGATTTTAGCTTTCTGGGGAATATCTGGATTATTCACCCCGGTATCTGAACACCGGAATTGCGTTGTGCGGCGGCTGCTGGTCTAGTCACCATGGCTTTTTCAAGTCTTTCCCACAGACGGCGCCAAATGATGCGTCCAAAATCTGCTCAGCCCTTGGATCTCCACGTGATGTCCTGCCAAAACGAAAGCGTCGGATGTGGCCCGACCGCTGGGGTCGGGAGTCCACCTCCGAAGGCTAAGTTAGTTGATGAACTTAATCACAAATGGCTCTGCTAGAAGCACGAGCTAATGAATGAAGAAACGGGAAAGGTGATCTAGATAGCGGGACGCCGATAGTTTGGATCTATCGGTATGTATCCGAACCCGAGTCTCGGATAGTATTCTTTTTGATCGATTGATCCGTCCCTCACCTTGTATGGTAGTGAGGTTTATATAGAGTGTACCTTCGAATCTCCTTCGTTGGATGCACTCGAGCCTTCTTCGGGTAGTCGTTGGATCTTATCAATGAGATCCGTTGAGCGATAGACTTCTACTAGTTTGGGCTAGTAGAGGACTCCTGAGATAACCGTTAGGTTATGCGATAGTTATCCCTTTGATGATGATTATCCGCAGCCGTCAGTTTGAGTCTGCTGTCATCAGGGTGATTACCCTAATCCATAAGTAAGATTAGGGCACGCTTGCAGCCGAATAATCTTTCTTCTTCAGCAAGCCATCTTCTGGATCCGGTTCGCTCGGTAGCGATTCGGTTTTCTCCGTCTCGACCGGGGTCGAGGGTCGGACCAGGTATGAACCCGGTCTGATCATAAACTCTCCATATCAGTGCCAAATCACATTTTCAGTATAGTACCTCCCAAATTTTGAAAAGCATCGAGCATTTGAAAACTAGATGGTCTAGGAAATCTATCTCCATTCCAACAAAGAGAGCAACATGGATTCAAATATATCCCCCTCCCATTTGGAAATTCAACAGTTAGAAGGACCTTTGTAAACACCTTCAACCACAACACAAAAAATGTTCTAGTACCTGCCCTTAAAGAACCATTTCTTTCTTACTTAGAATAAAAACTTTAGGCATTTTTATAGGAAAATTGAGTCGGTTGAACTTGGAACCTATTAGAGAATGTCTCAAGAGCAACGAGCTTCTCCTGGTATTTGGTTGGGAATCTTTTATTTAATTTTTCGTCAACATCCAACATCCAGAATACTACACCTTAAGGTGACGGGGTGGGTCCTAATATTTGAAATTCCACCATTAATCAATGGTTGATATTCATTCTATTGCATTTATAACATTATATATATGTACAACTCCAATAGAGTCTAGATCTTCCATCCTAGTAGAGGTCTGTATTTCTCACACTTCTTTGAATCCTTTTTCTCTTTAAGTGTTAATGACTAAAATGGTCATTCTATATCTCCCGGTCTGAACCAGCAGTTGCACGATCCGACCAGGTTCGATACTTAGTAGAGTTCAACCAGGTGATTCATGGTAGGACCGACCAGAGTGATAAACAGCATCCACCTAACAGGATAAGAAACCTCACAAGGGTAGAGTCCTACCGACCAACAACCACAGAGGAGTTCCAGTTAGGTTAAAGAACTCTCCCAAAGAGTTACTCTCCTATGGCAACTCTCATTAGAGTCATATTCCGAATATAACTCCATCACTATACTCTATATAAACACCTCAGGTAAAACACTATGAGGCAGGTATTCATACTTCGTGTGATCAATTACTTGAGTTCTCCATTGAGTAGTTGAGATCTGATTATTGGTACTGACTTGTTCGTCGGAGACGTACCTCGACCCCCCAAGGTCGAGCTCGTATCTTGCAAGTTCGTGACAGGGAAGGACGAGCAAGATTCCGTATCAACAATTGGCGCCGTCTGTGGGAATCTTGATCAAAAAGCCATCGTGCAAATCAGATCAGGAACGCTAAATCAACTCTCCGAATAATAATGAGGTGATCAAATTCCCTTATGAGGTAATATTGTCTTCAAATTTCCTTAAATGGTACATCCCCTCTTCTCTTAAATCAAAATAATCATTATTGATGTCGAGTTTGAGGGTTGGATACTCTTAAATCGAGTAATCGAAATTGTATGGCAACTCGTACACAGATTTATGAGAATCGACCAATATGTTGGGTAACTGCATCGGTTTTGCAAAAGTTACACTACTAACAAGGTTAATTTGTATCATCAAATGTCATTGTCACATTGAATTCTCTATTGGTTATATACAATTACCTAAAGAGATGACAAAATTACAGTGAATTTACCATGGTTACTAATTGATATTGATGATAACCATTCTTTATGTCAGCAAGTCACATATTGACAATAACGTGAATTCATGATAAGGATTCTTTATTTTTGTCTTTTGGCTGAAGCATCTACAATAAGTGATCTGCAGACTTTTGGCTGAAGCAATAACTTCCAATACTAACAAGCCCAAAGACAATGCCCAGCCATCTGATGCATGCTGGCCGTTCTGTCGTGCTGGAGGAGATATTAGAGAAGCCCCAAGCATGTCTCCGCTGGAACGAAGGGGAGAATCGCCTAATCGGTCTATCTCTCCCAATGATGACTCGAGATGAGCAAATCCCTGATTCGTTGCAGTACTGCCAGAGTATCCAAGCCTCGATCTATCTGGTCTTGCACTTGGGTGGTGATACATCGTCAAACCCAGTTGCTGCCAGTGGTGAAGGTGACGAGGGATAGCCAGTTGCTGATCTTAGCTCACTTGCAGATCGCAGGGAAAGACTTTCAGAGCTGAGAAAGGATGTTAAAGTATTGTCTTCCTCAAGTTGAAGGAACAACTCGTTTAAGCATCCTTCTTGCCTTCTTATGGCAGATTTCAGTCAGATCATGGCCTCGATTCATGGTTAAATTCATAATCGGGAGTGCCTTTGGTTCTTCCCCTCCTCTCGGTTCGCTGCTTCAACTCCTTGGAGAAGACGAGAAGGCTGTTGTTTAGGTCCCAAAAGAGACGATGGTGGTTGTTCAGCCCTTTGGCTCGACTCCAGCCATCTATATCCCTCGGTTCCAAAAACACAGGCGCTCTTAAGTCTTAACTATTTTTCTCTTTGCTGCTGCCAGCGATTCATCTGGGAGCTGCTTCCTCGAGAAAAGGGGGCTTACATCCTCCACTTGTTTACATCGCCCTAATGGCCTTCTACAGATGTTGAAAGCCAATAAATCTCAACCCTCGTTATTGAAAAGCAACTCATGAGCGAGGTCAGGGAAAGCGGCTGCATCCAAAAAAGAAAATAAATATCCTTGAAGGAGTGCGGTAACGTGTGGATGAAGGCAACCATGACACCGCGGGATCGGCGTGAGAAAGGCTTCAATGGCAACGACTGTGTACATGCTAGCAGCAAAGCTCTGGCCCAGCGTCTCAAGCGACGTGTAAGAGCGATTCAGCTCGTTGGGTGTGCTGTCCAATGTTGCCAGCAGCGAATGTTCTCTCACGTACGTCACCATCTGAATCTCACCGGCTCATTGTAACTGCATCCTTGCCGCACCGATATCAGTTCTCTCTCATCGAGAACGAGAAAGAAGACGACAAGCCGGCAAGTCACCTGGAGTGTTTTGCAGATAGTGACGCTGAGATTTCTTGCATTGTTTCAAATTTCATGGCGTTGAAAAATTTATGCATCATGCGCTGGTTTCCGTAAAAACTGCCCTCGACGTCTCCATAGTATGCGCCTGAGATACAAGAGGCATTGATATCAGGTTGCTGCCAGAGGTCGTGATATTGTCTGCGGGACGCTGCGGGTGAGGAGGCGCTGAAAATAAAAGCTCCGCCAGATCCAACCTTTTCTAATACGGTGGCGTTGCTTCTGGACTCTTCACGCCTGGCTTGGCCGAAGAAGAGTTAAGGTTTGTACGACCTCTTCACTCACTCACAGATCGCAGGGAGTGGGTTCTAAAGAACAAAATCCCAGCGAAGGCTCCAACCAAGCAGCATCGACGTATCTGCAGCGATGTTGAAGTATAAAAATGGCAGTCCTATCAAACTTCACCAAATTGGTATGGGGCTAGTCAGGATGGCCTTGGGTCATATAATTGCCCCGAATGCAGACCCTAAAAATACTCAAAAAGTATTTCAGGGAAGCAAGAATAACCACCTAGTCATTCCCGATCAAACTCCTCGACCATCTCTAGAAAACGGACAAAAGTTAAAAGAGAAGGTAGGCGAGAAGTCCCTGGCATCTGAGAAAGAAATTCCAAATAAAGATCCTCTGATCAACGAAGATAATGATCGAGGAAGCAGCAACAATCCTCTCAAAAAAACCAAAAAACAAAAGAGTTGAGTCCGGACCGAGCAAGCGGGAAGAGCGTTTGAGCAAACAAATCAAAGAGTTAGACGAGAAGGTAAACAAGTTAAACGATCCAAAGAAAGATGAGCTATATGCTTTTCTAAAAGAGGATCCTTTCATCCAAGCTATCTCTGAGGCGGAAATACCAAAAAGCTTCAAATGCCCAACTTTTATACTGTTCGACGGATCACAATGTCCAAAACATCACATCACTCACTACAGGTCGACCATGTCAATCTATAAGCATAATGAGGCAGCCATGTGCCAAAGTTTAGCAGCCTTTTTAACCGGTTCCGCATTGGACTGGTTCTTGGCGTTGCCAAGCGGTTCGATTATGAGTTTCGATCAGCTAGGGCGAGTGTTTGTGCTGCGCTTCCAAGGAGGAGTCGGATTGAAGAAAAGAGAAGACACTTTGTTTGCTATAAAACAAGGTAGAACGGAATCTATCCAAAGTTTCCTTCAAAGATTCAATAATCTTACCATGTAAATTGAAAGCATGGACGAGAAAATTGCCTTTCATGGGTTATACCAAGGAATTACTCATGAAGGATTGCTAGAGCGACTACTTCAAGATATACCAAAAACATATGCGGAACTGAATGAAAGATGTCATAAACAAGCAGAAATTTCGGAAACCATAGAATCTCGAAAGAGAGAACCAAGGGCCGAAAGAAGGAGCAGTCAAGAAAGGGCACCACCGACCAGGATGTTAGGGATAAGCTTGACCAAGAAAGCTCGAGCAAAATCCCCAAAAAATCAAGAGATCAGTAATTTACCACCACTGAATACAAGAATATCCGAAATCTTGATGCAAATAAAAATCAAGGACATCTGAAGTGGCCGGATAAAATCCGAGCACCGCCAGGAAAACGTGATAAACAAAAGTATTGTGAATATCACAAGGATCACGGTCATTGGACGGACGATTGCAAAAATCTAAAGATGGAGATAGAAAACTTAATCTCTCGAGGACACTTAAAGAAGTATATCCAACCTAAGCAAGAAGGCCGACCACAGGACAACCCTGCCCCAAAGAGAGAAAGGTCGGACCACAGGGAAGAAAGAAGAAGTCCGGCCAAACGCCGACCTGAGGCGGATGAAAAACAAAGAAAAAGATCTCCAGTATATACTGTATTTGCTGGTCCGACAGAAGAATCAAATCGACAAGCAAAAAGAAAAGTACGATATATTGGGAATACTGAAACCCATAAAAATATATCTACTGAGCCAATAATTTTCTCTTCCAAGGATCTACAGGACATCACAATCCCTCATGATGATGCCTTGGTAGTCAAAATTCTCCTGGAAGGAACTGAGATCCATAGAGTCCTAGTGGATGCTGGATCATCAGCAGACATATTATCTTTGGACGCATTCAAAAAGATGAAGCTGAAGGAAAATATGCTCCTCCCATGCGAAACCCAGCTTTATGGTTTCACGGGATCATCAACCTGAGCAGAAGGAAGGATCCGATTAGAGCTACGGATTGGAGAGCACCCACGAGATAGGATCGTACAGACCAATTTTATGGTCGTACGAGATTTATCGGCATACAATGCAATCATAGAACGACCAACCCTCTGCGCGCTCGAAGCAGTGGTCTCCTCGCTACACATGAAGATGAAATTCCCGACCACAGAGGGAATTGGAGAATGTATAGCCGACTAGAAAAGTAGCCGGCAAAGTTACAACGACTACATGCAGAAAAAGAAAAGGACAAACTCGACCATGACTATTGAAGTCAAGGACGACCGTGATGAAGAAACCTTGCAAAGAGCTGAACCAGTGGAAAAGCTAGAAAAAATCCACTTCTATCCCGACCAGAAGGAGCAAGGTACCATGATCGGTTCCGAGCAAGAAGCAGATTTCAAAACAGAGCTCATTGAATTTCTAAAGAAAAATTCTGATGTTTTTCGCCGGTCGGTGAAGACATGCCGAGGATCGACAGGGGAGGTAGCTGAGCATAAACTCTGTATTGATCCACAGGCAATTCCGATTGTTCAGAAAGGAAGAAATTTTGCCATTGAAAAACATGAAGCCATTCGAACTGAAGTGCAAAAGCTAAGACAGTCTGGCTTCATAAAACGCACAGACCACCCGCAATGGCTAGCTAATGTGGTAATGGTCAAAAAAGCAAACGGGAAGTGGCGGATGTGTACTGATTACACAGATCTCAACAAAGCCTGCCCGAAGGACCACTATTCACTTCCAAGAATCGATCTTTTCATAGATGCAACAGCAGGACATGAAATGCTCGGTTTTATGGATGCATATTCAGAATACAATCAGATCCTTATGCACCCTGAAGATGAAAAGCATACAACATTCATGGCTGATAGGGACAGCTATTACTATAAAGTAATGCCTTTCGGTCAAAAAAATGCGGGAGCAACATACCAAAAGCGGTAAATAAAATCTTCAAACATCAAATTGGTCGAAATATGGAGGTATATGTGGACGACATGCTGGTGAAAAGCATCTCAAAAGAAGATCACCTAACTGACCTGGCAGAAGTATTCAAAGTACTCCAAAAATACAAGATGAAGCTCAATCCTGAAAAGTGCGTTTTCGGGGTATCTTCGGGAAAATTCCTCGGGTTCATGGTATCCCAAAGAGGAATCGAAACCAATTCTGAGAAAATCAAGGCAATTTTGGATATGAAAGCACCCAGAACCATCAGAGAAGTCCAATGCCTAACTGGTCGGGTGTCAGCACTGAATAGATTTATTTCTAGATCAGGGGAGAAATGCCTGCCATTCTTCAAAATTTTAAAGCAGGTAGCAGGTCAGAAAGGAAACATCTGGAATGATGAATGTCAGGGAGCATTTGAAGACCTAAAAGACAAACTATCCCGACCACCCTTGCTCGTTATGCCGACCAGCAAGAAGGAGCTACAACTATATTTAGCCGCTTCGTCGGTGGCGGTTAGTGCAGTTCTCGTGCAAGAAGAGGGTAACATATAACAACCTGTCTACTATGTCAGTCATGTCCTGAATGATGCCGAGACTCGCTACCCAGAAGTGGACAAACAATCCCTGGCACTGGTTATAGCGGCCAGAAAACTCCGTCCATATTTTCAATCTCATCCCATTACAGTGATGACTAATTTACCACTCAAAAAGATCCTTCACCGACCAGACCTGGCCGGAAGGATGGTGACATGGGCAATGGAATTGAGCGAACATCAAATAGAATTCAAACCCCAACCAAGCATCAAAGCTCAATCCCTGGTAGACTTCATTGTTGAAAAACAAGAAACAAGTCAAGAGGAGGACGAGCAAGGGGTAGAATCGATCAAAAGATGGACTCTGTTCGTGGACGGATCGAGCAACTGGCAAGGAAGTGGAGCAGGCCTATTAATGAAAAGTCCTGGGGGATTTGAAATAAAATATGCCCTTCGCTTCAAGTTTAAAGCATCCAACAATGAGGCTGAATATGAAGCCATGTTAGCAGGACTCAGGATGGCCAAAGCTCTAAGCATTCAACATCTAGAAATCAAAAGTGATTCACAGCTGATTGTAAATCAGATGAAGGGAGTTTATGGAGCCAAAGAAAGAACGATGGAGAAATACCTGAACCTGGTCAACAATTACAAACAGTACTTTAAAGAGCTAGAAATAACTCAAGTACCAAGGGTTGAAAACGACCAGGCTGATTCATTATCTCGCTTGGCTACGGAAGGAATGGATGTCCAAGCACCAGTGATCTACCTTGAAGAGCTTGATAGCCCTAGCATAAACAAGGCCGACCACATGCAAATTTCAACCGAGCTGGGGTGGATGGAGTCGATATACATTATCTTGACAACGATCAACTCCCAAAAGACCAAAAAATTGCTCGAGCAATAAGGCAAAGAGCAGCCAGGTTCACGATCAGGGATGGACTATTATACAAAAGATCCTTCACCTGACCACTTCTAAGATGCTTGGGACCATTAGAAGCTACAAATGTTTTAAGAGAAGTTCACGAAGGGACCTGGGGATCTCACGTAGGATCCCGAACACTCTCTAATACAATTATACGCCAAGGATTCTATTGGCCGACCTTAGAAGAAGATGCCAAAGACTTCGTTAAGAAGTGTGACAAGTGTCAGGCACACGCAAAGATCTCCCATACCCCTGCAGTTCCTTTAACATCAACTCTATCCCCAATACCTTTTTCAAGGTGGGGAATAGACCTGGTAGGGAAGATACCTAAAGCATCGGGAGGAAGAGAATACTTAGTAGTGGCAGTAGACTACTTTACAAAGTGGGTAGAAGCTGAACCCCTTGCAACTATCAGGACCGAGCAAATGAAGCATTTTGTCAAACATAACATATCGTACAGATATGGAGTTCCAAAAATATTAGTAACCGACCATGGAAAGCAATTCGAGAATGCAGCATTCTCAACATTCTTCAAAGAACAAGGGATCGATCATAGATTTTCTTCAGTAGCTTACCCCCAAAGTAACGGCCAGGTCGAGGTTACTAATAGAACCATGCTCGACGGGTTCAAGAAGAGGCTCGACCGGCTCAAAGGGAGATGGGTAGATGAACTACCTAGTGTACTGTGGTCGTACCGAACAACTCCCAGGACGACCACCGGAGAATCCCCATTCCGACTAGCATATGGAGCAGAGGCTAGAGTCCCAGTAGAAATCCAAATTGGATCACTTCGAGAAATAGAATTTGAAGAAGAGGCAAACATCGAAGGAATGTGAACCAATCTGGGACTGATTGACGAAGTAAGGGACAAAGCCCAATTCCGACTTGAAGAATATCAACAAAGGATAGCGACATATTATAATGCCAAGGTTCGAAATGAACAATACTTGCCGGCGAATCGGTGCTTCGTCGAACACTGCTTCAGATCCAACCAATCAAGGGAAGTTATCCCCAAATTGGGAAGGACCATACATAGTTATACGACAAGTCGCCCCCGGAGCATATCATTTACAAGATCCGGAGACGAACGACAGAATCCCCCGATCATGGAATTCAAACAATCTCAGGAAATACTATCAATAAGAATAGCATCTGAGAAAGTTGTGAACATGACAAATTTTGGGCGTTTTATTCCAGTTTTGCTATTTATTTCAGTGTGTAGACAACATGGGAGATTCATAATCCCAAGAAGTCAGATTAGTTTTTATATATAAATAAAGACATTCGTACAAATTACTACTCAACTTCAACAAGATGCTCGAAAAAGACACGAAAATCTCGAGCGAGAAAAAGACACGAAAATCTCGAGGCGAGAGAAAAGACACGAAAATCTCGAGCGGGGAAAAAGACACGAAAATCTCAAGCGAAAAAAGACACGAAAATCTCGAGCGAAGAGAAAAGACCCGAAAATCTCGAGCGAGAAAAAGACCCGAAAATCTCGAGGGGGAAAAGACACCGAAAATCTCAGAGCGAAAAAGACCGAAAATCTCGAGCAGAGAAAAGACTTGAAAATCTCGGGCGGGGAAAAAAGACCGAAAATCTCGAGCGAGAAAAAGACCCGAAAATCTCGAGGCGGGGAAAAAGACCGAAAATCTCGAGGCGGGGAAAAAGACACGAAAATCTCGGGCGGGGAAAAAGACCCGAAAATCTCGAGGCGGGGAAAAAGACCGAAAATCTCGAGCGGGAAAAAGACCCGAAAATCTCGAGGCAGAGAAAGACCTAAAAATCTCGAGGCGGGGAAAAAGACACGAAAATCTCGAGGCGAGAAAAAGACCGAAAATCTCAAGCGAGAAAAAGACCGAAAATCTCGAGCGAGAGAAAAGACCCCGAAAATCTCGAGCGGGAAAAAGACCCGAAAATCTCGAGGGGAAAAAGACCCGAAAATCTCAGGCGAGAAAAAGACCCGAAAATCTCAGAGGGAGAAAAGACACGAAAATCTCGAGAGCGGGAAAAGAGACCGAAAATCTCGGGCGAGAAAAAGACACGAAAATCTCAGAGCGAGAAAAAAGACCCGAAAATCTCGGGCGGGGAGAAAAGACCCGAAAATCTCAAAAGCGAGAAAAGACATGAAAATCTCAGGCGAGAGAAAAGACACCGAAAATTTCAGGCGGAAGGAAAAAAAAAAAAACCTAGGCAAAAAAGACCCGAGATTCCTAGGAAGGCCCTACGAATCTTAAGGCATAAAAGACCTAAGATATTACTTAGGCAGAAAAAGACCTACACTCAATAGGCAATAAAGACCTAACATTCCTTAGGCACGAATACTTCAAAAGACATACCAAGTTATCATGCCGGGAGGTAGGGGTTATGGACGAACAGTTGTTGACGAACACCTATTTAGTCCATGACCGAACAAACCTTACTATACCGAACAGCATGGCTTGGAATGATACAAGTGCATGACAAGAACGAGCACATATATACCGAACAAGGGTATTCCCATGACCAAGTAAACTTTACAAAGGAGGAAAATATGCCAAGAATGGTATCATACCGAACAAGTATACTTGGTACAAAAAGAGGAAAATACCATTGACAATTGTTCAATTTACATAGGCAAAATAACCTATGATAAATTATCCATTACAACTACTATCAACAGAAAAGAAAAAAGAAAAAAGAGATGCAGAAGACTTACTCGTTTGAAGCTTTCCTGAAGAAAAGAAGAAGAAACGAAAGTTGTAAACTCTTCCACAGGGGGACAAACAGACTTCGTTTTTTCAAACAATTGCAAGAGGAAGACTTCGTTTTTCAAAAAACTTGCAAGAGGGAAAATTTGCAAAACACAGAGGAAGAAATGAAGAAGCAGACGACAATCACCTTTATATATTGGAAAAAGATTCCAATCCAAAGGCCTTTGAATCCCTTAAAAGAACGATGAGGATTAAACCATCCAAATATCCCCATCCAACGAGCGACAAGAGCATCACGTGGACGGTAGGAGATCAACAGTCTCTTCATCATCCTGCGAGCATTTAATACGACGCGACAGCAATGACACGTGTCAAAACACGCACACTTTTTGAAGAACGTGCTTCGGCTTCCGCGCAAAAATGACGGTTACTCATGAGTGGGACGTTACAGATTTCAATAAAGAGTGTGTTGATCGGTTCAACCATGCATCCTTTAAATTGAAAAACTCCCTTGAACCGAGCACAAAGTTCTCGACCACAAGGGACTGGGGGGCTTATGTTAATGACTAAAATGGTCATTCTATATCTCCCGGTCTGAACCAGCAGTTGCACGATCCGACCAGGTTCGATACTTAGTAGAGTTCAACCAGGTGATTCATGGTAGGACCGACCAGAGTGATAAACAGCATCCACCTAACAGGATAAGAAACCTCACAAGGGTAGAGTCCTACCGACCAACAACCACAGAGGAGTTCCAGTTAGGTTAAAGAACTCTCCCAAAGAGTTACTCTCCTATGGCAACTCTCATTAGAGTCATATTCCGAATATAACTCCATCACTATACTCTATATAAACACCTCAGGTAAAACACTATGAGGCAGGTATTCATACTTCGTGTGATCAATTACTTGAGTTCTCCATTGAGTAGTTGAGATCTGATTATTGGTACTGACTTGTTCGTCGGAGACGTACCTCGATCCCCCAAGGTCGAGCTCGTATCTTGCAGGTTCGTGACAGGGAAGGACGAGCGAGATTCCGTATCAACATTAAGAATAAAAGGTTGTGAATACATCCTCTCGACAAATCTGAAAATAAGGTAAAGAAGTTCAGAAAATCCATAATCAATCTTTCAAATCATGAGCCACATGGATTTCCAAATATCACGAGGAGGGAACTCAAAGTTCTTTGGAAGAAGAACAATATTCCAGCAAACATGACCAATGCAGCCATGACTGATGCACTGAAGGCTCTTCCCCACATTGAAGAAGTGTTAGAAAACCCAGAATCAATCTTTGATGCAACCTAAAAGATTTCATAGAGCTCTCTCGTACCACCCCAGAAACATCAACTTGGCAAAGAACAGTAGTTGAAACTGAAATAAAAAAAACAATACCAACATTTCAGAGATTTTTTAAACAACAGTTACTTTGAAGGGTCGGAGAAGAGCGAGCACAAGTGATCCGGTTCTCATTGTGAGGAAATCTGCCAGACTGTCTGAGAAACGATGACGTGAGTTAGCTTAGAAGAAGAATAGAAGCAGTATAAATTGGAGCCTCATCATTAGAGGATTTGGAGAAAGAGAAGCCAATAGAAGATTATGAGATCTTTGTCAGCAAAGAAAATGAAGAAACTGATCTTGAGGTTTCTGATAGCATAGTCGTCATCAACAACAACAACTATGAGATTTGTAATATAGAGGAGAGATCGTTAGTGGATTCAAGCGGTCACAATCTTCAAGATAGTGAAGAAGCAGATAGGTCTGTCACTGCTGATGTCGTTTTTTATATTGAACCTCTACTTGTAGAATTTCAGGGAATGGGTCTTTGACAACCGACAAGTAGGAGAAGGAGAAGGTGAACGAATGTTAGTTGAGGATCAAGATGTTGCTACCCTTGTTAAAGAATCATTGTCTCTTGAAGAAATCAGCAAGTAAAAAAGCAAAGAATTCATAGTCCAAGGCTTCATTGCCAAAGGCGAGCACCAATTCACTGGCAAGGATGTCAACTTTGGATATTTTATTGGTTGTTAATGACTAAAATAGTCATTCTACCCTGACCGGTCCGACCAACAGGTTCAATACAGTTGTCTCAACCATAATATTAATGGACGCGACCATCGTGTCAAGAGTACCCGATCAGGATAAACTTCTATCATCTATCAACTTCCTAAAAAGGATAAGTCAGATAAAAGACTCTTTCTAGAGTTACTTTCCTAACACAACTCTTCTTAGAGTTATATTCGGAGTTTAATTTTGATATCTAAAGCTATATAAGCACCTCAGGCTGGCTTAGGCTGGCTTTATGTAGTAAGTATTCATATTCTGTGTGATCAATTACTTGAATTCTCGATTGAGTAGTTGAGATCAGATCATTGGTACTGACTTGCACGTCGGAGACGTACCTTGACCCCCCAAGGTCGAGCACGTGTTTTGCAAGAATGTGACAGGGAAAGACGAACAGGATTTTGTATCACTAATTGGAAACAAAAACAGGGTATGGAAAATTTTAGGGTTGACAAACGCTCCAAAGGCATGAAGAAGACATTATGTCCGTTCTTGGAAAAATGCAAACCAAAGAATTTGAGAAGCGTTTGTCAAAGGATTAAAGCAGTGAGATCCATAACAAAGGCTTTTATAAATGAGAATAGTACATAAGGCTAAGACTGTATTCATTATGGCTTTTATAAATGAAAGTAGTATATTTTGATTTTTTTATTTTAATAAAAAATAAAATAGATATTAGATATTTAATCTTAACAGTCACTTAACAATATTAGAAGTGAGGGCAATAGTAACTTTATAAAGAACAGAATTTGATTAATAAATAAGTTATAGTACAGGATGCAGTAATTATCCCTTAAAATTTAAAATCTTTTCAAAATAAAAAGAAAATATTTTAACATGTCTCCGACTCTAATACTTGCCCATAAAGAAATATTTTATTTATTTAAAGCAAAGAAAATTTGCTTGGTACATGAATTAGCGCACGTTTTATTACGAGTTCACGCGTTTTCGTTAGCAGCTGCTTTCGAAAAAACTTCTATTCCGACAAAGATCTTGACTATTCACTTAAAGTTGACTGCTAGCGGCTTTCCTTATCACCGTCAGATCCCGTGTGTTGTTTGTGTTGCATCCCCAATAAGCTGCAAGTAACACGAGGCACGCCACACGTGAGACGTCTCAGTCAGCAGAAACTAGACACGTGAGTGGTAAATTTCTATTTGTAACTTTGGGTATAAACTGTTATTTCGCACGTCGCCTTCACTTAAGCCCTGTAATTCCCGTGTGAAAAGCGTAAGCTGTCTGTTCACATTCAATCCAGTTCTGGTTATATATACACTTTCTGATCTCATCTTTCCTTAACTCACTTTTCAACTGAAAATGGAAATCTTCTCATCATTCACTTCAAATTCTAATTCTCTGTCACTTGACCTGCCGGAGACGCCTTCAACGTCTTACACCACCACTAATTCTCGGCCAACCACCACCACCTCCTTTTCTTCCTCCGATGAAGAGTTCTTACTAGCTTCTTCTCTCCCAAAAAGACGTGCTGGGCGCAAGAAGTTCAGAGAAACTCGGCATCCAGTATACAGAGGAGTTAGGAAAAGAAACTCTGATAGGTGGGTATGTGAGATGAGAGAGCCGAATAAGAAATCAAGAATTTGGCTTGGTACGTTTCCAACTGCGGAAATGGCTGCAAGGGCTCATGATGTTGCTGCAATGGCACTCAGGGGTCGTTCTGCCTGTCTCAATTTCGCTGATTCTGCATCGAGATTACGGTTGCCGGAAACTACAGACGCAAAGGATATACAGAGAGCAGCTGCTGAGGCTGCTGAGGCGTTCAGGCCCGTGGAGACTATGGAAATGCATTGCAATGAAATGAAGGTTGAGGAGAATGAGATCACTTCATCAGCAGAAACTACTGTTACTACTACAAGTGATACTGTTGGTTCAACTGCCTTGTTTCTCATGGATCCAGAGGTTTGTGAAATACCCAGGATGTTTGAAGACATGGCATTACTGTCCCCAACTCTTCTTGGAGGTGGCTTCTACTGGAATGACGTGGAATTTGATGCTGATATGACTTTATGGAGTCATTCCATTTGAAGAAAGAAAATTTTGAAAAACAACAATGTATAAAGCAATGATGTTTATTTTATAGGAAATTTTTCAATCTCATTTTTTGAGTTATTCCCTAATATAAATGGCACTCTTTCAGTTATTCAATTTATTAGTTAGATCTTCTATTACAAATACTATTACTCTTTGTTTATTTTTATTTATCCATTTTCAATATTAGCCTCACATTCAAAGTTCAAAAACATTATTCATGTACTGTATCTCTCAAGCTTTGTAAGAATTTATGATTGGGAGAGGAAGAAGTTGCAAACGGTAAAAGAAGATGAAGAAACAAATTGAGCATATGATTATTGGTTCAAAATTATTGTTGTCATTTTCAAATAATTAGGTTGCTTATGTCAGCACGTAATGATGATTTTCAGGTGACGCGGTTTCTTTGATATAATTTTCACCCTATAGGAGTTTGATTAACAATTTTCACCTTATAGGGAGTTTGAATTTTCACCCTATACCTATATATAAAAAGGCATGCACCTTATACATTTGTATCAAACACATAAGAAGTAAGAAAAATAAATATAACAAGTGCCTCTTCTCTCTTCTAAGCTTCAATGGGTCTTCCCCCTGTTTTGACCACTACTTTCGTTGAGCGGTAAAACTCGGTAATACTGAGCTGAACACCACTTGATTTTCATTCAACTTTGCGGCTTGCCCTTGGTTCCACCGGATTGAAAGTTGGATTTCTTTTTCAGTGTTTTTGACTCCTCCTTTGCCTAAAAACAGAATCCATGAAAACACACCCAACGAGGGGGGTTAATAATAATAGTAATCATTATGTAACAAATCTGTGAAGTAGAGAAATATCAACATGATAGCATTAGCAATACTACTAGAAATTTCTAACAGCCTGATGGAAGCAGTCGTTAAGTAGCAACAAAAATATAAGGTCGTTTCTTTCCAAGCGACATTCTAGGATTTGTGCAACCATAGCTAGCTAGCACATCTAGAATTTTCTTAAGAGAGATAAACATAAAGGTTCATATTGACAAAGAATCTGTTGAAAGAGCTAATATAATGAATTAACTGTCAAGTTAGGTTAACTATCTTTATTCTCATTAAAGAGATGTATGTTCAAGGCCACTGGGTTTGTAGTTATTCCAAACTATGTTGGTCAAAGGTGTCTAGATGTGGTGACTAGTGAACCCTTGAGTGCTACTACCCTTTCGGCAAGGGTATTGAAGCCAAGTAACCTATGATGTCAGTGGTTGGGTCCTATGAGTATCAAGCAGGCCCACTACCATTATGAGGTGGTAGGGTTGCATATGTATAGTATTGGCTCATGTTACTTTCAGCACAATGTGGGATTTTTTGGGGAAGCCATGAAAGCGTCCGCATATGCATATGTGGATGACCACAAGATTAAGGAATGGGATCCAAGAGATGCCTTCTGTTGAGGATACCATTCTTAGGTAAAGAAGGATATTGGACCAAGAGATGCCTCCCTTGAGGAAAGACATCCGGACCCTATGTAATATGAGACCATATGACTATGTATTGGGCCTAGAGTTATCCCAAACACGCGCCAAATCTCAGACCAAATGGTGATGTGAGAGAGTGGTGACTTATTCCCCAGCCACGAATTGATGTAACTTGACCCAACAACCGCGGAGAACCTAAGAGACGCCTCTTGTTGAGGGAAAGTGGCGAGACCACCCAGAGGAGGCTGACTTATAGCTTAACGTGTGTCTACCATAGAGACTTCATGGTTAGAGTTAGGAACATACTTGCATGCTCATTCATTATTCATATTATTATCATATACATACATGGTTTGCTATGGAAAATCGTGATGAATGCATGATATATGGTTATGTTGACCTCACTGAGTTCTATATATATGTTTTAGATCTTATTATAGGCTATGAGGACTCCATTCAAATGGAGGATCCGTTGTAGACACAATGCTTTAAAGGATGGCTAGGGAGGAGGTGGACTTGCATGGAGCTTCGTGCTAGTGCTTCGATTGTTCCTATGGGGCTATGTACTATTGAGGGTCCGACGGTGTCTTTGGAGATTTTAGCTTCCTTCATAGCCATTTGTTATGTTATTCTTATTAAGCCCATAGGGACGACGCTATTTTTCGTCAAAGAACCTAGACTTTCGCTGTGAACATTTTCCTTTCTTTGACTCTGATGATTAAACTCGATTAACTTTGGATAGTGACTTGGATTAATTAATGGATAATTGTAATAACTTGATTATTATAACTTTGATCCTCTTACCTTAATCATTCATGCTCTTGATTATGCTATATTGTATGGGTGTTACATATTTGGCCGTGAACATTGATCATGTAGTGTATCACCCCCACAGGTATTCGTGTATGAACAGATCCAGCTGCGTGGGGTGTGAGAGTGATCCACAATCACAAGATCCGGTTTTCAAGTCACATCACACACCATACCACATTACAACACAATCAGGAACAAGCATAAATCAAATGTTCAATATTAAAGAATAAATATCAAAAGTATTCAAGGATCTCTGAAGGATCTCAAATAAAATAAGCAGAAGCGAAGTCAAATCTAATAAAACTAATCTTCCAAGGAAAGTTAACATGAAAGGAATAAATAAACACCAACTCTAATTCTTCTAATGTTTTGTCTTCTTCTCCAAGCATTTATACACTTGCATCATTTGGTCAAGGTCTAACTCATAACCCCAACGGCGTGCCAGGCATCTTCTATCATTATTGATCGGGGCCGTAATAGTACTCCATACTGATACTTGGATCATACCATGAGCCACAGTCAGTTCTCATTGCTTCATCAGCTATATAATCAAGGGGAAATATCTCTAAACATCAACTCGGGGTGTCTTTTTCACCTGTGAATACATGTAAAAACAACAAGCCACAAGAGATGCGTTTCAAAGAACTCAGCGAGTAATTTAAATAAATGCATATCCATCATTCAAACATGAGATAGAAATATTATATGACATGAAACTTCATGATTGTGCAATTGCAATAAAATAATGCTCCTATTCAGAAAACAAACATGATTCCACAACTTTAGATCTTCAAAAGAATATAAAAGTCTATAAATAGTTGTATAAAATTTATTACACATGTCCAATATCACATGAAGAATTAGACAAGCATAATTAAATGAATTCCCTCCCTTGCGAATAAGTTGTACTTTTTCAAAAGAATCAAAAGGTGCCTAAACACGTCCCAAGTAAACCTATTTAAACATTGGGTTAAGGTTAGAAACAACCCTAGAAGTTCTACGTAGAAAATAGAAGCAAAAACCAAAATTTGTTAGGAATGGGTCTTATGAACAGTAACAGGCATGGGTTGCCCGGGGAGACCCATGATCAATCAACCGAGGGGGAACGGGTTGCATGAATCATGTTTGGTAGGGGTTGATTGGGGAGAACCCTATCGAGAGACCCATGGGGGGGGGGTATGGATCGCTTGAACAATACCCTATATGGGTCACTCGGGGAGACCCATGTCTGAGTACAGACAGAATCTGATCCAGCGTACTATTGGCTACCAGATTTGGTTATAAACTTCTTCCAAAATGAAAAGAAAGTTCTAAAAACACTTAAGAAAATAGATCTATTAATAGAAAACATTCACAAACTCAAATCAAATCGAAAACATAACGAATAAAAGATTGGTTTAGGATGTGTTCTGATGCAACATGTAAGGTGGTGACATATACTTCTAGACAACTAAAGTAGTATGAACATAATTACCCTACGCATGATTTGGAACTTGTAGCAGTAGTGTTCGCTCTAAAAATCTAGTGTCATCATCTATTTGGTGAAAGAATAACGATATATAGTAATCACAAGAGTCTAAAATACTTTTCACCCAAAAGGGATTGAATATGAAACAGCGTAGATGGTTAGAATTGGGGAAAGAATATGACTGTGACTTTCAATATCATGATGGTAAGGCCAATGTAGTTGTAGATGCTTTGAGTAGAAAAAGCAACCAGCAGACTGTGGATCTGGCTTCTCTGAGTAAACCTTTGTTGTGCTCTATCATAGAGTTTGGATTTGAAATTCTACCAAGAAGGTTCGAAGTTATCCTAGCAGCTATATCAATTCAACCGAACCTAAGAGACATAATTATAGAATTGCATCCGACCAATCTAGATTTGAAAAAGAAGGTTTAGTTGATTTCTTCATATTCATATAAAGTATTGGATTTCTCATTAGCCTCTAATGGTGCATTGATGTTCAGAGAAGTGTACCAGTAGTAGAAGAACTCAAGAAGGAGATTTTGAATGAAGCTCATTAGTCTATTTTCATGATCCATCCTAGTAGTACAAAGATGTGTCAAGATTTGAAGGAACATTTTGGTGGCCTGGAATGAAGAATGACATTGAAGACTTTGTTGTCAGGTGTAGTACTTGTCAGTAGGTGAAAGCTGTTAGACAACCATCATTAGGTCTTCTTCAACCACTCCCAGTGTAATATCCAGCCCTATTCTAACCTTGACCTCGACCCAGATCCACTGTTGTATTCAGGTCCGAAGACCCAAAGCGGTGGAAGAAGAAATTTATGGACCATTTTGATTGATGATCATGATTCGGAGACTGAGCCCATGGACATTGACAATGATACCCCTTGCTTAAATGCATTGTCAGTGTTTAAGAAAAGTCTGCGCATCGGAGAAGATTAATATAGTTGATGTACCAAATGACCTCCTGTGCACAGTCCGAAGGTATTCCCCGAAACTAGACTTCTTGATTGAATTGTAGAAGAAAACCTCACTCAAATTGACCTTGTGTAGCCTTTCAAATCCCTACTTGAAGTTGCTGTTCTAAACCTTAGTCTTCTGCTGGAAATATTTTGGTCGATACCATCGACCAAAATATCCCAGTCTGCCAAGTTAATGATTCCATGGAATATTCCTTTTCTATTTATTATAACCTCGAGCCTTGAGCCCTATTGCAATCATTTTCTCACCTGAAAACTTGGGGAGAGCTTCCCAAAGCAGCTCATTGGCTAATGTGAAGGGCACCTCATCAAAAACTCTTTGTTTATCATTGATTCTTGTCTTCATCTTCCACCCTAAGGTATGAATCATCATTCCACTCTCTACCCTACCATTTTCTACTCTTTTCTATTGCCACCTTGCTAATTAGACATTGGGAATGGTGCTGCAACCTTGCAACCACCACTCCAAGTGTCTACTCAAGTTCAATCCATGATTTCCTTAACTATTCATTGATGCTATGCTTCTATCTCATGCCTAGCATATGTATTCTATGATTTATCTATTAACATCATGCCATTTGGTACCAAACTGAGTTATAGGATGTATTATGTTCATGTTTAACATTGCCATATGATTCCAATTGAATTTCTATTAGTTCCTCTAACTATTACATGCCATTCCTCATCAATGCAATCAATTCCAACTCATTCCATGATGTTTATCACTTTAACTTGATAGCTCAAATTGGGGCTTTTTGTTTAGACCATTGGATTGGGTAAATTTCTTGATTTATAGTGTCCTACTACTATTGTTAAGTATGCCTCCAAGTTTCAGATTGATCCGAACACCAGAAAACTCATTTCAGATGAAAACCCCCAAAATCCACATTTCTGTCTCGAAGGAAATTTTGGTCGATACCATCGACCAAAGACCATAGACCAAAATGTTGGCAGACAGCAACCTTGGCCAATTTTGATCCAATTAACATCCGATCTTCCCGACTTCTTTTCTAACTTATTATTAATGTTTGTTTAGGGCCTTAACAATTCTATTGGACTATTCTTGGTATTCTCAATTCATCATCAATTCATCCAAGGTAAGGATGGTTATCTCCATAAACATATAAGTCATCAAATATTGAATTGTGTTTTATTTAAAGAATGAAATCTCTTGATTTTCTTTCAATCATTATAAGACTGTTACATATGTGTTAGAACAGTAGCATTTAAATCTTTATACTCTTGTTGTGTTACTTTATCATTTTGATTTGCTTATGTTTATAATGATTCGTTTCAATATCATGATTTGATTACTATTATGGATATGCATTGGATGTATGAGAAATGATGAGATTGAATATGTGATTGCTTACGTATGACTTGGGATTGGGAGGTGTCCTACTGACACTTATGTCCTTGGGCATCGGAGGGAATTGTGATGCCCCGTGTCTTTTTATATTATTATGTTATTATCGTGTGTGAATGTGTCAGTCTTTAAGATTATTAACGGATTCGATAATTGATTTGACGGTTTAATTAAATGATTTGAGTATAGTTAAATGATAGTTTAAATGAGGCTAGATCCAATTGATATTGGGTCGAGGTCAGACATCGCTCGTGGATCCCACAGCAGTAGAATTAGACTGAACTGAAAACGAGGAAATGATCGGCATGATCTTCTGAACCTGGAGGTACTAATATTAGCACCTCAGTGTGGGCCCTGCATAAGATATTACAGCGGGCCCACAAGCCCATAACAAAGCCCATTAGTCATATAATAAATGTATACTATATGTATTATATATATATATTATATATATTATATATATTATATATATTATATATATTATATGTATTATAGATTAACCGACTTAAGAGGACCGACTTAGGAAACTTCAAGGAAAAGATTGATTGTTGCGTAGGGGAGAAGCAAGAGAAGAAGAGTAAGAAAGGAGAGAGAAAGAGTGGAGAAGTAAGGGAAACAGGAGAAGAAGCCATTAAAGAGGATTCAGAAGAGAAGATTCAGATTTCGGAAACGTGTAGAAGAGGAGTTAAGGTGAGAGAGAGAGCTAGCATAAGAAAGAGAAAGAGAAAGTGGGTGAGGTCATTAAAGGAGAGAGAGGGTAGAGTTGGGAGAGGTGAGTTGTGTGTGAGGTGAAGTTGAGGAACAGGGGAGAACGTGGAGAGAGAGAGAGAGAGAGAAAAGGAAAGAGGAGAAAGCCTAGAGGAGAGAGAAGGAGTGGGGAGAGAAGAGGAAGACAAGAAAGAAGAGAGGAAAACCGTGGGGAGGAGAGAGAAAATAAAATAAAATAAAAGGGGAAAATCTACCGTTGGTTCCTACGCTTTCTAAATAGCCAGTAATTGTTCGGAATACCGGAGGGAAAGCGGTTTTATCAGAATCAGGGTCAAATCACACACACATGGAACCAGGACAAGTAAGTAATATTGACCAACCTATGTATGATAAGTGGGTGTTTCCCTTTAATAGATATGTAGCATGCACATGATAACATAAAAGCTATTTTATGTATTCATTGATGCAATTTATGGAAAGTGCATGATATATGTTTATGTGTATTGTGCGAAAATGCATGGATTGGATGACAGCTCAATGACTTGATTGAACTGCTTGAAATGGAATGTTGATAGCATTCTTGAACTGTTAATTATGCATTTGAAAGAATGATTATGCATGTTAAATGTAAATTATCATGCTCTCATATTTAAATGATGGAACTACATGAACTGTGTTCAGATGAGATTGAATGATATCATGCTCTCATGTTTAAATAATTGAATTGTATGGAATTGTGTCCAGCTTTACTCATATGAGACTGAATGATGATTGAAATGAAAAATGTATATTGAAATTGGCAGAGTATGGTAATGCAATACTGGAATTGCAGATGAAAAGAGTAAAAGAAAAAGGAATATAATGTAATGGCTTCTGTAAGTCCTGGTGCCTATGTACCCAAATGGCAAGGCATGAAGCAAGACTGAAAAGTGAAAAGATTGAGTCTGTGCCGATGGCAATCCACGAGGTGTACAAGGCCTTGTGCCTAGAAGCCACTTCGGTGGTGAAGAGACAGAAGCCACTTCGGTGGTGAAGAGACTGAAGCCACTTCGGTGGTGAAGAGATATGTGCATCCTCTGGATTTGCCTAGGCTCAAGACTATAATGTCAGATAACTGAAATGCAAGTAAAAGAAAAAGGAAAAAGGAAAAAGAAAAGAAAAGGAAAAATGAGCGGGAAAAGGATAATGGAAAAGGAAAACGAAAGAAAAAAATTGGAATGTATGATGTTATATGATTATTGATGCATGATGAACTGCCTGACTTACTTACATGGTTGTCTATATTGCTTACTGGGCCGCAAAGCTCATTATTGAAAATGTTGACAGGTCCTCAGACACGCGATAAGGGCAAGGGTGCTGCTACTTGACAGTACCTTTAAAGTTGAAGATGGGAACATTTTCTTTTTGTTGCAACTAATGTTAGTTTGAATGAACTGTGAATGTATATATTTCTTTGAGACTGTATGTACTTTACTAAACACTGTTGTAAGGTCAAATGTAAGTATAACAGGACTTTAGACTGTGTACATATGTGTATGAGTCAAATTATCAGACAGGTTGTTTGTTTGTTCTAAAGAATGTTTAGTCTGGTTTTAGTAGTTAAAAACAGGTTTATTTTAAGGAATGAACTGTCACGTGCCCTAGTTAAATGTCCATAATGAGGGCCCCACCAAGCCTGTGACAACTGGGGTCGTGACAGGAATAGTATGGGATGTTCTCCGATGGTGCCTATTGACACTCTCCCGGGTTATTGGATGACATACATAGGACTGTCTAGTTGGGTGGCTAGGTTTATCCTTGTCGTGTCAAACCCGAATCAGAAAGGCATTAAGACCGAACAACCCGTGGTAGTGTATGGTTGGATGGGCGCTCTAGGCCGGTAACCAATCCGGTAGGGGACATAAACCATGCTACGGATACCTGAAAGGGGCCAATTATTGGTAGAGTTGCATATGGATAGACTTGGGCTCACGGGCGCTCAAGACCGGTAACCAATCCGTGAGAGGACGTGAGAGCTTCCCAGTTACTATATGTGGATGACCAATAGGGTTGATGAGTCCGAAATCCGGGATTTCGTTGACTCTAGTGTGAAGGATACCGGAAAGGATCGCCGGGGGCGAGGAATGGACGTATTTGAATCTGACTTGACCGACTGAGTAGATGACTTGCATTGGGCTAGGCTTTACTGTGACATGCGCCAGTACTTGACCAAATGGTGATGTGAGAGAGCGGTGACCAATCCCCTTACCACGGTTTTTTTTTATGACTTTACCGATCTTCCCCAAGCATTCCCAAGATATGGAAATGGGAGAGTGATTGACGACCCAGAGAAGTACAGTGCTATGACTTAAAGCATGTCTACCCTAGAGACTAGCATTCATAGAGTTAGACTCATATTTGCATCATATGTTTCATATCACATTGCATTATAATATGTTATGAATGTGTATGATTTCTAATTATGGAATAACTTCCTTGTTGAGTTTTTCGAACTCATTCCTTTTATGCAAATGTTGTTAGATTATCTTACAGGTACCAAGGACTACGATGGCACCTCCCTTGAGGCGGACTATGATTCCATATACTACCCTCCGGGTAGTGGCGTCGGCGAGGATCCGTATATTGGAGCCGAGGAGGATTACCATCCGCACCAGGGTTAGCCCCACAGTTGTGCAGGAGCGGCAACGTTGGGTTTACTTCATCCGTACTGTTGAGGAGATTACTATTAGTATAGAAGAAACCCTAACGTAGTGCCCCATTTCCCCAGTGTGTTTATGGAGTATACGGGCATGTAATTAACATGTATTTGGATTCTTCTGGTGATACCTGGACATGTACTTAACTACTTTTACTTTCCGCTGCTCTGAGAGGGTGGCCACCACACCTCTCACTGATATGATTTTGACCACATTCTGATATTATCTATCTTCCGCACTCTGATATATATTTAATCCTATCTTATACATATTGTTTAGTATTAATTGTTTTTACCATTGATTATTACTGTTCATGATTTTGTTACCGTGCATGTGGGAGGCATGGACCTCAGATCATTGATCCTTGGACTATGGATCACATCCCGGGTATTCCAAATGGGGTACCGGCTGGGTGGATGTGACACCCAGTACCTAGTTGGAAGTGGGAAGACATCACTATGACTTTGTCACAGGTTTGCCTTGCACAAGCAAAGGAAATAACACGGTGTGGGTAATAGTGGATAGATTGACTAAATCAGCCCACTTTATATCAATGAAGATTACTTACACTATGGATAAATTAGCAAGATTATATGTGGATAATGTTGTGAGATTGTGTGGCGTGCCAATCAGCATTATGTGTGATAGAGATCCGAGGTTTACCTCTCGATTTTGAAACAACCTACAAAAAGTGCTATCAAATCAGTTAAACTTGAGTATTGTCCATCATCCTTAGATGAATGGATAGTCGGAAAGGACCATTCAAATTTTGGAAGACATGCTTCGAGCTTGTGTTACTGATATGGGTGGTAACTAGGATGACCATCTTCCATTGGTGGAATTTGCTTAAAATAACAGTTATCAGTCGATGATTGGAATGGCTCCATTTAAAGCTTTGTATGAACGTACTTTTAAAACTCCTCTTTAATAGGATGAAGTTGGAGAGAGATGTGTTCTTCGTCCAAATTTGATTGAGACCACAAGTTCTATGGTTGATGTGATTAGAGAAAGAATCAATATTGCATAGTCCAGACAAAAGTCCTATGCAGATAAGAGAAAGACAGACTTGGAATTTCAAGTTGGTTAATGGGTTTTCTTGAAGGTTTCACCAATGAAGGGCGTGATGAGATTTAATATTAAAGGAAAACTCAGCTCTAGGTATATTGGACCTTTCGAGATCATTGAGAAGGTCAAACCATTCCTTATAGATTAGCCCATCCTCCTTCTTTAACTGGTGTACATGATGTGTTCAATGTTTCTATGCTAAGGCAGTGGTTAGCAAACCCAGAGCATCTCCTCCAGCAAGAACCTAAAGGTTTGAGTGCAAATTTGACTTATGAAGAAAAGCCTCTTATGAAGAAATCCTAGACCACAAGGACAAGCTGTTGAGAAATCAGACCATAACTCTGGTGAAGACTAGATGGAGGAATCACACTCCAAAAGAAGCATCTTGGGAAAAAGAAGACGAGATGCGGCCTAAATATCCCTATCTTTTTAAACACCCGGGTCCGTTCCAATTTTAAGGAAGAAATTTCTTTTTTGGAGGGGAGAGATGTGATAGCCCCCATATTCCTAATCTGAACCCAAATTGCAGGTCTGAGTACTTGAGCATCGAGATGGAAGAAGTTGTGGGCCATTCATATTGAAGCCCATGTTTTAGCCCCAAAACCCATGGACTGGGTTAAGGTTGGTGAAAAACCTGCCTTATTTGAAAACGGAAGAATATCTAGTCAAAACCCGGATGGTTTCACTAGGTGGATATCTAGTGTAAGAAAAACCGATTTGGAAGATGTTATTAAGCGAAGTAAGAGCCCTCTACATGTTGATTAAGGTTGCAGCAATGTTAGGGATCAATTGGAAGTGCAAAGAGCCCAAGTACTGAAAAGTACTAGGGGCGATTGCTTGAGGCGGTTGATTGGCTAAGCAACCGCCACCCTAGGTAGTTGAGTGGAAATTACGGCCAGAATTGTCCAATTTGCATTATTTTAATGCTCTAGACTATTGGGGACGGTTGCAACGTTAGAAGGCATGTAGAGAAGAAGAAGACCTCAATTTGCAGAGTTTTGTGGAGACTTGGTTGACCATTGAACTTTAGAGAAGGTTAGTTAGACTACTCTCTTAATCTATTAATTTATTCACTTTAGAGAGTAGTTTTTCTTTTGAATTTTTGTTGGAAATTGATTGGAGATGAAGAATTATTATTTTTATCGTTTCCGATCAAATTGTCGAGATAATAGATCTTATGCCTATTTTAATGGCGGTTACTCTCGGAAGGAGATTTCTATTTCCAAGTTCATGTTATGTTTAGTTTTTCATTTTCTCGTTGTTGGAATAGCCTCTATGGTGTTCTAGGAATGTCTATTAGACTTAAGATCATCCCAAAATACGTCGAACATGGGGGATCAAAAGTTTGAAATTTGGACTTGGAATTTTGCCAGAAAACGTGGTGTTGCTTATGGAGGTCCCTTAAGGCAATCGATTGGACCAACCGCCTTAAGCAACCAACTCAAGCAACCAACCTAACCAACCGGTTGGGTTCTAGAGCATGTTCTGAGGTTTTTTCTGCTCAGATTGATTGTAAAACCTAAAAGTAACTTAGGGGATGGCAACGCTCTAGGCACAATTATTCAGTGCCATTTGCCCATTTTGGCACAAAAATCGCCAAAATCTTGTATGGTAAACCAGTTTAGAAAGAGTGTGTTAGTTTAGCAAAAATGTGTTGAACCGGGTGTTTGGCACACAATTTGGTCGTGCCCAAGAAGCTCCAAATTTGGAGCTTTTTGGGCACAATTCAAGCACACTCCTTGAAAAATGTGGGGTACACTTGGGTTCAAACAACTGCAAGGCGTTGATGGAGGGCATCAGTGTATTTTCACCTTTTAAACATGAAACACTCCAAAACCAAAACTCCTCCACTCTCTCACATCTCTCTCTGGCATCCCAGCGAATTCGCCACCTTCTTCATCGTCGTCCAACCAGCAAGTTCAATAGTCAATACCGTTACTCCATCATCTCTGCTACTCCTAATCGATCACGGAAAACTTTTTTACTCATCGCCATCATCGTCCAACTAGCGAGTTCAGCAATCTCTCCTACTCCCAATCAATCACCCAGGAACCCTCTATCGAAGGTAGGATTTTGAATCTTCTTTCTACTATATGTTACCTCTAGATTTATGTGGTTTTCTCTTGTACTAGGGTTTTGTAATATGTTTGTATTTTAGAGGAAGAAGAAAAGACAAGTAAACAGAGTTACAAAGTTGCATAATTAAATCTGCTTTTCATCCCTCTTTATCATTTCATTGATTTCAAAAAAATCTGGGTTTTTCTTCATCGGTCTTCTTGTTTCTACTCCTTCTCAGCTTAAAGAATCTATGATTTATCAAACAATGAAAGTCAAACATAGACAATTCTTGCTGAAGGCACTCCAATAATCCTATATATTTTGATGCTCTGGTTGTATGATATCAAAGCATTCTTAATTTATCTATCTTTGAATTTTGGCTAAATAACTGCACTAGTGATTAGATCAGTAAGAAGGTAAGTATGCGGATGTGGGGTGAGCCTTCTCTATTCACTATCAGTTGTTTTGCCCCATAACATATCAAATAGTGGCCAATATTTTGGACAGACAGACCCCTAGATTTTCTTGCTCAGTTTCAACTTCTACTTCGAAACGTCAAGTAGTAAAACAAGACTTTGAGAAGCCCAGCAAATGGGTGAATGCACAGAACAGTTACAACACAGAGAAGGTTGTAGGCATAAATGCGAGTCTGAAAATTGACAAATGGTGTGTTCAAATCATTGCCCATTTCTAGCTTTCTTTCCATTGTATTTGTTCTGAGAAATTGCTTTTGATTCTTGTCTATGGCCTTCTTCAAAATAGTTCATAATGGCTAAGAAGTTTAAAAATTATGTCACGAGATAACCTTAAACTTTACAATTGTTACCAGCCATCTGCCACCTTGGAATGTTATCCAAAAATTGAAGATTTTATATATCAACTCTTCCATAAGAACTGGTTTGCATTCTCTTCTACTCGGATATCCCAATGGACTGTTCGATTAGATAATATTAATTAAAATCTCTTCTCTAAAGATGCAAACATGGTTGTAGATGCAGCATTCTCTTGGAATGCTTGCTTGGCTAAATCTGATTCATCAGAATAGTTTGTTCATCCAAGTGGAATTGATTGTGGGGGCTTTCAAATGAGATCAGTCTATTGCCAAAAGTTGAACTAATCATTTTCCTGATTGGAAGTTCTCATTTTTTTTTTTTTTTTCTTTCTTTTTTTGGTTATGGATTGTATGGATTATGTGTGCGCTTTAATAGAGTATAGACTATAAAAATTTGGCGTTGCATTGTATTTACCTTTTTTTAGTTTATTAAAAAAAGTTCCAATTTTGTACATACCATAAAAGATTTTGTGCCCATTTTGCCAAAGAAACGTGCACAACCATACAAGATTTTAATACATATTTTGTGCCGAGTTAGGCAAACTGACACAGAAGCAAAAAAAGTTCATTCTGTGCCAAATTGGGCAAATCAACACTGAATCATTACCATACAACTCCTTAATGAACATAACTCTAGGGATTGTTGGGACCTACTGAAGTGTTTCGTTGTGAGGATCTTTATCATTCACTACCATTTTTTCCGGTAAGACAGGTAAGGACGCAGTTACATACATAATTTGGATTGCTTGATATGTTGACCTACTTATTATTTTAAACATATCAATGACCCTATATCTTATTGTAATTATTGTTATGCCTAACTACTTGTTAATTATGAATTATGAATGATGTTCATTATACTTTACTTCTTTTTGTGTTGGGGAATGATGTTGATTGGTGCGACTATGACTTGGGGAATACGTGGGTTTGGTATTCTTAGCATGGGACATCAAGAGCTATGGTATTGGAATATTGCCTCTGGTGTTCCCAATACCTTTCATAGTTGTTGTCCTTCATGACTAGGATGTCTAGATGCATGGTTAAGTTACCCATACATTCTATAATAACCCCCATATTTCTTGCCGAAAGAAGCTATGGGCTATCCGGATTGAAGCCCATGGATCTGGATTCTGTTGATGAGGAACCTGCCTAACTGGGAACCCAAAGAAGATCTAGTGGAAAATCTGACGGACTGGGTAGATGGATTTCTAGCTTGAGTCAAGTCAAGTTTGAAGATGTCTAAGATCAAGGTAAGAACCCCCCCCCCCCCACATGTTGGGCTAAGTTAAAGTGGTGTTGGGGATCAACCAGATGAGCAAAGCACCCAAGTACTGAAAAATACTGGGGGGCAATTGCTTAAGGTGGTTGATAGACCCAACCAACTGCCCCAAGCGACTAGTTGGTCTGGTTGCGGGATTTAAACCCCATTTTGCCCCCGATCCTCTATACATAGTCATCCACGACCTAATTTCATATTATTATATTCGTGGAGGCTGCGTAGACACTGGGGAAACTGTGTACACATGGTTGGTGGTGAAGAACCCTCGAATCACGGAGAAGGCTTTGATTTTGCTTTGACTTTCAGTTCTTTTGGAGGTTAGTTAAGCACACTCACATTTTCCTTGAATTCTTTAGTGTTAGAGAGTTGTTCCTCCCTCTAAAATTCTGTAGTGGTGAGTAGGAGTGTTTAGAATCCTTCCCATCAATGATCTCGACCAGATCACGTCCGAAGATGGATTCCTATATCTGGATTAAGGGCTGATTTGCCGAATAAGATGCAGTGGATTTTAGATATTCCTCTTGTAATTTAGAGTGTGGTGACCTCTTTGGAGTTCTAAGGACGAAATTTGGATTTGAATCACCCCAAATCCAGATCGAGGATGGGTGATCAAAAGTCTAAATTTCAAACTTAGAAATATGCCCGAGAGAGGGTCGGTCGATCAGGAAGTCGGCCCAACCAACAGCCCTAAGCAAACCGGCTGGGTCACAATGGCCATGTCAATTTGATTTTTGCTCCTTTTGGATCTCAGACATTAATGAAACTTCTTAACCCTAATCTAGGTGATCTCTGAGGTTTGTTAGAGTGGTTACTTGTGAGGGTTAATATGTTTCTCAATAGTTTCTCCGCTAAGACAGGTAAGGTTACAATTGCATATATGGTTTGACATATGATATGATAAGATGTCTATCACTTTGAACAAGTATGTAGTTTTATATCCTACAGTAATATTAGTTTAATTCTATTACTTGATGATGACATGTTGTGGATGATGGTAGATGAGTCATTTTTTGATATGGATGTGTTTGGTGCGAATATGATTGAGAGTTATCCTTGCTAGGTATTCCTAGCTTGGGATATCAAGGACTGTGGTATGTGACAGTGTTCTTTGATGCCCCTAGCACTATCATGGTTGTTGGATTTCATACCTAGGAGGTCTAGATTGCACGGTTAGGTACCTTTACATGCTACTACCCTTTTGGTAAGGATATTGAAGCCGAATGATCCGTGATAATGGTGACGTAACTCTGTTTCATCCTACAAGCAGAGCCAGTCCATGCGGAGAATCAGTGGTCCACTATTCATGCAAGGGTAGGGTTGCATATGTTAGGGTTGGGCTCATGGGCACCCAATAAGCGTCTGGGAGTCGTGAAGGGACATGAGAACATCTGCCCCAACAATATGTGGATGGCCATAGGGTTAGGGAATGGAGTCCAACAGAGGTAACCATCCGTGAGGATTCTCATTCCTAGGTGGAGAAGGATATTGAACCGAGTTGATTGGTGCCATAGGATAGGTATTTGGACTATATGAATATGTTATTGTAGGACCTTGAATTGGGCTAGAATCCCAACATGTGCCGATACCATGCTAATGGTTGTGGTGAGAGAGTGTGAACCTAAACCCCAACCAAGGTTGATTGGCGAGGACGATACCCCCTTGCCTGGTATCCAGTTCATGAGGGATTAGAGTGACGAGACCTACCAAGAGGAAGGCTAGTGTTATATCTTAAAGCATTTCTACCTTCTTAGACACTTGCATGGTTAGCTGTTAGATGCATCCATACTATTGCATATCATCTCTTCATTATTATTATTGATATGTTTATAATGTTGATGTGCATATGGGATTGCTCCCTTACTGAGTTCGTTAGAACTCATTCTTTGTGGATATTTCTTTTTTCTTTAGATGAATATATTGATGTGGGAGAAGTTTTGTATGTCTGGGAGAACCCAAATGAAGAGACTCTGGAGACATCAAGGGGAAGTGGTGTTGTGTGACGAAGCCTCCTGTGAGTGCATGAGTGTGTTTATAGCACCTACTGATGGCAAGAGGATCCAAGTGGTTCGTCACTTGGATAGATCGATGAAAGAGGGCTTTATGACTCCTTTTATTGAAAGATTAGAAGAGAAAAGTGTGAGCCCTGAGAAAGACAAAATTAATGATTAGATTTTGAGATTCTCTCTACTTCCGTTGAAATACTCTTTTGGATACATCTCTTTTATTCAGTCTTTGGATTACATTCACTACCTTTTCATTGGATTTTGGACACTTTGTTCCCTTTACATTAATTATTAAATTGTTCTTTGCTCTTAATTTGATATTGTGCACATTTATTATTACCGATGGTTAAATCGTATATCTTGTGACTGTGGATCGCACCCACAGGTTGTCAGGCGGGACTGATACCAGCGGGTGGGGTATGACACATGCTACTACCCTTTCGGCAGGGGTATTGAAGTTGAGGGACCCGTGATGGCAATGACGTGGTTCTATGGGTGTCCACAAGACGGCTTGGGCGTCATGAGTAGACACAATGTCCCACTATTTATTATGCAATGGTAGGGTTGCTTATGTTAGGGTTGGGCTCAGGGGCATTCAAAAGACGACTTAGGTGTCGTGAGGAGACATGTGAGGCTTCCACTCCAATATATGTGGATGACCATAGGATTAAGGAATGTTGTCTAATAGATGACTTGGGTGTCGTGAGGATAAGCATTCCTAGGTGGAGAAGGATATTAGACTAAAAGGGCACCAGACATGAGGAAATGTATTTGGACCAAATATAGTGTGTTACTCTATGACTTTTGCATTGGGTTAAAACCCTGACATACACCAATACTCAGACCAATGATTGTGGTGAGAGAGTGTGGACTTAAACCCCAACCAAGGTTGATGATGTGGACTAAACCCCTTACCTGGGATCCCCATAAAGGTAGCTAGTTTGTGAGGGATCAAAGTGACGAGACCTATCCATAAGAGGGCTAATGTATATCTCAATGCATGTCTACCTAGATAGAGGCTAGCATAGTTAGACAACTTAGATGCATACTTTGCATATTATTTCATCACTCATTACCTTATTATCATACGATCTTGGTATTAAGTGATTGTTGCCTTATGAAGTTCTTTAGAACTCATTCTTGTGGATTCTCTAGTCTTCTTCAGACTACTTTGTAGGTCATGAGGGAACCCTTCTCCAAAAGAGTTTGCCGACGAAGGAACCAAGCTATGAACCCGTAGAGGATTACTCCTAAGTGCACGGATACTCCCGCTTCTATTTCAACTATTCCTACGGAGTCCAGCCTTTTAGAGATTCCGAAGGATATTTGTCACATCCACCCAACCGATACCCTATCTAACATACCCGAGTGTGCGACCCACAGTCCCAAAGATCAGTATCGAGGAAATCAACCTCCCACATTTACAATAATATAATCGAGATTTAACTATATTAATCAAGATAAGATTCAAGAGAAATAAACAATCAGAGTGTGGAAAATGATACCAATAGAATAAATCAAATGTAAAGTGTAGCGGAAAATTACTCTACCAACAGTAGTAGCGGAAAAGTAGATCAAAAGTAAAGGAAAGATACAGTCGGTTCCCAAAATAAAAGGGAAAAGAAAAGAAGTAAACAAAGCTAAACAAAGGTCTCATATAATCTATAAAGTATCCAAAAGAGAAAGAGATGATGTCCCATTGCTGGCACACAAGTGCTAGAGTCGGACTAATCCTGATAAACTCCAGTCTCGTACTAGTAGTCTTCACCGTCGTAGTCACTGTAGACAGTACCTTGAGTACCATATGAGTCATCAGCTCAGTCTTCATAGTATTGACCCTCAATATCATCTGTACATGCAGGTAAGTCTAACAAAGATGTTGCAAAAAGGAGTGAGTTCAAAAGAACTCAGCAAGGCAGTTCATTCCCATAATAACATAATAACATACGATAACAAATCATACAGAATGCAATATGATATGAAACAGACAACACAGATATAATCCTAACTCTATGTATGCTGGTCTTTATTGGCAGACATGCTTTAAGTCATAGCACCATACTCCTCTAGGTAGGGTCTAAATCACTTTCCCTCAACCATCTCGGTATCTTGGGTTCTCTGGTTGGCAATGGGTCCTGAAACCTTCTCGGACAACCTTGGCTGAGGTTTAGGTCAACACTATCTAACGCCTTCGTTTGGTATGAGAACTGGCGCATGTCAAGGTAAAGCCTAGCCAAATGCAAGTCTTCTACTTGGTTATATCAATTTAGATCCAAATACTTCCATTCCTCGCCTCTCACAATCCTTTCTGACATCCTTCTCCCTAAAGTCAGCGTATCCTATGGCTACAACCAACTCTGACTACAGACCCATCAACCCTATTGGTCATCCACAAACAGTAAATAGTTGGATACAGACCTTGAGTTCCCATGATCGCACGCCTACCACTACAACCCTACCAATGAATGGCCCCCACAATGCGATTCATGTCCTCTCACGGGTTGATTACCGATCTTGAGTGCCCACAAATCTCCATTGTTGCCACGGGTTGCTCGGACTCAATACCCTTCCAATCGGGTCTAATATAACAGGGACATCCTAGTCAAACACTTCTAGACATGCCATAGGTATGTCAACCAGTAATCAGGGAAAGCGCCAAGGGGCACCATAGGAATGCGTCCCGTACCACCTCCATTAGTGTCCAATGACAAAAATGCCAAAAGGGCATTCCCCATTCCCCAATCACAACATAAGCAATCAAATTCCCAAATTAGTCATTCACAAGCACAACTGATAATACAAAATATAATTAAATAATCACTCGTACACAATTGAAATAATAATTCAATCACATGAACAAGTACTACTATAGTTGAGAAACTACAACAGTAATATAATTATAAGAAAACTAATATGATAGTAGTATGATCATGTAATCCAATCAATTTCAAGTAAACATGTATATTAGGTTATTAGGGATCAACCGTCCTTACCTTAAACAGTCTTCGAAGAATTCCGGAAAATAAAGAGGAAAGGTCCAAGACTAGCAAATAAACCCTAAACAAGCATATAACAATCATTAGGAATAAGCCCTAGAAGATTAGAAGTCAAACAGATCTAATCAGACGAATAACCAAGCTATTGTCAACTTGGGCAGCTTGGTGAGTCGATTGACCCAGTTGACCCAAGGAACAATACGGGGCAGAAAACCCTAAATCGGTCATAACTTCTTCGTTTGAAGTCCGATTGCTCCGAAATTTGAAGGGGAGTTCTCAAAAAACATAATAAGACTATCTAAGAAGGTCTAAGCATCAAACATGGTCAGAAGAATAAGTTTCTAATTGAACCATAAAATTAGGTCTTTATCGTTGATAGTCCGTGGATCTCACGGAAAGACTAGAGAGAATGAGGATTCACTCTAAGGAAAGAAGAATAGCAATTCATAATCAAGAAAAGTGTTGGGGAGGATCCAACAAATAAAAGATAAATCATGGTTCCTATATGGATACCCTTTCTTGAAGGTTACCCACAATTAACTCTCAAAATAACCCAAGGTAGGTTCAGAGAGAGCACAAGAAGAAATAGGGATCCACCCATTGATGCGTCCAAAATCTGCTCAGCCCTTAGATCTCCTGTGGATGACCTGCAAAAACAAACGTCAGATGTGGCCCGACTGCTGGGGTCAGGAGTCCACCTCCGAAGGCTAAATCAGTTGATGAACTGATCATAAACGGCTCTGCTTGAGCACAGAGCTAAAGAATGAATGATGAGAATACGATTCAGATTGTATGTATTTTCTGTCCCTACCTTGTGGGTAGGTGGTGTCTTATATAGTGTGTACCTTCGAATCTCCTTCGTTGGATGTATTTGAGCCTTCTTCGGATAGCCGTCAGATCTTAACGAATAGATCCGTTTGAGGTTTGGCTAATAGATAACTCCTTTGATAATATGATCGTTATATGGTAGTTATCCATTTGATAATGATCGGTATCTTGCGCAAATGTTGCTAACCGTCTCCTTGATGATTAGTCCATTCCAATTATAGCGGATTCGGGCGTATCTGTTGACTGAGTCAGTTTACTTCCTCCGCAAGGTACCTTCTGAACCCGGCCCGCTAGGAAGCGAGTCGATTCCTTTCGTTTCGACCGAGGTCGAGGGTCGAACCAAGGATGAACCCGGTTCGATTATATTTTCTCCGTATCACCCATCAATCATGGAGATAGAAGGAAAGGTTGTAACAATGGTGTGAGACCTTTCCCACAATCACAAAGAAAGGTAGAAAATTAAGGAAAGAGTAATCAAGATCTCAGGTAAGATCAAATACAAAGAACATCACCATATGGCTTCAAGAACATAGAGTGAATGGGGGATTTACTCTAAGGCTAAGAGGATCAGAGAAGAGGCCATTACAGTAGTGTAATACCTTCCTCACAATCGAACAATCAGAAGAAAAGAAGAGAGAAAAGATCAAAGAAGAAACAGATCGATTACTAACCTTTGTAGAAGAAGATTCGATGAAGAAACTCAAACGGATGCTTGGGGATCTTCCTTGGCTTCGAAGAGGAGGTTCTAGGGTTCTTCCCATGATCTCTAGAGGCTTTAGAATTGATAGTGAGTGAAAATCATGGAGTTCCCCTTTAAATAGAACAAAAACCCTTAAAGAAATCAGAGTTTTACAAATTTGACCTTGTTGTCACTGTGGGTCGATTGGTTGGTCGACTAGCCCAGTCGACCCATGTTGACAGCAAGCCCAAAATAGGGAATTCAATGTCCAAACCTTAATACTTTTGAATGGGCTTCTCACAACTCATCAAACAACTTACCTAGCATGGAGGGATGCCTTCAAACCATATCCAACTAGGCTTTAAGTCCAACAACTAGGCTCTCCTTCATCAATGTGCAGTTTCTTCTCCAACTCAGACAAAGTTTTCAAGTATGGAACGTCATCATCAATTTCCATGGGTTTTGGGTCAAACACCATGTCTTCCATTGAGATGGCCCATAGTTGCCTTCTTCCATCACTTCGGGTCTTAGGACCTACAAACAACAGGGTTTTCAGGTTAGGGTTAGGGCTGGATTTCACAATATCCTTGAGATTTCATATGAGGACATTGTAGCATTGGTTGTGTTTACGTATTACTTTGTTTGCCACGTTCGGATGACTGCTAGACTCTTCAAGTGGCTTGGGATAGATGAACTGGATTTGTAATCAACATTGAGACATTCACTTTTGCTTTTGTTGAACTATGCTTAGATGATTTATTTCCCTTAATACTCATCCTTTTTATGGAAATTTGTGGAGACTTTATTATTATTAATTGATGAATTGCCTTTGCTCTTGATTATAGAATTGTGTGTCTTATTTACTATTAATAGTGTTTAACTGAGATCTTGTGGCTGTGGATTACATCCACGGGTTATTGGTTTGGATCCAGTATCGTCGAGTGGGGTGTGACAGATTTGATACTCACATGCTGACCCAAGAGATCGTGTCTTCCCCAACAACACTCAATTAAAAATTACCATGGTGGCCACTATGGTTGCCATTATAATGGACCGGTATATAAGAAGATACCTTAGGAGGAAACCCTATCGACTTGATGTTGACGTGAGTTTCTTGAGACCCAACGTATAATTGGCAACCAAACAAGAATGAGCGAAAGACTGTTTTATAATGTGGATCATTTGTTGTGCACGAGGAGGCTCTTAGAAGACAACAAATTGGTTTTAATAGAGGAGAATTTTAATCCACATTCTAGTTGTAAAAGGATTAGAAATTTTATCAATTAAAAACCTTACTAAAATCATAGCTTTGAATAGGAAAATAGAGGCTCCATTTCCATGTCAATATCTTATGATTTTCAAAATAAAGAACTATCTGGAGAGAGTGATAACCCATTTTGGCTAAATTTTCTTGTTCTCCATCCATTTCATACAATGAAGTAGTAAGATTACTTCACGTCTCCCTTTGTCCATGGTTTTGGGACTCGCTTTATGAGCAATTAGTTTTCTTCAATGTTTTATTCTGCTAGTTTATTGGTTTTTCAGGTCATAGGATGTGTAGGAAACTTGGGACTGCAAATTTGCATTGATGGATCATAGAGGTTTTAATGATTGGAGATTGAGGGTAAGAGTGTCAAATAAAAAATGAAAATGAGAGATAGACTCTATAGCTCTAGCAAGGGCAACATTGTAAAATTATAAAATTTGGAGGCAAGCAGTGTGTGAAATCTCGGTGATGTTTGCCAGTTTGCTAGTTGTCAAAACCAGCGAAATGGAGAAACCTTGCTGAGATTTCACTGACTTACCAAAAAAGCAAAGCCATCATCCATTCATCCCCCATCAAGTCATCATTAAATGCTTTACCACGTTTGTGGTCAACAAAGCTCAACATAGTATTTGTTTGTTTTTAGTCATTCAGACTCTCACATAGTCAACTCATTCTTTCATTTCTTCTTGTTTTCTCATTGAGTTGCAGAGTTTCCGACCACCATCTCCATTTCCGATGATCTACGTCAAAGGTTCGAAGCTATCGTCATGGACGATGACGAACACCATCTCCTGCAACTGTAAACTCAACGAGCTCTCCTTAGTCTCGCCTCTCACTTCTTTTCTCTCTAAAACGCTAAAATGATGTTGTTTCAATCTCTCTCCATCACTGTTTCTCTACAGATATGGTAAGGGTTTAGTTTGATTCGAGGATTCGAACGAAAGCTGGAGATACCGGCGACGTCTTGAGGCAATTTTCCGTGTATTTTGCTAGTTTTCAGCGATTTTTGGAAAATTCGTTTCGCCCGGCCATTTCGGTTCGCCGTTCATCGAAACTGCCGAATTTTGGCAAAATTGTGTACTTTGGAGGCAAGTGGCTATGAGTACTACTGTAAAAGTAAAAAGACATTAAGGACATTTTAGGAATTATGAATTATTCAATCATGCTTTAATGGAATCTGCTAACTAAATGTACCATTATGCTATTTTAAGAGACATATAGCGGTGTCTCGACAAATTTGATATATTTTGGGAGTGACTATGATTTTTGCAATATACTTTGGGTGTCCAAAATACTTTCCCCTTTTTTTAAGGTAATTTGAGCATGAGTTAATTAAAAATTACTCTAAAAATGATAAGAATATTCTTTATTCCTATGAGATTTTTCCTATGCTCTCAAATAAAAATATAATACACACACCCAAAATGAGAAAAAAGTTAAAAAAATAAAAGAGTTTTTTATGTGTGAGTCCTCTTAGTAGACCACAAATTAATGTTGGGTTCTCTTAGTGCAATATATTATGTGTAAGTCCCAAAAACTAACATCGTTAGCCACTATTAAGTATATTAAAATTTCAAACATAAAATGATGAAAATGTCCCTCAGGTTATTTAATACATTGTATTATTATATTTTTCTCCATTTATATATATAACCCATATAATGAATGCATTTAATGGCGACTAACCGTGTTAGTCTGCTTGGGATCCGCACATAATATACAATGTGGATCATCTTCCGACGACTTTACAACAACAAACTATGTGAGGGTCAAGTAAAAAATAATAAAATATATTATTTAAAAGAATTCATCCCCTTAATCCTATGGGTCTCGCTGTAATTTGTGATCAATACTCCTTAAAGATCAAGAGATAATCCAGACTCCATAATATGATAATATATTGAATTAAGGAACCTAATGTGAGTTTGTGGTCACTTAAAGGTCCTACATAAAAAACTCTAATAGTTTTGCCAATGGAGGGGTAGTAGTATGGTTATGAACTTAACTTCTCAGTGGGGGGTCGTGGTTCAACCCCTACCTCAACATGTGTAATATCCTTATTCTTATATATAAAAAACGCCTTTATACCAAAAACTCTAATGGTTTTGAGAAAAACTCATTTTACTTTTCAGCTGGGGAGAAAACTGTGAAAAGTAAAAACCGAAAGAAAGGAAACGATCGAAGGGATATCAACTCCTACTGGAGCGAAGCTTGAACCCAGCAGCCGACCTTGAGAAAGGGGATCCCTCTTCTTCGTCTTCTCTATCTCCGGTGACTTAAGTGTATCAAAATCATCTTTTTGCAGCAGTTTGTCTCTTCTCCATCTTATTCCTCTCGGCATTTCCTGGTGTTTGCGAGAAGTTGTGCCGTTAAGGTCAGTAAATAAATCGGGTTTTCTCATTAGGATTCTGAGTTCATACAATTCTTCTTGTTTTCGGCTTTCCCAAAATTTGTCAGATGGGTTTTCTCCAAGTGGGGCGTTCTCCTGTTTACCTATATTTGTTTGAACTAATTGAATCTACTTTCTTGAAAACGATCAATCTCGTTTTTGGGTTTAGTAAAAGCAGAGAACAAGCAAAACCTTCTGCTGGTACAAGGCTATCAGCTCTGTTTCTCAGTGAAGCTTCCTTTTAGTCCATAACCCTATAGACACTGTTACGACTTTTAGTTATATGTGGAACTTCATTGTTCCTTTGAGGCTTTGAATTTGTAATGTGCTGGTTAAAGTTCGTCTTTGATTGAAAAGTGTATGACTGCCATTTACACTTTGGGCTGATCGTCTCTGTCTATAAATAACAGAGGTGGAGAACAGATACAGAATTATTTGTTTTTCCATGTTCTTGATCTTCAATTTGTGATGCCAGTGAGATTTTGGTGCTTTTTTTCAATGTTGATAGAAAGAAGTAACAGTCACTTCTTATAGCTATGGTCGTATGGATAGGTTTTCCCCTTTCGGACCGTAACCATATTTTGCTCTCTTCTGCTGTTATTCAACTTCTGTTCTTTGTAATAACACTTCCAGGAACTTCAAAGGTGACTTCTCAACCTTTTCTGTATTTCCACACGTTCCCTATTAAAAGTTAAATTAGACACCTAGTTTCACAAGGGCTATTCAATTTCAGTTCTAGAAAGCAATTCTGCTTGCAAGCTGCTGTTGACTACTTTCAATTTCTAGTTATATTAAATATTTCAAAGAATTATCAAAAAAGAGTCGTTGTTGAAGCTACTCTGCCCCTACAACCAGCTGCAAGCAAGGGCAACCAGCAGAAGTTCAACAATCAGCAGTACTTTATCTTTCTTCTTCCTTGTTTTATGTCTCTTTGTTCTTAGATTTAACCCTTGATAGCGGTGGCTAAATATCTCTAACCCTTGGGACGGAGTGGAAGAACTTGAAGTCAAAAGGTACAGGTAGAGTCCTGTTGGAGACTGTGCTTCGAATCCCAAGCAACAGTTTTTTTGATCTTTATGTTCAACACTGTGCTCTGATCCCCAGCGGATATCATAGATTCATAGGTGGGTGGATTTCCATGAAAACCCAAACTTTACTTCCATATTGCAGAGAGAGGAGAAGAGCTTTTTGCTTACATCAATCCAAAGCATGCTTTGGTAAAATTAGCAATTTGAGGCTCACTTTGGAATATGAACAGTAAAATGTGCTCATGAAATAAAATTAATTCACATAATCTGCACCATGGAACACAATTTCGCCGAAAGTCAGTGAACGGCGAAACGATACTTCCGGCGAAAACGGATTTTTCAAAAATCGCCAGAAAATCGGTGAAAATTCGCCGATTTCCCGGCGAACCAGCGAAATACACCGAAAACAGCCCCAGGAAGTTGCCAGTATCTCCTGCTATCGTTCCAATCCTTGAATCAAACTGAACCTTACCAAATTTGTAGAGAAATAGCAATAGAGAGATTGAAACAACATCATTTTAGCATTTCAGAGAGAAGAGGTGAGAGGAGAGACTGCAAAGAGCTTGTTGAGTTCACAATCGCTGGAGATGGTGGTCATCATCGTCCATAACTATGGCTTCAGCCTTCAACGCAGATCGTTGGAAACGGAAATGGGTCTGCAACTCTGCAACTCAGCGAGAAGAAAGAAGAAAAAATGAAAAATGAGTCTTGAGTCTTAAGTCTTGACTGTCTAACTGTCTGAGACTCTAAGTGACTTTAAAAAAACAAAAAACCCCAAACATTGCATTGAGATTTGTTCACCACCCACGTGGTACAGCCTTTAAAGCATTTAATGGTGATTGATGAGGGATGAATGGATATGCTTGCCTTATGCTTACCCACCTTACATGAGTAATTAATGGGAATATAGAAGATTTTTCACAGGTTTAGAGCTGTGCAGTACATCACATCAATCACTTTTTTTTTATAATATAATTTATATTTTATAATTACTTTTTCGGTAAGTTGGTAACCAGTGAAATGACGAACCTCCCCGAGATTTCAGTCCTTGCCAACAACCTGCATGAACCACGGATGTTATATCTCGCCGATATTTCGGCGAGATATATCCATATCACCCGGTTCTCTAGGTAGCGAACCGGGCGATATGAATGAACTTTCGTTCTATGATCTGCACACTTGGTCAGTTGTTGCATAAGATAATGTAGAAAGTACCCCATTGGGCCCATACGACTGATAATATAATGTTTTCTGTTCATTTCCAATGTCATAAATTTCACCAACATGTAGAATTGCTTAAAAAGGCTTTTCTATGTCTGATTTCAATGAAAGTTTCTGGAGAAGATCTCCTTGCAGAGTCTTGCTATTGTTTTACTATTAATTATTTTCTTGTTTAAAATGTTATCTTTTGTGTGGATGATTGGATGGAAGTTGTAGCACTTCTGGTCTTTTGACCCATTGTCTAGACAGTTAGATTGGGATCAGTTGAACTGGGAGTCACCTAAGGTTGATTTGGTTCATTCCTATTTGGTCCAATGTAATACTCAATCTGATTGAATTAGGACAAGTCATGATGAGTTCTACAAATTTTTATTGGGTTTAAATTCATGGTTTGACTTCTCGATATCCATGTGTACACAATGAATAGGAATTAGCTTTTATTGTACTGTGAGGAGGAGAGAAAAAGTTGATTTTTGTCCATGATACTCTTATTATAGTTTAAACCCAAACCCAGAGCCAGAACTGTTGACACCTGGGCCTAATCACCCAAATTATGGGAGGGATGCTAGTAATAACTGCTGGGATTGCAGTTAGGGTGTAGGTAGGTTGCTTGGCTCATGTACTTCCTTACTTCTCTAGTCCTTCCGTCTATTTGAAGTATGTAACACAACTTTTTAAACTCCCAATCTTCTAGTTTCTGTTTCTGTTACTAGTTAACGTTTTGAATTGCATTCCTCTTCTTTAAACTTCTATGAATGTACATTTTTGGTTTGTGCGTAGAACCCAGTTTCTTTTCAAGGTCCAGAAATTCCTATGTCAATCATTCTATTGTTGCAGTGCTTTCTCATTAATTTCCATTCCAATTCTTACATTTCTTATTTTTTCTTTAGTTTCCTTACAGCATTTCCTCAATATTCAAATGGTTATGGACGGTTTTGTGCTTGGTTATGAATGATGTGTTTTGGATTTCTTGAATTATGATGGGTACTTCTGTAATAGGTTATGGTCCTTATGGATGATATTGTGATTGTAATGGATTAGCTTTATTAAACTATGGCTGGTTTGTAATAGGTAGTTGTGATTCATATGGATGATATGGTTTTAAATTGCTTTGGATTTCTTAAGCTATGCTGGTTTTGTAATAGGATTATTGATTGTGGTTGTGTTGATGTGAATTTGTTGAACTATGGAAAAATAATTCGTGATAATATACCCATCAATTGTCCATAGCCAATTGGCCAAACTATGGAAAAACCATTAGATTAACCATTTTTCTGACGTCGGATTCGGAAACCGGCATTCAGCAACCAGAAATTGGAAAATGACAATTGGCAATCAGTAATAGCATAGTTTATCGGATCAAATAAGTATCAAATATCTGATTAAATTTTGGATTCAAATTCAGATACCTTGTGGAAATATTTGACGGATATCGGATTAGAGTCGGATAGCGGTTTTTCTTATGGAATTTGGATAAGGATAGTGGTGTATCCGAGCTGAATCTGATCCCTTTACAAGTCTAGTTAATTGTCATTTGGATGAATGCAGCAAAACATGGCTGTGTTTTTCGTATCCACCTTAGTCCATTTTACACTCGTGCTAGATATGTATAGTAAGCCAATAATACTTTTACTTGAGGTGCTGTCAAAAAAGGAAAAAGCGATTTCTGTCTCTAACAAACAGTCAACCCTAGCAGCTAGGCTTGCTAAAAGATCCTTATACTTCATTTTCTCTATCTCGAGTGACCCAGTCCATCAAAGTCAGCTTGCTGCAGTGTTGATCTCTTCTTCATCTTATTCGTCTATCGTCTCCTGGTGGTGTGATTGCGAGGAGCAGAAACCCTCCAGGTGAGTGAAATAAGAATTGGTTTTCCCCTTTCAATTCTTCTGTATTCATATTGTTGTCACTGAATAACCGACAGAGTCACTGTCAATTGACTCAATCCAAAAATAGTAAATTCAAGACAAGCACCACTAGAAAGTGTTCCTTCTTGAGTTATCCCAAATTTATTACCCAAGAAATCTTGAATATCGTCATGGTAGGAAACTACTTGAGCTGAACTTTATTAACAAATAACTTTGTAGGTGTATTGTACTAGTTTTGGCATGAATGTACTCATGTAGTATAATTGCTGTTTAAGTTTATATTTTAGTCTTGATAATTGAGAAATTTCTCTGACACTACTCACTTTGATAGTCACTTTGAGTTATTCTTACTCTGTTTGCTCTTATATTCTTTTATAAATTTATCAAGCTGTTCTTATGATTGCAATATGTTTTGTATTATTTTTGTTAAAATCTCTTTCAAGGTATATACGAGTCCATATCCTCTAGAACTTGCTTAATGTTGGTTAGTCTTTCATGTCCTATTGTGGGATTGATGAAAACCACGTCTAGGGCAAAGGGTAAATTGGTAATTCCCTAGACTTAGGGTGTAGCCAAGGAAGTTCCAGCGAAAGAGGGAAGGGTTTTAGGGTTTCATACAGCAACCTAAGCCTGCTGAATATGAAAGTCAGATCTGAATTCTGTTGGATTTTGAAATTCTAGGGCAAACTAGGGTTTCGGTTACAGTTGAGACAGGGGCTAGGCTTGCTGTCCTGCAGTTCAGACTTGAGAATGCTAGTGATCTGCAATTCAGAAGCTGTTTCAAAGGACGGACTGAGGTATTGGTGTTTAGGGTTTTTCTGAAACTTTCAAAACTCTGCAATTCACTTGAAGAAGATGGAAGTGTAAGAATACTTCAAATCCAGAAAATTGGGCTGATTTGGGAATATGAGGTTAGGACTTGATATGGAGAAAATATGATCGAACCGGGTTCATACTTGGTTTGATCCTCGACCCTGGTCGAGACAAAAGGAATCGACTTGCTCCTGAGAGAATCGGATCCGTAAGATGGCTTGCTGAGGAAGAAAACTTATTCAGCTACAAGCACGCCCTAATCCAACTTATGGATTAGGTTAATTACCCTAATGATGGCAGACTCAAATTGACGGCTGCTACTAATCATTATCGAAGGGATAATCATCGCATAACCTGGAGGTTTCTCAGGAGTCCTCTACTAGTCCAAACTAGTAGAAGTCTATCGCTGAACGGATCTAACTGTTAAGATCCAACGACTACCCGAAGAAGGCTCAAGTGCATCCAACGAAGGAGATTCGAAGGTACACTCTATATAAACCTCACTGCCATACGAGGTGAGGGACTCAGATTCATATACAAACTGGTAGACGTAAACTATCAGAGGCTTACGATCTAGATCACCTTTCCCAGTTCTTCATTCCTTAGCTCTGTGCTTCTAGCAAAGCCGTTTGTGATTAAGTTCATCAACTGACTTAGCCTTCGGAGGTGGACTCTCGACCCTCGCGGTCGGGCCACGTCTGACGCTTTCGTTTTGCAGGTCATCACGAGGAGATCTAAGGGCTGAGCAGATTTTAGACGCATCATTTGGCGCCGTCTGTGGGAAAGACTTGTAAAGCCATGGTGACTAGATCGGCAGCAGCCGTAGTGGCCGCTGCACAGGGCGATTCCGGTGTTCAAATCCCTTGAGTGAATAATCCAGACGTTCCCCAGGGAAGCCAACATCCTGTTGAAGTAGATGGTGGTTAAGGAGGACATAATCCTCCAGATACATTCCAAGATGATCACCAGACGAGTGGTATTACCACAAGAACCTGATCATCGCGATTCAGGGAGACGTGCATTACCACGTGATCAAAGATTGGCTGAAGATCGGAATATCGGTCAGAACTTTCGTGAAGGTGACCGAGGACCTATGAGAATTGACCATCAACCTAGGCGAGACGAGGTTCGACAAACCGCAGGAAAGTACAAGCGATTCAAATACAAGGTTGGATACAGGGGTGAGGACTCACTCACCAACTGTCAGAAGAACCGTTCATGATGATCGAGCAGTTCGCGATGAGCGGAATGTTCGTGATGGACGGGCCGTTCGTGATGATCGAATAGCTCGTGAGGATCGTGTTTTTCGAGGTCGTGATCATATTGCTGAAGATCACCCGACCCAGATTGGTCAGGAATTGGCCAACATCAATCAGAAATTAGGGCAGTTGGCTAAGGGAAGGATAACTGAAGATATTTACTCAGTCATTCGGAAGACCCCCTTTGCCGAGCCAATTGTGGGATATCAGTTTCCCCATAACTTCCGTTTGCCTACCTTTTCTACATTCGATGGCTCCGGAGATCCAACGGCCCACATTGGCTATTACCAACAGACCATGGCAGTTTCAGGTAATTCTGATGAAATTCTATGCAGGTTTTTTTGTTCATCTTTATCCGGAGCAGCACAAAAGTGGTTTTCGAACCTCCCATCTGGAAGGATCATAAACTTTGATGAGTTGGCGCGCAAATTCATAGGACGATTCCAGAGTGGAATACAAGTCAAGAAAACGGAAGAAACCTTGTTTACAGTCAGACAAGGAAAGAGCGAATCGATCAGAGAGTTTCTGAAAAGATTCAACAAAGTAACGATGGAGATAGAATATTTGGATGAGCAAGTAGCCAAAACTGCTCTATTCACTGGACTCACTAACCGAAAACTCCTGGAGTTATTACTACAGGATATGCCTGCAACTTATGCTGAGTTGGTACAGAGATGCCAGAAGCAGGCCAAAGTCATGGAGATCTTAGATGTGCGCCAAGGAGACAATAAAGTCTCCACTAAGGAACAAAAGGCTCCTGAGCAGAAGCCAAAGCCAAAGAAGAATGTCCGCGATCGGGTTGGAAAATCTCAGGCTTGGCGCCAGAGGTCTCCCGGTAAAAGTGAGTATACTCCATTGAATGCTCCTCGGACTGATATTTTAAATATCATCAAAAGGCAAAATATTTTGAAGTGGCCACCTAAAATTCCTTTGAAGCCTGGAGAGCAGCAGGATCGAGAAAAGTATTGCCGATTCCACAAGGACTATGGTCATTATACAAATGACTGTCGTCATCTAAAAGCAGATATTGAGAGATTAATATCTCAGGGACACTTGTTCAATTTTGTTAGCAGAAGAAGGGAGGAGCCACGTGAGCCACGCGCGGCTGCCCCTAAAAGGGATCGTTCGGTTAGTTCAGAACGATCAAGGGAGGCTCCGAAGTCTAAGAAGGGCAAGGAGGTGATTGAAGCTACTCGGTCACCGATCCTTACAATTTTCGGAGGACCAGAGCCGAATCACTCCGGAGTTTGAAGACAAAATCCAAATTTATCGGAACCGGAGAGACGTAGAAGCGGAAGAAGCCAAACGGTGAAGATTCTATCACCTTTGGCGAGGAAGATAAAAGGGGCGTTTGTCTACCTCATGATGATGCCATAGTCATCAAGGTAGAGATTGCACACCGAGAAGTGCATAGAGTTTTGGTTGATACAGGGTCTGCCGCTGACCTAATTTCTAAAGCTGAAGGTGGATGAGGACTTGATGGAGCCTTCATCCACGCATTTATATGGTTTTGCAGGATCATCTGCGGTGGCGGAAGGATCTGTCCAGTTGGACTTATCTATTGGGAGTTTTCCTAAGGAAGCAACCGTCCGAATCAATATTTTGGTGGTTCGGGAACTGCCAGCTTATAATGTTATCCTCAGGCGACCATCTTTATCCAAGATAGGTGCTATTGTTTCGACAAAACACCTGAAGATAAAATTCCCGACTGATATGGGAATTGGTCAAGTTTTCTCTGACCAAAGGATCTCTCGACAATGTTATGTTGCCTATTTAAAAGACAAGGAGGGCCCGAGGAAGGTGACTGCCTTACCTATAGAAGTTCGAGATGATCGGGAAGAAGCAGAAATGCAAAGGCCCGAACCAGTGGAAAAGCTGGAACAAATCCAACTGTGTACCGAGGATAAGAAAAAGATTACTTATATCGGGTCTGAGCAGCTGGAGGAATTCAAAGATGAGTTGAAGTTATTTCTTCAACAGAATAATGACGTATTCGCATGGTCTGCTGAAGACATGCCAGGAATTGATCGGGCTGTCGTAGAGCACAAACTCTGGATAGATCCGAAGGTGAAACCAGTGATACGAAAAAAGAGAAATTTCTCCATTGAAAAGTATGAAGCCGTTCGGGGCGAAGTTGAAAAACTGAAAAATTCTGGTTTCATAGAACCAATTGAATGTCCAACTTGGTTAGTTAACGTGGTAATGGTAAAAAAGGCGAATGGGAAGTGGAGGATGTGTACAGACTACACAAATCTCAACAAGGCTTGCTCTAAAGATTGTTATCCATTACCTCGGATTGACCTCTTGATAGATGCGACTGCAAGATATGAAACTCTAAGTTTCATGGATGCCTACTCAAGGTATAATCAGATCCTTATGAATAAGGAGGATGAGAAGTTCACGGCTTTCATGACTGATCGTGAAAGCTACTATTACAAAGTCATGCCATTTGGCCTGAAGAATGCAGGAGCTACATATCAGAGGGCCGTCAACAAGATTTTCAAAGATTTGATAGGGAAGAATGTTGAAGCTTATGTTGACGACATGCTTGTGAAGAGCTTTACAAAAGTGAATCATATTGCAGATTTAACTGAGGTATTCTCAGTACTGCGAAAATATCAAATGAAGCTGAATCCAGAAAAGTGCGCCTTTGGAGTTTCTTCAGGCAAATTTTTGGGCTTCATGGTGTCACAAAGAGGTATTGAGGCTAATCCTGCCAAAATACAGGCTCTGGTTGACATGGAGGCTCCCAAAACTGTTCGTGATGTGCAGTGTTTAACAGGGAGAGTTGCCGCTTTGAATCGTTTCATCTCCAAGTCTGGAGAAAAGTGTTTGCCGTTCTTTAAGGCACTCAAAGATTTGAGGGGCAGCAAGGAAGCAAAATGGACCGAAGAATGCCAGAAAGCTTTCGAGGAGTTAAAAGAGGCACTGGGACAACCACCGATTTTGTCCCGACCAGAGAAGGGGGAAATATTACAGCTATATCTAGCGACGTCCCTTTCAACGGTCAGTGCAGTACTTGTTCATGAAAAAGATAAAAAACAGTGGCCGATTTACTATGTGAGTCACGTATTACTTGATGCAGAGACACGATATTCGCAGATTGAGAAGCAGGCTCTGGCTCTCATGATGGCCGCCAGGAAGTTAAGGCCATATTTCCAGGCTCATCCAATTGAGGTATTTACAACTTTTCCTCTCAGTAAAGTTCTTAATAAACCTGATTTGTCTGGAAGAATGGTGGCCTGGTCGGTGAGCTCAGTGAGTTCCAAGTGAGCTTTAAGCCCAGAACCGTAATCAAAGCTCAGGCACTAGCTGATTTTGTAGTAGAAACTACTGCACTAGTGGAGTCTACCATTGAAGATCCCATTATACCAACCACTTGGGAGGTATATGTGGATGGTTCGAGTAATAAAGATGGAGTAGGAGCTGGAATTCTATTGAAAAGTCCAGCAGGATTTATTATTCGATATGCTTTGAGATTTGCATTCGAAGCAAGTAATAACGAAGCAGAATATGAAGCTCTAATAGCTGGACTTCGGTTGTCAAAAGCATTGTCCATTGCAGATGTTACTATTTATAGTGACTCTCAACTTATAGTCAACCAAGTCCAGAGGGAGTATGGTATTAAAGAACCACGCTTGTAGAAATATCAAGAAATTGTGTAGGCATTTCAAAAGCAATTTCGGAATCTAAAGATATCTCAGATTTCGAGGACTGAAAATACAGTGGCAGATGAGCTATCTCGATTAGCCAATGCCAAAGAAAAAAATCTAGACCCTTCGGTCCACATTGAAGAGATAACATTTCCAAGTTATCATGAGAAGGAAATTTCTTATATTGAAGCAGAGCGTTGCTGGATGGATACGATAATTGAGTATCTGAGAGATGACAAATTACCTAAGGATCCAAAAGAGGCAAGATTGATCAAGATACAATCAGCATGATTTGTCATCCAGAATGGGAGACTATACAAAAGATCTTATTCAGGACCCCTTATGAGATGTATAGGTCCCGAAGGAGCAAAATCAGCTTTGGCTGAAGTTCATGAAGGGATTTGTGGTGCTCACATGGGTGGACGAGCCCTGGCACACAAAATTCTAAGGCTTGGTTTATATTGGCCTAAGATCCAAGAGGCTGGTATGGAGTATGTTCGTTGATGTAGCAACTGTCAAATTCATGCTACAGTATCGAAGCGCCCAGCGGAAACCATGACTTCGATTCTAGATCCCATTCCCTTTGCGATGTGGGGATTTGATATCATGGGCAAATTTACCAAGGCGTCGAGCGGACGAGAATATCTGATAGTAGCAATTGATTACTTCACGAAATGGGTTGAAGCCAACGCCCTGGCAACAATTACTGAGAAAAAAGTGGAGAAATTCGTGCTTGAGTCAATCATATATCGCTTTGGGATTCCAAAGATTATCGTCACTGACCATGGTACTCAGTTCGACTGTCCGCAATTCGAGAAATTTTGCGGAATATATATGATCGAGTATCGTATGTCCTCAGTGGCATACCCCCAGAGCAATGGACAAGTTGAAGTTACTAACCGAACGCTACTGGAGGGGATAAAGAAGACTCGAAGCTGACAAGGCTTTATGGGTCGAAGAACTTCATAATGTACTGTGGGCCTATAGAACTACGGTTCGAACACCCACAGGAGAAACTCCATTCAGGTTAGCATATGGGTCCGAAGCATTAGCATCTGTAGAGATAATGGCGGGGACAATACGGGATCGAGGTTCGAGGAAAAAGCGAACGAGCAAGGACTGCTTGATAGTCTTGATCTGTTGGACGAAGTTCGGACAAAGGCAATAGCACGAACTCAACATTATCAAAGAAGGATAACGTCTCATTATAATACCCGAGTGAAGAATCGTCGGTATTTAGCCGGAGATTTGGTGTTGAGAAACACCTTAGCTTCAAACCCACGTCACCAAAGAAAATTGGACCCTTCCTGGGAAGGACCTTATATGGTTGTAAAACCAGTCGGTTCAGGAGCTTACAGGCTGAAGAACATCAACACCCTGAAAGAGTTGGATCGTTCGTGGAATGCCAGGCATCTCAAAATTTTTTATCCTTGATGATGATTTCAATTTTGTTCGTGATGTAAACATTTTCAACTCAATCAATGCAATTATTGGCTTTCAACAAATTATTTTTTGATTGGGGGGGCATCATACACCACATTCAAGAACAAGATCCAAGGCATCGGATGAAAATCCGTGTGGGTCCTTCAACACTTATGGAATTTTTTCGGAACTTCTTAAGTCAAGGCATCGGATGAAAATCTGAGTGAGTTCCTTTCGCAAGGTGTCGGTTTAAAACCCGAGTAAGTTCCTTCAAGACTTATTGAATTTTCGAAATATCCTTAAGTAAAGGCATCGGTTTAAAACCCGAGTGAGTTCCTTCTACAAGGCATCGGTTTAAAACCCGAGTGAGTTCCTTCTCAGACTTATTGTATTTCTCCGGAAATCCTTAAGTAAAGGCATCGGTTTAAAACCCGAGTGAGTTCCTTCTTAGACTTATTGTATTTCTCCGGAAATCTTTAAGTAAAGGCATTGTTCTAAACAACTAAGACCTAGTGCAACAGCGATTCAAGTGACTAGCAAAGTTCAAGATGAAGTTAATTTCTTGTTTCTTCAAAAGACCAGAAGAGGCCGGTCTCAACATCAAACATAAGATTACAAAAGCTGGATACAATCTTCGGTCAAAAAAGAAAGTCATCATCGATGATCATTAAGAAGTCATACAAGATCGGCACAACTTTGCTAGAACAAACACATGAGTCAATCTTTGGTATGGATTCAAGGAAAAGAAGAGGAGAAATGAGGATTACAAAAAACATTTCAGTATGTATAAAATCCTCCGCAATTTCATACACTTTGTTCAGCTTGTCCAGGAGAAGTATGGTCCTCGACCAAACTTGCATTCAATACGAGCTCCTCATAATTGAATCCTTCCAAGGGAGAATAAACAGGAGAATCTTCCAGATAATGCATAATATCTGGATCAGAAGGCGGAGGATCAATCTTATTTTTGGTCCAGTCAGGAGGAGGAAGGCCCAGGTTGGTAAATACTTCAGGATGGCAAACAACACTGTAGGGAGTCGTATCAAAATGAGGATCCTTCCTTAGTATTGATTCCCATACTTCGTTCTCATCATCCCGGTACGCCTACAAGTTATAAGCATCAACATATCAACAAAGGGCTTACTGTGTAAATACTTGAAGACGCAGGCTCTGCGAACATCAGTTGGAAGGGATTCGGGCAAAGGAATGACAGCTTGCCTTTGAGGTAACGCTTCAGATCCTTTGGCTCCTGACTTTCCAACTCCTCGCTCCAGTTGCCGGATCTTCTCCTTGGCATCATCCAAGTCTGACCGGAGACAATTGATCACCGAATTCTTTTCTCCTGCAACCTCCCAAGCTATTTTCCTAAGGCGAGCAATCTCAGCATCTTTAGCTTCAGAGATTTCCCGAACTGGAAACTTCATTGCTCAACCTATTGAGCCTAGAGGCTGCTTCCACTTGGTTGTGGAAGTTACCAGTAAGACTCCTGCAAACAACTTCCGAGTTAAAAAAGAGCAGAAGAGTAATATTCATAATCAAAAGATAATGAAGAAAGACTTACATCACCATTGACTTCATAAAGACCTCATCTGGAAGTTTGGAAAGAACTGCGCTCTCAGAAGTCATTCAAGCAGAAGTGCACCATTCCAACGCTCTGTCAAACTCGTTTGACACTAATTCTGGCGAAGGATGAGAAGGATGAGCTACATCAAGAGAAGGATGAGCTTCATCACTTGCCAACCGACGACGCTTCCTGGTGGCAAAATCCTCCAACTCCAAAGGAGAGAAAGAGGATGCCAAACAAACACTAAAATTGGAAATAGCAGCAGCACCTACTGGGACCGCACCTTCATCAGATGCCAACATAGTTGCCTCAGATGCCCGAAGAGTCTCCTTCGGGGGTGCACGAACGATCTCTGCAGCAGGGGTGTCAGCAGCGCCATCAACAGCGGAGTGATCAAGATCTTCCTGGGAAGAACAAGCGATCACTTCAAGCAGAAGAGGCGTAGGGGTGGCATCAATAGAAACTGTGGGAATCTGACTTGAAGATTCACCAACAGAAGTCGCCTTACGCTTAGAGGATTCACCAGCTGAAACCACCTCACTGGCCCCAACCACCGCCGATGAAACGATTTTCTTACAAGATTTCGCTTTAATAAAGTTCGGGTCGATTCTGGGAGCCACTGTATACACAGAAAAAACCGTATCAGTACAGAAATCCAACAACAAAAGCAACGAGGGAAAACCCTAGTTCTCTGTCAAATATGAAATACCGATTAAATAAACCCCAAGTATTACTACTATGCAGTTAACTCAGGGGGAAAGGGAAAGAGATGAGTAATAGCAAAAAGCTCACTTGTTCGGAAGCTGACAGAGTTATTGTTGAAGTACGACGAATACGGAAGCAAGCAGGAGAACGGAATGTTGCTTTTGCAAATCTAACTTACAGATAGCAGGATAGATGGAGAGTACCCACGAAGGCTTTAAATAGCCTCAGGTATTGAGACGACGGTTGAGAGCTAAAGACAACCAATGGCCCAGATCGATAAGACACTTCGAAATCCGCAACAAGCAAGATCAACGGTCAGAGGGAGGCCACATGGAAACATGTGGAAGCGAGCACACGATGCAGGAATACTTCCAATCGTCGCACCGCCATTGTGATAATGGATGTATTACCAATTTATTGGAAACAGTGAATGGTATACCAAAGCAAGAAAACGTTTGGACTTCGCAGGTACCATAAGGGAAACGTGTGGATTTTGCAATAAATGAAGGAGTGGGGAAGACTAATGCATCTTTCCAAAACGTATCTTCATAATATCTTTACAAGATTATCATTCGTCGAGGAATGTGAAGTTAAGTGATAAGTTTTATCATTTATATTTTGATATTCAAGACAAGATTTCGATAGGAGACGAGGAAATAGTAAGGCAAACATGGAAGAAGTGTATATTCATTAGCAAGGAGGTCAATCTTTACAAAAAAGAAAAAAGATAACTCCTTAAGCCTCTTCCTCATTATTGCCCGAGGAGCCCTGTACATGAGGACTTTTCTCAGGATCCTGAGAGGAGCCTTCCTCTGGATTGTCGTTGTCAGAGTCCTCTTCAGCAGCAGCTTGTGACTCGGCTTGTGACTTTTCCTCTTGAAGTGTCGGCTCGTCAGCAAGATATTCCTCATATTGTGGGTCAGTTGGAAAAGGATCATCCTCTTCCCGAGCCCAGTCTTGGAGATTCATGCCTAATTTCCCGAAGACCTCTTTGTGGCATACCTCACGAAAGGGAGCAGTATCGAAGGAAGGGATTGACTCAAGAATTCTTTCCCAAACGTCATTTTGCCCCAAACGATAAGCTTGGATGTTGTAAGCACCTAGCAGTTTGGAGAAAGGTACGCTGTTCAGGTACTTCCGAACACAATCCTTCCGAAGCTCTGGCTTGATGTGCTTAGGCTTGCTAGGAATCGCCCACTTCAAGTATCTTTCGTTCTCCGCACACTGAAATTCCAGTCTGTCACCGAACAACGTGGCATCTTCTTTCTGCTTCTTGGCCTCACGCTCGGCGGCAACATCGCGAGCCGTTGAAGAATTGAGGGCCTCCTTAAGGGAGTTCATCTCCTCTTCATGCTTTCTTTGCAGCTCTTCGGCAGCTGCCGTAAGCCGGTCTATCTCAGAATTGGCTTTGGCCAAATTCTCTTCACAGGTCTGCAGCAAGGAGCCGTTGTGGCCAACCCGGCTCAATGCTTCCATGTGCTGATAGAAGCTCAACACAGCATTCCTGGGAAGGCAGAAATTATCAGAAGAAGTCATAAGAGATTATGAAAAAAATAAACAAGTAGGAAGACCGTTACCTTGTGGACTGATTAACAAGGGCAACGTCGTCCCGGGCTTCAAATTCTCGACGATCGGAAGGTATAAGACTGAGGGAGCTCCACTCTGCAGCTTTCTCAGGATCTTGTGTCACCCTGTCGGTCAACTTCAGGGTCCACTGGGGAGTGAAGACCTCCTCACAGTCCGCAGAATTTTTGGATTTTTTATGGGAGGAAGCATCAAATGTATCATGCCTCCTTTTGGTTCGGGCGGAGGAGGAGACATTTGACCTCTCCACCATCGGCTTCTTCCCTTTACCCGAAGCATCAGCCACAGGCCTGACATTCCTGATACCCTTGTAAGAAGGGTCGGGGGAGGGAACAGAAGCCTCTTGATCAACGGTCAAGGCTCTAGGTGATCGTTGCTCAGCTGTCACAACGGCCCTAGCGGCCTTCACTCGCAGGTTCTCGGGGTTCATTCTTGGAGGCACTGCAAAGAAGAACAAGAGTCAGAATTAAAGATGTATGACTTCAGTAAATTTAAAAGATAATGGTTAGAAGCTCACAATGAGCCAAGCCTCAGTACTGAAGGATGGAGTTATACTTCACCTCAAGTCCATGTATCTCTTGATACCATGGAATGGATTTGATTTTCCTAATGGCCGCCTCGTCTTCTTTGGATAAGGGAAGGCCCCGGTTATTCTCAGAAGAAGAAGTCCACCGCCTCCAGACGGTCGGGAAGTTAAGATTTGATGGAGGCGCTCGACAGAAAAAGTATCGTTCGCGCCATCTTTTGTGGTTAGAAGGGCAAGTTCCTTTGACAAGGATGCTGCCCCTCCAATCAAGTTCAGCCTTATTGCATTTGGACAGAAAAACCCAGCCGGGAGGATGGGAGATAGAAAGAACATGAAAATGCACAAAGAGAGAAAGAGATGGCGTAATGCCAAGTTCAAAACACAAACCCAAGAAGCCGACGATGAGACACCAGCTATTGGGAAGGAGCATTCCAAGGCAAATGTCCCAGTCATTCAGAACGGCTGAGAACAAAGGATTAAAAAAGGGAAAGCAAACCCCGCTTTCCAGTGCATCTATGTACAGGGAAAACTCACCCGAAAGGGTTGAATCAACCCTCTCATCAGGATGGGGAGCCCTAACCTGATAAGAGGGAGGAAAATCAAAATCTTGGATTGCTGAAAGGAGGGTTTCCTCCTTGAAAACGGAGGGGACAGAGCCAGGTCCGCCATCAGACCTGGAAGTTTGAGGCTGCCTAGAAGACTCGACAGTTACCCTAGGAGTCTTGGAAGATCCAGACTCAGGAAGGACAGAAGGAGTTTTGGTTTTTCTCTCCAAACTTTTTTGAGAAACTTCAGCAAATTCGCGCGAGGGACGTTTAGGGTTTTATTATCACTATCCGACTGTTCGGAAGGAGGGGAAGCTAAAGCTTCGTTACCACTACTATTACTGACACTGGGTACCAGAGAAACCCTATTATCCCCCATTACTTGTTTCAGTAAGATACAAAAAGAAAAAGACCAGTAAACTTACTGATTCAGTGATGCAAAAGCTTGAGAGCCAGAAAGGCGCGAAGCAGACGACGAAGGTTCAAATTCCATACAAGAAGAATGAAACCTACGAAGACAACGAACCGCTTTTAAAGCACCCGCACGAGTGTTCGGGAATCTGAACGATCGAGATTGATTCAACATTGACGATCGAGATTAGAAGACGTTTTGAAAGTTTGAACTCACGAATCCAAAACAGGCGTTCGGAAACCATCGCTTGGGTTACGTGAGCCACGACAAATCGACTGCAAGGAGACACATGGCATTGCCCTCACAACGCTCGAGGAAAAGTGACCACCGCATTAAATGTGATATGACATTTAATGAAACACGCAGAGACTATTGCCTGACGAAGAACCCAGTTAAAAACCAAGCCCTAGGGATCGACCGAACGCTTGGTCTGGGGGGCTCGTGATATGGAGAAAATATGATCGAACCGGGTTCATACTTGGTTTGATCCTCAACCCCGGTCGAGATAGAAGGAATTGACTCGCTCCCGAGAGAACCGGATCCGTAAGATGGCTTGCTGAGGAAGAAAACTTATTCAGCTACAAGCACGCCCTAATCCAACTTATGGATTAGGTTAATTACCCTAATGATGGCAGATTCAAATTGACGGCTGCTGCTAATCATTATCGAAGGGATAATCATCGCATAACCTGGAGGTTTTCTCAGGAGTCCTCTACTAGTCCAAACTAGTATAAGTCTTATCGCTGAACGGATCTAACTGTTAAGATCCAACGACTACCCGAAGAAGGCTCAAGTGCATCCAACGAAGGAGATTCGAAGGTACACTCTATATAAACCTCACTGCCATACGAGGTGAGGGACTCAGATTCATATACAGACTGGTAGACGTAAACTATCAGAGGCTTACGATCTAGATCACCTTTCCCAGTTCTTTATTCCTTAGCTCTGTGCTTCTAGCAGAGCCATTTGTGATTAAGTTCATCAACTGACTTAGCCTTCGGAGGTGGACTCCCGACCCCAGCGGTCGGGCCACGTTTGACGCTTTCGTTTTGCAGGTCATCACGAGGAGATCTAAGGGTTGAGCAGATTTTGGACGCATCAGGACTGTAATCTAGTACTAGGGGCGACGAAAAGAGAAGGGAAAGGAAGTTTAATGGGGCTGGGGTTTGGGATTTCCTATTGGGACTAGGTGGCTGTATTGCTGAGAAGGGGGAAACGGGAGGGGCCACAAATGCTAAGGGGGAAAGTTGGGGTTAATTGGAATTGAAGGGGAAGGGGTAGGGGTTAGTCGTGATGGGGTGGGGATGGTTTCCTAGGTCAAACAAGAGGGGAAGGGGCTGGGATGCTATGGTTGACTGGGGAGGCTTCTACAGTTTGTGCAAGAGAGGGGGAAGGGTGGAAAGACTGCTGTACCTGGAGATTGGAATGCTTGCTGGAATGGTTGCTTGGATGCTTGATGATCTCTTGAGAGCTTCTGAATTGAAGGAGATAAAAAAGAACTTGAAAGCTTTTTACTCAACCAATGCTCACCCATACAGGAGACCCTGATCCTCAAACAATCAATTCATTAATTCATCCAAGACAGAAAATAACAATGCATGAAGAGGCTACTTATAGCCTAAAATAACGGACTCTGACTCCAAGTGGGATCTCCTTACTAATAGGATCCCACTACATATTGGACTGGACTCTTATCCAAAACTCCTAACAGGTAAGGAATCTTATCTTATCTAAACTACTAAATTGGACTCCTTCAAAAACAACTTTATAATCAAACTGGACTGGACTCTATAAACAAATCCAAGCCTCACTCAAATTAACAATCTAGACTCCACGAATTTTTTTCTGGAAATAATAAAAATAAATTCAGAAATGAAATAAGGGCTAAAATGCCCAAAATACTCTTTAAAGAGGTTCGGCCAGCTTAAGGTGGCTTCTTGGAGCCATCTTTGGGGCCCCGCTTAGACTTTTGGCCAGGGTGGGTCCTTGCATTCACATCAGGGATTTTATGGATCTGTGATGGATGGTGTTTTCTTTCATATAATGAACTTTATCTTTTGAATTTTGTTTCGAACATTATGACTGGAACTTTATTTTGTGGGTTGGATGAACCGTATCCTAGATGATGCTTTTATTTTTCTTGTGATGAACTTTATCTTTTGGATGTTCATACTTTAAGACATTACAACATGAACTTTACCTTGTGGATTCTGTGAGTTATATGATGTATATTGTTGTAGGTATCTCCTTGATGTTGTAAAAAAAAAAAAAAAAAAAAAAAATGTGATGCAGTATCTGAACCCTCCCAGTCCAAGATTAAGTCCAAGACCAAGTGTAGGGCCAAAGGAGCCACCTAGGTTGCTGTCTGATTGCTTTATTTTCAGTGTTGATTACTTCGTTCCAGTTTCAATTGCTTTCTTCAGCTAGTCGATAGGTTAGTGGCAGAATTTACGACTCTATCCATATGAGGGGAATTGTTCATTTGCATTTTTCATTTTCATAAAACATATGTATGATTAGTTAGAGTTTAAGTCTGTCCTTGTACACATCAAATTAAAAGACATAGTAAAAATAGAATTCAGCTAGAATAGGGCTTGAAGTACAAGACCAATTAGGAAACCCAACGCCTAGGATGTATAAATAAGCCCCTCCACTTGATGGGGAGAGGCAGATTTGAATATTCAATGAAAGCTTCCTTTCAAGCACTTTGTGTGGGTTTTAATTATTGGTTTTGTCAATTAGTTTGAGGATCCAATTAGGAGTTCTGGTTATCAATAAGTTTGAAGATCCAAACCTTAGGAAGGTTTAGTGAAGTCCATTTCAGATCCTTGACAGTGGCTGTAGGAGACAGCCTTTGACCACCATCTTCAACAGAACTCCAGCTCCAACAAGGCTCTATTCAAAGTTCTGAACAGGTACTACTGAAAGCCCCCCCTAATCCCATCCTAACAGTTTTCAGTTGTTCTGTCAAAACTAGTGGAGGGAGGGGTGATGTTTCCTGAAGAGGATGGTGTTGGAGGGGATCGGCAGCTACTGAGTTTTCGGGTTTGGTGAGGAAGAAGAGGTGCCGAAGGGATGGGATGGGAGACAAGGATGGGTGCGATGGTAGGGGAAGAAGAGAGGGCTGGAGAGATCCAAGTTTTAGGGGTTTTGGGGAAAAGAATGCTGCAAGAGAGAAAGAGGGGGTAAACAGTTGGGGCTCTGAGGGACGAAAACTTATTGTCGTTGAGATCTTAAAGTAGATTAATTGCAAGAACAAAGCCACAAACCAGGCTACCACAGAATTTCCTCCTTAGAAAACCTCCAAACTCCACTCATTTCTCCTTCAATGAGTTTTCATTCAATGATAAACTGATTTGTTTACATGTATTGGGCTGTATTTATAGCCTACATTCAGGGACTCATACTTGGGCTGAACCTTGAAAGCAAAGCAAAACAAATAAAAACTTATAAAATGATGAGGACTCTTACTTCAATTAGGACTCTTCTTCATCTCATCCTAGAAGGATTCAAATTACATAGTAAGAGTAGGATTGGACTCCTAGTGAAATTTGGACAACAGTTGAGAGGAATCCTACTTTAAGTGGAACTCCCAAGTAGACTAGGACTCTTAACAAGGACTGATTTAAATAACAAAATAAAAATAGGACTAGACACTTGACAACTTTCTGCATCTAACAAGAGCAACTTGGACTGGACTAGGGGTACCCAAAATGACGAAAATGCCCTTGCTGTTGAAAAGTTGTCCCACCCTGCTGGGTTGGGTCGTTGGGTCTTCCGGGGGGGGGGGTCCTACATCAGGATTCAAAGATTGTGCTCACTGCCTCACTAAACATTGACAACTTTCGTGGTAGCATATGCTGGAGGTGGACGATAGTTGGGACAAATTTCGGCCTTCCACTCATGGATTCCTCTTCCATAGAATCAAATCTTCTCCACCAGCCTTTATAGAGGTTGAATGAGATCATTGTGAGAAATCTAAACATGGTTAGGGTCATTAGAACTACTCTCTTCCACCATGGCTCTTATAACAAGTAATGTAAAGCTAAGATCAAGGATGACTTAGCCCCAATCAAACCCACAAACAGAAAAGGTCAGGACTAAGATAGAATTGGAGATCCAAGGGGCATGGCCAAATCAGATTGTAGAGACTAGATCAGGTTTTGAATGAAGGACAGCAATAGTTCATACAGCAACAACTTCAACGTAGGCTTGAAAAAGAGAAGAATAAGGGATAAAAATGTTTCAGTTCTCTACGCTGGGTCCTCAACCATAGGTATTTAGCTCTCAACAGCAAGGTCCTCGCCCTTCTTACCACTCAAGCAAAGAGGCAAGATAATAAATTCAAAGCAAAGCTTCATTAGCAAGTTAATAAAAATTTGTGGGCGTACAACCTGTTACATATTTATAGTGCTATTAATTGCTCTTCAAGTTACAAAATAGTATAGAAACTATGACTGAGAATATTTTGCTGATCTGCTGAATATATAATAAAAAAATAGAAACTTACTTGAATCTAGGCTTTATTATCAGCCACATGCTTGAATCCTAAAATAGAAACTAACTTTTAGAAATTTAGGAACACTAAATAGAAATAGAAACTAAATGAATCACATGATGTCTTCTATCTTCAGTCTTCATAAAAGATCTTGACATAATCTATTCATGGGTCTCACAAAATCCTCAAATAATATCTTTCAAGGCCAACAAAGGTCTATGATACTGTTCATGTGAACAGTGTGTTGGCCTCTTTGTTGTCTTTTAGAAGACCAGCTGGGCTGATTTGACTTGGCCCAGTTGTCCCAGTGTAAACAAGTTCGATTCAGCCACTACATCTGGAGTCAATTTCTACAACTAGTAGACAATGAGAGGGGATAAACTCCAGATTGTTGGGGCAGGATTTTCTTGCATATTGCCTAGATGAAGGCAAATCTGTTCTTGTGGTATCCATTTGGGAGTCCCCCCCAAATTCCCCATCAAAATGTTTTTTCAATCTCTTGCAGCTGAACATGGCCTTTTCTGGTGAAAGAGAAGGTTTTCTTGTTTTAGAACTTGAGCTGGAGCTGTTTTCACTTGAGTAGCAATTATAGCTTGCCTTAATTCCTTAAGCTAGAAGTAGCTTTAAATCCAGACTTCTGAGTACTTAAAATTTTCTTTTGGTAAGTCAGACTTCTGTAATAAGCACAATGATGTATCCAGGGTTGGGCCCCCCCAGAATGGACCCAAGCCCAACCGTGAGGCAGGGAGGCCAATTCCATCTCAGGTGTAGAGTGGTCAATTCCTACCCCTGCATCGTGCTGTAATGAAGACTGAAATCTAGTAAATTAGTTTATTTAGAAGCCTTGAGAGTCAAATCAGTATTTATTTTCTTATTATAAACTTTCAATTGGAAAGAGTCATAAAGTTGTGTTATTTTAGGAAAGAATTGTTTCATTTTTAAGAAATTTTACTTTTTAGGATAACTTAAAGAGGAAGAATTCTTTCCTTTTTGAGTCTAGTTTGTTTGCAGTTTGGTTACTTAGATCTTAGATCTAATGGCTGAGATTGCATTAGATTCCTTTGGATAAGTGTTTCAGAGTCCAAGCTGTAATGGGACCCTAACAGCCAGGATATCCCAGTATGAGTTAGTTAGAGTCCTTTGTTTCAGGCTATAAATAGCCTTTCTATTGTAAGTTATTTTGGTGTTGATGAATGACGAGTTTGAGAATTTGACTTTGGGAAAGTCGTGGGATTCCTCTTGGAACGCTGCTGCGGCTATGATAGAGTGCTCTTGTTTCAAGTTTTGAGATTCCTTCATCATCTTCAGGCTCCTCTGTAGATTTTCCAGCAAGCTCACCACCATTCAAGTAAGTTAAGACCCCACCCCATCCCCTTCAGGTGCAGCTATTCCCCAATCCAAACCCTCACTACAGTAGTTCCTTTCCCCCTATTCTTCTTCCCCACGATTTCAGTCCTAACCCCACTAGGATTCCCTCAACCCCAGCCCCAAGACACACCTTTATACCTTCTATTGGATTGCCTAAGCCTATAGTACCTAGTCCTAATCTTAAAACCCCCAAAGCAGCTCTAATTCTGGTGTTCAGAATTTCTGCACTTCATCTACTTCCTTGAGAAGAGTTGCAGAATTTTTGAAGTTTCCAAGAAAACCCTAACCTTTCCAAACTTAATCCCCCTTTCTCTGAAACAATTTCTAACTTACAGATTAGTAGTATTACTAATTCTGACTTACCGAAACAGCAACCCTTGCTCCTTCCCAACCCTAGTCGAAACCGTAAATTTGCCCCTAAATTCCAATTCATATTTGAATTTCAAAATTCAGCAAAATTCAGACCTGTTTCACCAAACCCAAAAGCCTTATAAACCCTACAACCCTTAGCGAAGGCCTTCATAAGCCCTAGTTGAGTGCTGGTTCCATTCTAGAAGATCCTGATTGTCTAACCCAAAACCTGGGGTTACATCACACAGTTAAATATTCACGTTGTCTTTATTTTTCCCTTCTTCAACTTACATGTTGAGCGCTTGTGCATGTTTGTGGTGTATTGGTTAATGCTGTTCAAAATTATCCTTCTCGTTTTTATTGTTACACTAATACTATCATTATTATTTCTGTTATCTCATTATTTGTTCATGTATCTGGTGTAACCATTTGTTATTTAGAGAAGCCAAAGAATGCGTGTCTTGACATGTATTTTTGTGTGTGATTATTGCACAGATGAAATTTGTCCGCTTATTGTCAAGAACAGTTGATGGTGACTTATTCCGGCGCTGCCACCCGCCCTGGGTAGTCAGAACTTTCTGTACAAACATGCCATCCGGTTTGTCCTCTCTTACAAACATTGTTGTTCAAATTTTTGATCCATTAGTTAGAGTTTGTACATGGAAGTTACTGAATGAACCATTGTTATCTTAAATACAGATAAACTGAAAGGAAACTATTGAAGCAAGACATAGCTAAAAAGGGAAGCTGCCAAAGTACTATAACACAATCTATGCAAAATTAAATAAAAAATGCATTATTGATGGAGTTCTACAATCACTGGCCGCTATTAAACTGTAATAGGTACAGAGGTGGAGTAAATGAGTAGACTGGGTAAGAGGCTAAGGTTCGTAAGTCGAAGAGACACCCCATCAAACACTTCCTTAAGGATTTTTGTTTCTAATATTTATTTTGAGGCAAACCAACTTTAAGTTTACAAAAGTACTATTCACATTTTATTTCACATTTAATATGTATTAGTACTAGTTCATATAAAAATCACATTCTTTATAATGTATACGCATAAATGAGGTAGAGAAGTGTTCCTTTCAGTTGAACATTGGGATATGCAAATAATACACATATAATATGACTAACTAGTTGGACATGATATGCTATATCAAGCCTAGTATGTAGTAGCTAAGTGTTATATTACACATGCCATTTGTTTCGATCAGATTTTAAATTATTGGGTTTGGTAAAGTGGGAGGAGCTGTTATAGGAGTTGGAATTGGACACTCAGGTAGTTTTTTTTGAGGTTTTATTCTTATATAAATGCCATACATTAAATTATTTAAAGCCTACAGTCTAACCTTCAATAGCAGTAATCTTCGGACACACTGAGGTTCCGACCAACAGGTGGTTGTAGCAGCAATATAAAAAAAAATTAAATAAATAAATTAATTAATTTTATATATATATATATATATATATATTATTTTGCTAGGGTTATACAATGCCCTAGGAGACTGCAATCGATACAAGGCATGGTTAAGTTTACAAACCTTCCCATGAGTGCGTGTAGGAACAAATCTAGGTGGAATACCCATGTAGTCTTCTCCTTGTAGTTCTCCATTAAGGCAAGCATTTTTTGCCTCCAACTGTATTAGCTCTGATCTTGGCTTTAGGTGCAACAGTTTCCTAATAGTCAATTCCATAGGTTTTTGTGAATCCTCAAGCAATCAATATGGCTTTTTTAAGTATGCAAGTATCATTAACTTTATGCTTCACCACAGAGGCACATTTGCGCCCCATGGCTTTCTCACCTGTTGGAAGATGAGCTAGCTCCCAGTCCTTGCTCGTTCTCAAAGCTCTCATTTATTCATTCTTTGCCTCTTTCCAGTAAGAATGAGTTAGAACCTCGTGCCAATTGTTAGGAATGGATACATAGGATAATGAAGAAACAAATGTTTGTGAAATATGGGATAGAGAGTCATACACTACATTGGAGATTGGTTGTTGGTTGCATGTTCTACTTGACTTTATTAAGCAATTGGTCAATTAAAGGTAGGATCAACAGACTCACCAGAGAATGGAGCAACTGTTGATCTAGAACTGGTAGATACATTTGGTCACAAGAGACGATGATGGGCTTCAGAACTTGTTTTTTCCTTTCTTCCTTGTATGATCAAAGACCTTGAGCTAAGACTGTAATGAGGCTTGAGGTTGGTTGAACTATTAACTCTTGTTTCCAGTGAACTGAGGCAATTGTCCCTGTTACACCATGTTGAAGTAGTATTTCGTCACTGTAAATCTCCAAGGGAAGGACCCCCCCCCCCGCCCCCGGGTGGGGAAAAGATGGAATCGAGCAGTGGAAAGGTACTTGTAATTGAAAAACAAGGTTTATTGTAACAAACAGCTTGAGATCATAAGGTTGGTATAATTTGTAGCTTTTTGAGAAGCTAAATTTCCAAGAAAGATGCATTGTACCCAGTTGTCCATGAACATGATGATCACATGCAAAAGCAACATTTGCAAAGACTTTTGCTGGGGGTGGATCTGGAGTATTGTAAAGGTCAAGTAGCCAAGGAGGAGGTTGATGGGACAGCATTCATCTAGCATTTTTGTAGGCATTCGGTTAGTTAGATAAACAGTTAGAAGAATGTTGCCTTAGAAACCAGCGGGAACTTGCATAGAGAATGTTAGAGCATGAGCTACCTCGAGGTGAAGGTGCATATGCTCAGCTACTTCAATCAAGGCAAAGGTTACAAGTCTTGGCAGTAGGTCATGAGTCATGGCAAAAAAAAAAGCACTCGTGTCCTCTTTTTTTTAAGTAGCCATTTTATTTGGCATATATAGCAAATTAAAAATTATATAAATATACTAATTTGTTAAATGAATGTTAAAGAATCATACGAATACAAGTTATTCATTAAAAAAATAAGTAAATTAACAAACCATGTTTGTCATATTATCTTAGCATATAAACATGTTCATCTTAAAAATTTAAGCAGTTGAATAACTTCTTTTTCCATGAGACTTTTGTGTATTAGATAGAGCACAAAACCAGCTTTCCAACAGGCCCATAATTGCATAATCTTATTTATATTGGAGGAGTTACGTTCTTGTCAAACTTTGTTTTGATGTGTGTGATGCTATCATTATCGCTCTAAATAATTTTAAAAAAATAAAATAAAAATAGAAGTATGAATGTTTAACTATAGTATTTGTTTTTAGCAATGTTTTATCGTATTAAAATTTATGCAACTTTTAGTCTTGAGAAAAATCCACCATTAAAAAAATTAAATGTTTCAATTAAGAATAAACCAACTTTTTTGTAGAACTTTTTTCTTCTTTTTTTTTTTTTTGGGGGGGGGGGGGTGAGGTGGCTGTATTTGCTTATTTGTAAATAAGAAAGTGTATTTGATTTACTTGAATGATACCATGTACATTGAGATATGATTGTAAAGCAGGTTGTTACTTTGTGATAGTGTGAACTTCTAGTCTTAGCATTAAGCTGGGTTTATGAAACAACTTTTATTGGAAAATATCATTCTTTTGATGAGGCAAATACAGATTAGTGGTATGACTGATCTTGATTTTTGATTTGTTTTCATGAAATAGTCAACAAATAAAAGAGGTGATATAAAGGATGATGTTTCCCAAAGAGTTAAATTATGGTGGATGAAGTGAAAGGTGCATTCGACGTTTTGTGCGATCGACGTATTCCATTAATTAAAGTTTAAAGGGAAATTCTATAGGACTGTCGTTCGACCAGCTATGATATACAGTGCAAAGTGTTGGGTTGTTAAAAAGAATTATATAGAGAAACTCAATGTAGCAGAAATGAGGATGCTAAAATGGATGAGTGGCAAAACTAGGAAGGATAAGATAATGAATGATCATATTAGAGTTTGTCTGGGAGTTGCTCCCATAAGTGATAAGCTTCAAGAAAGTCGTTTAAGGTGGCACAACCACGTTCAACGGAGACCTATAAATGCCTCTTGTACGGAGAAGTGATATAATCCCAATTAAAGGAACTAGAGAGCTAGGGACAGATCTAAGATAACCTTAAGAGAAGCGGTGAGAAAGGATATGCATAGCTTAGGCTTTTTATCTAGCATGACCTCAAACAGAACTAATTGGAAGGCAAGAATCCATGTAGCCGACCCCATTTAGTTGGGACAAGGCTTATTGTTGTTGTTGTATTTGTTTTCATGAAATAGTCAACAAATAAATATTTGATCAAAAGATTCAAATTTTTTGGGTTGAATTATGTTAAATATTTCAAGAATATGAAAGTTACTTGCCACATTTCACAAATAAATGTACTTATTAGAATTTCCCCCACACTTTTCTTTGCTAGTTCTCAAGCAAAGCAAAAATAAAGAATTGAAAAAATAAGGGATAAAAAATCCCAACTATTGTAGGAATCATGGTTACACTTAACATGTGCAGCAAACCTTAACCCACAAGGCTACCCCTAGAGGACGAGTCGTATCTTGTGGGTGTTTGTAGTGAATATACACCCAAAATTCTAATTTAGCTCAAAACTAAATAATGTAGGTTTCAACTTTGACAATAGGTAAGCATACACTCACAGTCCGTAACTATGACAATTCTTGACAATTCTCCTCAACTGGTTTTGCTTTAACTTTATTGCCCCTTTATTCTTAAGACCAAGCATATATTGAATAAGAGTCTCACCTTATATCTTTCAAGTATAACCTCTCTTTAGGCAAAACCACTTGTAGAGTAAATGGGACCAAGGACTAAGGCTTTGGAGTGTTTTTTACCGAAGAGTTTCAATAAGGCATTAACGACACTCATATGTATTTATATATTTTTCATACCATTCTTCTCTTTTTTTTTTTCTTTTTTTTTTTTCTTTTTTCTTTTTGAGTAGTGAACTCCACTACGGCTGGCCTGAATAACATGATGAAGCAAACACCAAAACCCAACTTACTTTATTGTTTCGCTTTTATGTATACACTCACATTGACAGTGATGCTAGAGTTCTTTTCAATAATCTCCTTCCTAGGGATTTCAATGAAGTCACCGCCATAGTTGTCACGGCGACGAGGCGATGCAAGGCGGTTTAGGCTAATTGAGGCGATGAATCGACGAGGCGCCCTCCGAGGCGCTTTTGAGGCAGTTTTTTAAGTGAAATTTTTAGTGTACATCTCATTCACTCTAAATCTATCATATCTTATATAATAAAAAAATTAATATCAGACTACCTCAAGTCATCCAACATACTACAAACCACACATAATAGGTCCTAAATAAGAAGTCGCAAGAAAAAAGGAAGAGAAGAAGTTGCTTGTCACTGACCACTGCTTGCCAGAGTGTCGCTGCGGGAATGGAAGAGAAGAAGAGAGGAAGAGAGAAAGAGATTAGGGATTAGAGTGAGAGTGAGAGTGTGAGACTTGAGTTAAGAACTTAATCTCTTTCAATTTTGTTTGTTTTTATTTTTATTTTAACATTTGATCACATGTAGCGTCATTATACATATGCATATAGATTCAAACAATAGATACTTTACAATCGGAATCTAATAAATATTTCAATATATGCCTTCAATTAGGCATCTTTCTCGTGATTTAAAAAAGAAAGAAAAAAAAGCAGACGCCTTATTGCCTAAAAATAAGGCGACGCCAATTTGAGGCACTCCAAAGGAGCCCAGACACCGAGGCGACGATTAAGCGACGCCTTGACAACTATGGTCACCACGATTCCTAAGTTAGAGTACCTTGTACAATTCTGTGGAATTTTATTTTTACTTTCTACTCTTTTTATTTTATTGTTATTTCTTTTCTTTTCTTCTCTGTGTCATGCCATTGGTCTCAACTCCTAATCGAAGGATCAAGAACCCACAAGACCCACAGATGGTCCAACACCTCTAATTTAACATGGGTTGGACCCCCCCCCCCCACAAAAAAAAAAAAAAAAAAAAGGCCCCAAAAACCAGACCGAAAAAAAGGCACTTAGGCTTGCCGAATACACCAGGGGTATTTTGGTCATTTTTCAAGCCCCCTTTTGGGGCTCAATATGGATTTTGATAGAATCCCTTCAATCCAATGGTCATGGATCCAATTTTGGTTTTTTTGTTTGGGTTAGTGTTTGAGAGTTATAGCTTTTTTTTTTTGGTTGTGTTGAGTTGGTTGTGGATAAGATTCCTTATCTCAAGGGGATCTTTAGAGGTTGTTTTCTATTTAGAAATTGTTAAAGAGTCCAGTTTGATTTAAAGTTGTTTTTTTAGTTAGATAAGATTCCTTATCTTGTTTGTTAGGAGGGTTTTGGATAAGAGTCCAGTCCAATATGTAATGGGATCCTATCAGTTAAGGAGATCCCAATTGGAGTCGGAGTCTGTTATCTTTGTCTATAAATAGCCTTTTTCTGCATTGTAATTGGCAGATTGATTGATGAATAAAATTGTGATTTGAAGAATGGACATGAGAGAAGTCGTGGGATCCTGAGATGGGTAACCTGCGGCTGGGTATTTGCCATTGTCTTCTGCAGTTTTGAAAGTTCTTTATTCTTTTTGAAGCTTTGAACTCTATTCTGCAACTTCCAGCAAGTTTCTACAAGCTACAGCCATCAAATGACAGCTCCAGATCAGCTCCAGGTTAATCCAGTCACCTCCCAACCCCATTAGAGCCCCTTTCCAACCCCTTCCTCTTCTTCTAGGCCACCTGCAAGTTTCTTTTATTTTTCCAGAATTTTCTGGGATTTTTGGACCTTTTTCTGGACGCAAAATTTGAGGACAGATCTATGGATCTGGCCCAAACATTAGGAGTATCCTTCCCCTAACCCTAGTAACCTTCCCTTCTAGCTTCAGCCCAATCGGACTAAACCCTAAACCTAATTCAATTTGAATTTCAAGTCAGAAATTTCAAATTACGAGAAATTTCAAATTACGGTAACTGCAGGCCTAATTCCCTGTTACAGCAAGGTTCCCTAAAGCCTCAAAATACCTTATAACCTCTGAACCACCTTCCCCTTCTGCTGGAAATCTTGGGCTACGTGAAAAATTCCAGGGAATTTAACAAATCACCCCCTGCCCTAGATTTGGGGTTTCGTCAACCTCAAGTTGAGGGCCTCTTATTTTTCTAAGGGAAGTTTCATCTCAAGATACATACAATTTACATTCCTCTGAACATGGTTTTTATGTGTGAGCGCTCGATGGATACCAAAATCACTCTTTTTGTTATCACATCATAGCACTAGAAAGGGTATGTATATCAACCAAAAGCCAAAATCTAAATCTAAAAAAAAAACTTAAGTTTCTCCCCCCCCCCCCCAACAGTTAATTGATGCAATGCCCTCAATACATGAAGAAAAAGAAAAACAAGGACAAAGTGAAGGAGGGTTATACCTTTTAGTCACCAGTGTAAACAAGCTTATAGAGATGCATAATCTCTACACTATCACCCCTTGGCATCTCATTTAATGGCTTCGGTCGATGACTATTTACTTTAAAAGTTACTGTAGTGGTAGGATCCATAATCTTTATAGCAACATGGGGATACACAACCTACACAATATAAGGACCCTCCCTGCAAGAGTAAGTTTTCCTGGAAATAAGTGCAATCTAGAATTGTAAAGTAAAACTTTTTCACCAGGTACGAAAGATTTTCCAAGGATGTGCTTATCATGATAAACTTAGTCCTTTCTTTAGAAATCTTAGAGTTGTCATAAGCATCATACCTTAATTCTTTCAACTGAAAGATGACAGGCTTTACCATACACCAAATGGTAAGGGGAAGTAGGTAAGTAGGGAATTTTCCTTACAAAGATTGAAACAATGATTCCAAGGCCGTAAGGTTGTTGTATAACTTGGTATTGTATAGGTTGACAGCATGGGAATTCATATTGTCTTCATAGCCACCTACAATTGAATCCTAAGGATTCTACAATAGAGTAAGGACTATTATACGTTTTTATTTATACTCTAGTTAAAAGTAATATCTTTGAATTTTATTTTATTTGTTTATATCTAATTAAAAAAAATAAAAACCACTTTGATTTGCCTAAATTGAGAAAAACCAAATAGATAATTCCTCCTGAGAAATCTCTTAGTTTGCAAAAACTTTGTTCTGAAATTAAAACAATCACAAACACACGGTATTGTGTAGCTACGAGTCAAATTCAGGGAGATATACCACTTAGTTCTAATATTTCAAGGAAATGTGAGAGTAAGAATGGGTTTTTTTTTTCTTTTTTCCCCGACTAATTTAACTAAGCTAATGGTCCTAAACATGCATCTAACGAAATTTGAATTGGGAAATAAAATAAAAATGCCTAACCATTCATCATTTGAAAAAAAAAAGTGCATAAGTAAATAAAGACGGGAATAATTGGATCACAATAGATTAAAAAAAATAAAAAGGCAAGTGATTCAAGTTTCAGCTCAGGATCGAGGTAGCAGAGTGCAACTAGATGCGTTTGATTGTGAACCCTTTGTCGTAGTTTACAGTCCATTGATTAGGGGAAGAAGTGTAAAATAAAAATTGCGAAAAGGAGATGATAGAACAATTAATAAACATAAGAACAAATGAAAACGGAACCTTAGCCAAAGAGAGGCACGATTGTAGGCATCTTTGATCAAAGATCCATGGGGGAAGGGAAACAATAATAAAATGTTGAAAATAAATTCCTAATCTTTAAGAATAGAAAGGGTAGATAGAAGCAGGAGAGACGACTAATGAATGTTTGAATAATGAAAAAAATTGATCGATTCCAAATTTAACCAATCCTAGCAATCTGATTTGGGTTAAACCAAATCTGAAATTGCTAAACCAGAGAAAGACGAAGCCCATGAAGAAACTTGAATTTGCATTGATCACAACTAATGGTTACATTGACATAAATAAAAAGAAGTAAACAATTAAAAGAAAACTAATTGCGTTAAAGAGATTCCATGTTTTTGAACCTAAACATGAAGTCTAATAATTGAAACCCACAAAACAGCAGAGAAGAAGAAGACCTAAGAAAACTAAGAAGTGATTGTGAAATTTGAGAGGTATATTTATAGGGAGTTGGTGGAGGGGGTGAAAATATGGAAAGAAATATAATAATAAGAATAATGCTAAATCAAAGAAAGAAATAGTGTAATTAATACACAATGAAGGAGAAATGGAAATGGAAATGGAAGGAGAGAGAAGAAAGGAGATAAAAGAGGAAAAATAAAAAAGAATATATTTTAGTGAAATTAAATTTGTGAGAGATGAATGTGTGAGAGAGAGAGAGAGAGAGAGAGAGAGAGAGAGAGAGAGAGAGAGAGAAGAAAAGAAATTATGAGCCAATTAATGGAGAATAAAATAGAGGATTTATAAAATTTAGGATAGTATGGAATATTGGGAGGTGAACTCATATGAGGGAAGAAGATCCTAATATTTGATTGCTTTGTGGGCCTTATATGTACACTTAGAATTTTTTTCTTCTCGGAAAAAAAAAAACTAAGCCCTTGACCATAAATAATTTCCTTGGAATGATTGATCTGGCCCACTTGCATTTCGATCCAATTTGGCCCATCATGCTCAAAATTGGGCCCTTTCCACATTAGCAAAATTAAACTGGTCCACTTTACATGTAAAATTGTATGTATCATACCTGAAAATCCCGAATAGTCTCCAAGCTCCCAAGAACTCCTAAAATTTGCACTTCAACAAAAACCCAAGGTAGGTTTATTCTAAATGTAAAATGCATGATTTATGTCATAAGATTTTACACTAAATGTGCTCATCAATATGACATTGTGCAAAAGGACACTAAGCATATAATATCAGGGCTTTAGAGAGAGTTTACTGGAATTGAAGAATGTCCTTCAAATCCTGAGAGAGAGTGGAAGACAGATTGAGAAGTAGGAATAGGGTTTTTCAATTGGTCAATGACCAAGAGGAGGAGGACGCTTTTCTTTTGCTTTTAGTTTCTACAATGAAATTGTCGATGTTGCCCATATTTTTAATTTATCCAATCACATGTTAACCAAGGAGTAGCATGAAAATAAGGTGGATGTGATTTTGAATGCAAAATTGGAAGGGTTGTCATATTTTTAAAATCTTCTCTTTCAGTTTGATATCTATTTCCTTGAATGGTGCAGAAATTAAAAATGCTATACAGAATAGAAATCACCCCCTGAAATTGAAACAGAAATCATACCAAAACAGCCCTTATCTTGAATATTTGATTGATTTCTTTTTCCTAACCTGTATGTTTGATCTTTGTATAGATACAGAAAACAATGATAGCAAAAGTAACAACTCCGTTGAGTCCGCTGATGATTTTGAGCGACGGATATTTGGAGGCTTTTCACAAAGTAGCCCAAATACTGATTCATTTTATCAGATGCTTGATGGGCTAGAGAAAGCTCGTGGAAGATCTGGTTCTGGTTCTAGGCAAAATGTTGGCAGTGGTTCCCACCTGTTGGATGGTCTGGATGAGACTTTCAATACATCATTGTCTGATGGGATGGATGGAAAGCTGAAGAAGGCTGCAACATACTTTGAGTTTGACCATGAGGAGATAGCTAAAGAGGATTATGCATTCAGACCAGATGTGTCCTTTCTTCCTGGGATGACATATACTACAAAGGTATGAAATAAATAACCTCGAAAGTTATTAATTAGAGCAGCCAAGCCCCTACTTCGAGTCCCAACAGAAAATATACTTTCCCATTTGTTATACAGATTAACATTTATAGTATTGAGGCATGAGCTTTTACTACTAGGATAATATTTCCAAAATAGCTCTTATTGTGAATGTGCAACTATGACTCTTCCTCTCTTTCCTGACACCCAATTTTCTTTTTTCCCTTGTGTATGTGCTCGGTACCTTATTTAGTATGTTGTTTTTCATATCATTGCAGGATCTGGATCTTACAAAGCCAGCTGTACGTAAATCCAATAAAAGAGCTGAGTTTGAAGTAACAACTGAAGAAGTTCTCAGAAAAGCTGATTTTCGGGTGAGCCTTTTCCAGTTTCCTTTATTCGATGCATTGCTTGATAATTCATTAGAACGTATGCGGTGACTTTATGCTTCACCAGAAATGAGGCTAGTATCGTTCATAAATCCTACATTATCACACATTTGCGCCGCTATTTGTCAAAGACATGAAGTTACTCTGCAGTGTAATACACATAAAGTGAGTTACAACATCTTTAATGCCTCTGTACTCCGGTTTTTGAGTGGTTGATTGACCTGAATTAATTCAATTCTTGGCTTGACATATGGGACATATGTAGCCTCGTATGATTGACTGTTGACACCCTCCACCCTTAAGAGTAATTTATTAAGTTTTCTGGCCATTCACCTTTTTTGCTTGGATTTCCATGTTACTCTGGATTATTAACTTTGAATTTTTTGGTTGTGAACTTCAATTTATGCTGCATCCAAGATGCCTAAGGCTGCGTTTGTTTGCTGGAATAAAGGTGGGGTGGGAAAAAAGGGGTGGGAAAATTCTTGAAAAATGTGTAGATTTTTTACTTTTCCCTTAAATCCCAAAATGCTAGTTTGTTTGGTTGCTTGGGGTGGGAAAGTGAGAGACAAGTTTCCTTGATTCAAGGAAACTTGTCTGCTTATGTGGCAGCCCAACTTTCCCACCCCATGCCATTTTAAAACCCCACATATTTGGTGGGACTTTGTGGGAAAGTTGGGAAAAGTAAAAAGTGGGACCCACCCCTATCACTTTTCCACAAAACCCTTTCCTTCCCTTTTCTACTCCCTCACCCCACTACACATGGGACCCACATGTTTTTTTTTCCCACCCCTTTTTTCCCACCCCACCTTTGCAAACAAACGCAGCCTAACTATTTAAACTTTCTGAATCAATTGACACCTCAACATTGTATTATGGGAATTATGTAGACTTTGCATGTCATAATAATCAAGAATTCAAACTAAACTGATTTAGTTGGACAAGGAGATCAAGAAAGGGAAACTGAGAACAAGAAAAGAATCCAAGACGTTATTAGGGCAATCTTGGATCAAATAGTAGAGAAGTCTAGACGCTGACCCTCCACCCACATGGAGAAGAAAATTTCCAATCCACTTGGTTGGATGCTTAACACGTGTTCAATCTAAAAATAAAATCCTCTTCTTTAAGGAAATTCCGAAAATGTAGGAATCAAAATCTTCTCGCTCATTTCCTAATAAAAGTGGATTTTTTTTAGACTAGACACCTGTCAAGCATCCAGCCATGTGGATTGAAAATTTTTCTCTCCATGTGGGTAGAGGATCCATACTCATAAGTCTATGGTAGAGATACAATCCAAAGTGAAATAATGAAATTGTTTTGATTTTGTATAGATGTTGGTCTGTAATTTCTGTTGGTTGTGCTCGGCATGGGCTTCACTAAATTGTCACAAAGATCAGGTCCAAAGGGAACCCAAATTATATATTCTATATTTAATTATAGTAATAATTGGTTAATTATCTTTGTCCCTTTAAAGGATCGAATTGTTCTTTTTCTTTTTGGGGATAACAACAACAATAACAACAACAATAAGCCTTGTCCCAACTAAATGGGGTCGGCTACATGGATTCTTGCCTTCCAATCAGTTCTGTTCGAGGCTATGCTAGATACTAGGCCTGAGCTATTCATATCCTTTCTCACCACTTCTCTTAAGGTTATCTTAAGTCTACCCCTAGCTCTTCTAGTTTCTTCAATCTGGATTATATCACTTCTCCGTACAATGGCATTTATAAGTCTTCGTTGAACGTGGCCGTGCCACCTCAAACGACTTTCTCGAAGATTATCACTTATGGGAGCAACTTCCAAACCAACTCTAATATGATCATTCCTTATCTTATCCATCCTAGTTTTGCCACTCATCCATCTTAGCATCCTCATTTCTGCTACACTGAGTTTATCTATATGATTCTTTTAACAGCCCAACACTTTGCACCGTACATCATAGCTGGTCGAACAACAGTCGTATAAAATTTTCCTTTAAGCTTTAATGGAATACGCCGATCACACAAGACCCCAGACGCATCTCTCCACTTCATCCACCCTATTTTAATTCTTTGGGAAACACCATCCTCTAAATCACCTCTTTTACTTATGATTGAACCTAGGTACCCTGAAACATTCACTCGAGGAGTTTCTTTATCATCAAGTATCACCGCCTCATCGTCTACCCGATCATAACTAAAGTTACAAACTAGATATTTTGTTTTCGTTCTACTTAGTTTAAAGCCTTTTGATTCCAAAGCTGCTCTCCATGATTCTAATTTGGTATTAATCCCCACTCGAGTCTCATCAATCAACACAATATCATCAGCAAAAAGCATACACCAAGGAACCTCATCTTGAATGTCTTTGGTTAATTCATCCATTACAAGTGCAAAAAGATATGGGGCTTAAAGTTGATTCTTGATGTAGCCCAACTGTAATTGGAAGTCAACTTTCAATTTTGCATAAATTAGAATCTGATGTACCCAGGTCTCAAATCACGTTATCATTAGGTGATTACCTCATATCAATTATCTATTGAATCAACTGAATTAATCAACCTATAAACCCTAACCTAGTCAAGCCAACCGATAGTGATTTAACAAGAAATTGGAAGCAAGAAGAAGAAGAAGACACAGGTGTTTGATGACGGAGTTCGGCTCTTGAGCCTACGTCTCCGGGACTCGAGTGTGAATCCAATCCACTATAGGTTTGGGTGATTACAAACTAAAGAAGAAGAACAGCAAGGAACATATAACCTGTAATACAATGTCTCTGGTTCTCATAAGACCATCGAACGATCGCCTTGCTCATACGATCAGAAGCCCTATCTTTCCATGATCAACAACCACCTAGAACCATAGGTACAGAAGATCGAAGACGAACGCCATGAACGAAAAACTCAAGAAGCTTCAAGAACCCGTAGCAGAGAGCAAACCAAAATCAGAAAGACGAGTTGCATAACTCGTGCGAACCAAAAAACCCCAGCCCTAATATAATAAGGCTTGAACCACATGAACCAAAAGAAACCGGTTCGGTTCAATCACTAATAATAATACAAGATTACCAGATTACCCCAACATTCTCCCCCTTAATCTGTATCCCCAAAGAACTAGCTATAGTGAATTGGATGCGACCGTCATCGTCCACGTATACCTGCACACACAAGACAAAAGAAAAACATAGTACAAAACAAATAAAGAATATGCAAAATACCTAGACACACTAACCATGCAACACTAATGACTCCATGCAGATATACCATGCAACAGACTGCACCAGGTAGAGAAAACCCTAAACATAACTCATAACTCATAACTCACTCATACAACAATGAAGAGCAAACATGCACACACCAGGCATATATCCCAAAACTGAGATAAACAGAATAAGAGTTATAAAAATTTGGACAGCATCTCCCCTAAAACTGCAACATATGCAAACCTAATAAACAAACACAAACATACCTGGACATCACCACACCATAGATAAATGGAAAAACAAGTATACAATCTCCACAAAAGATAATAACCCACCACATAGACTTACTCATGCCAACACAAGCATAATAAATATATGAATTAAAACAAGTAAGACTTTAAACAAGAGACTTGTATAAATTTCAAGAAATCCATGGTGATATCCAAAACCAACCTAGATTAACAGAACCTCACAACATCAACAGATGAACAACATGGATCCTGACATAATTGTCAATGTCAATACAGCCCATAAATCTACAAATGCTTACAATATAAGCCAAGTCAAGTCTAAAACATATCATATGATACATAAGAGAACTTAACCAACTAGAGAAAAGAGATTTAAACAATTCAAATATATAAAACATAACAAGTAAGCATAAATCTCTCCCCCTCAATCAGTAGATTCCAAAACTTAGGAAATTCCTAACAAATCCATGTATTTTCATTTCAAATTCTGATTTTAAAACCTTCCCCAAGGAATACAATCATGCAATCAATATGTAAATCACATAGATGCAGATATAAGACATAGAAAATGAAATGAGAAACTAGAGGCAACTGTCAACCTAAAAATGCAAATACAATGCAAAAACTCAACCATCAAGTCTTATATATCAATGCCAAGGGTATTCAAATGAAATCACAACAGAATTCATTAACAAGTCATATTTCCAAACTTAGTTGTTAAAATGCCTAAAGAAGTTGCAAATCTTTCTTTCTTCCTCACTAAAGTAAAGAAAGACAACAAGTATCCAATTACCCATTAAAATAATGAAGAGAGTAACTCAGGATAGCAAACATTCTAATAGCCTTACATTTAACCAACAAGATGAAAATATTCTAAACAAACCCAAATAGGCAATAACACTCCTCAATCCATCACTGGCTTACTACCACAAAAAACTACTCAGACCAAGACCTCTTCACCCACTCACTACATATGACGGGTACAAGTCACAACTAGACACATCTAGGTCACCTAGAGTAGAAACCAAACCAGAGATAAAAGAAGTAAACTCAATAAGACTTGACAACTCTGACCAACAAGACCAGACTCAATAACCACATAAAAATATAAATGCAAACAAGACATAACCTAACCAATAAAACTGGTGCAAGTCATCTTACCAGACAACTCAATAAATCTGACAATAACTACTCCCAAATCAAAATCATACAAGCTGACAAACCATATCCCCTGAATCTCATGTGAACCCCAACCTGTGAGGACACACCCTCTTGACAACACCTATGTCAAGACCAGCACCAATGCTGAACTGGAGAACAAACATCTCCCCCTGGAGACCAACCTCTCCAAACACTTGACAACACTGTGTCAAAAACTAGCACTCATGCTACACATGGAGACTATACCTCTCCAAAAAACCAGGGATATATCTAATGCTATACCAAGTGAAATAGGAATCCTCATGTGTAACCAACTGTAATAAACAGTCTCAACACCACCTATTACCACTCTAGCATTACAAAAAACAGTCAGACAAGTATACCAATGCCAATAAAAGCATCCATGAGAGTACAAAACAACAACAAATACATAACATGCCATTACTATCATAATTGGTCAAGAATTCTCACACAACAAGGTATATCTTAACCAATAGAAAAACAGGCATAAAACATGTTGTCTCAGATTTATGAAAAAATAAACAACTTCCTTACACAAGCATATCACCTTAAAAATAAATAGACCACCTCCTTTTAACAAAGGAACAAAATAGGATAAACCAAAGTGTGCACCCAATGGAAACCCAAACAACCAGGTCTTAAAACAAGGTTTATGCTAACACAGAAAGCACCTAGGTCATCAAAGGACCTCAAACATGTTTATTTCACCAGAATTAGGCACATTATTATTAGTTGTCTCATTTTCTTGCAGTTTTCTCTTATATGCAAAACAATCTTTCTTAAAATGTCCTACTTTCTTACAAAAGAAGCATCTCTTGAGGTTTACATCAGACTTGTTGTTCCCATTATTATTCTTATTGTTATTCTCATGACTTTCAAATACTTTTCCCTTCCCTTTGGGTCTCCTTTGTTTGTAAGAGCCTTTACCCTTAACAAACAGATTCTCCCCACTGCCCTTAGTCATACCAGAAGCCAATAGTTCAGACTCCCTATTCTTTAAGGCATCAATTAGTTGTTCTAGGGAAATGTTTTGACAAGCATACTTGATTGAGTTCTTAACAACAAGATAATCATTATGAAGTGAATTCAATAGGATAATAGACAAGTCCTGATTTTCCAATTTAGTCTTCTCACCTGTATTGGCTAAGTCTTGAATAAGCTTCTTAAATATATCTAGGTTCTTGTCAAGGGTAGTTGTAGGGTCCATCTTAAACCCATACAACCTCTCCTTCAAATAAATTTTGTTACCTAGATTCTTCTTCTGGTATATCTGCTCAAGCTTGTTCCAGACTTTTATAGGGGTGTTGTCTTCATCATCAAGACACCTGATGACCCCATCTGTGATGTTCCAGAGCATGCATCCAATTGCATTCTCCATCACTTCAGTCCTCAAGACTGGATCAATACTTTCAAAGAAAGTATCTGGGTCATCTATTGATCTTAGGAGTTTCTGTTGTGCCATTAAAGCTCGAACCTTCCTCTTCCAAATCCCAAAGTCCCCTGTCCCATCAAACTTCTCAATGTCTACCCTGGAACCCCCCATAGGAGTATCCACACTTAGGTAACTAGGACTCAACCCTAGACCCTCTCGCTCCAGTAGAGCCTGTGGTAACTACACTAACCACACTGGGAGGAGTGCCCTCCCCTGGTAGACCAAATCCCTTACTTAACTCCACTTTGAAGCAGATAAATCACACACAATCAGTATATATTGGAATTAAATCACAATACTGATATAAACAATTCTGAAAAAATATAATAAACAGAATTAATCAATCACAATTTTATTATCTACTCATATACATGTGTCAGCAGTATTTAATCAAACATTTATTAACTCAATAGGCCAATATAAACCAAATAAAGTGCCTAAGTTATCAATTGAGATCACTACTGCAGTCTTGTATAAAATTCTAGCAGAAATTATATAACCAGTGATCAATTAACAGTTAATAAAAACAGAATAAATCTCATACATAGATTATCACAATTACAAAGTCAAAACAGGTCATAAAAATTAGAACCGAATACCTACTGGTAACATACAAGAGCAGCAGTAGTATATATGACCAACATATGACAGTAATCAACCTATATTCATATGAGATTAATTCAGCAAATTAATCTAATCAGAATCACCAATCCTCATATAGATTAACATTGGAAATGAACAAAAAATTATCAGCAGACCAGAATGGTAAGCAGCAGAAGCAATAAATCAATCTATATTAAAGAAAATAGGTTATCAATTTAACAGGTTAACACTTGCTGAAATTATATAAAAAACAGATTATATAACCAGCAGTAGAATCATCCGAATTATAATCAGCAGAAGCATAAGCATATACAGATTATATAATCAGGGAAAAATGATTCAATAATTTAACCTATTGCAATATGAGATCATAGAATCGAATTAGATATAGGAACTAAACAAAAGCCCTAATCCATCTAATTATCAATCACACGAAAAATGAACCGAAACACCGGCTGTCTCAGGCTAGCAGGGTAACCTCAGCTCTGATGCCAATCTGATGTACCCAGGTCTCAAATCACGTTATCATTAGGTGATTACCTCATATCAATTATCTATTGAATCAACTGAATTAATCAACCTATAAACCCTAACCTAGTCAAGCCAACCGATAGTGATTTAACAAGAAATTGGAAGCAAGAAGAAGAAGAAGACACAGGTGTTTGATGACGGAGTTCGGCTCTTGAGCCTACGTCTCCGGGACTCGAGTGTGAATCCAATCCACTATAGGTTTGGGTGATTACAAACTAAAGAAGAAGAACAGCAAGGAACATATAACCTGTAATACAATGTCTCTGGTTCTCATAAGACCATCGAACGATCGCCTTGCTCATACGATCAAAAGCCCTATCTTTCCATGATCAACAACCACCTAGAACCATAGGTACAGAAGATCGAAGACGAACGCCATGAACGAAAAACTCAAGAAGCTTCAAGAACCCGTAGCAGAGAGCAAACCAAAATCAGAAAGACGAGTTGCATAACTCGTGCGAACCAAAAAACCCCAGCCCTAATATAATAAGGCTTGAACCACATGAACCAAAAGAAACCGGTTCGGTTCAATCACTAATAATAATACAAGATTACCAGATTACCCCAACAGAATCCTCACTAGAATATTTGCCAGATTTGAGGTTAGCGGTCCATTATGTTATGAGAATAAAATACAAGAAATAGGGATTTAAGGTTATAAAGTTTTAAGATTGAGGTGAGTCCTTTGAAATCGTGTTTTGATAGAATCACTGTACCGCAATTAAGAGTGATCGAGTTCCTTTCAATAATGTTTATGGGCTTCAAGCTGTTTTGGGGGTGAGTGGGTGATGTAGGTCCGAAGACCTACCCCGAGTGGAAGACCAAAGGCCAGAGGAAACACTAGGCTTGCTGCCCAGCTGCAGAAGGAGCAAATTTATACTGAAGGGCAGTTCAGTAATTAAGCAATCATAATGGGCCTTTGTGAGGGTGAATTATAAAATCCAGCCCTATATAGACTTCTATTTCAGTTAGGAGTCAAATCCAAGTTAGTTCAATATGTTAGAATTTGTTTCAAATTCAAGTAAGTTGTTGGAGTACAATTAGGATGTATCCTGGGTTGGGCTTCCCAAATATTGGGCCCAAAAACCACCCAATAAGGCATTCAAGGCTTGTTGAATACCCCAAGGTAAGGGTGTCAATCGGTATGGTTTCGGTACAGTAGCAACTTTGAATACCGAAAACCAAAACCGTACTGTACCGAATTTAAATGGTACGGTACGGTTTCGGTATTTACAAAAACAGTTCGGTATTAAATCGGTACGGTAAAACGGTTTGAACACGGTATCTAATGCGGTACAATTTTGGTACGAATGAACTTATGCCACTTTGGTTATTAGTTCATTAAGATCCTAATGAAATTGTGATCAATCAATCAAATATAATTTGAAATTAACATAGATAAAGCAAATAAATCTAATTAATAGAGACAAAACAAGTAAATCTAAGAAGAGGAGTGAATGATGAAACAAAAAATTGAAATAAGGAATTAGGGATAGGGAAAAGGTAAAGTGTTTTAATTGTAAAATTACAATTTATATCTCTTAATTTGGTACGATACCAATTCTATATGGTTTCAGTAGGTACCAACGGTATGAGTACCTAAAACCGGAATCGTACCGAAGAAATTCGGTTTCGGTACGTACCGTACCGAATTTTGAATGGTACGGTACGGTGCGGTTTTAGACTCGCGGTTCGGTACGGTTAAACGATTTCGGTATGCAATTGACACCCTTACCCCAAGGCTGCGTTTGTTTGCAAAGGTGGGGTGTGAAAAAAAAACATGTGGGTCCCATGTGTAGTGGGGTGAGGGAGAAGGAAAGGAATTTGTGGAAAAGTGATAGTGGTGGGTCCCACTTTTTACTTTTCCCAACTTTCCCACAAAATCCCACCAAATATGTGGGGTTTTAAAATGGCTTGGGGTGAGAAAGTTGGGTTGCCACATCACTAGACAAGTTTCCTTGAATCAAGGAAACTTCCTTATCTCTCACTTTCCCACTCCAAGCAACCAAACAATTTACCATTTTGGGATTTAAGGGAAAAGTAAAAAATCTACATTTTTTTCAAGAATTTTCCCACTCCACCTTTATTCCGGCAAACAAATGCAGCCCAAGTGTTTTGGTCATTTTCTAAGCCCCTTTTGGGGGCTGAATATGGGTCTTGATAGAATCCTCTCAATACAAGGGTCAAAGATCTAATTTATTTTTCTGTTTGAGTCAGTGGCAAGGTTATTAAAGCGGCAAAGCAACTGGGGCTCCGTCTTGGCGATTAGGTAGCAATAAAACGACCAAAGCGGTTTAGTTAATATTTTTAATATAACTACTTTTAAACTACTTTTTATTACAAATATTTTTTATAATAAACTAAAGTACTAAACAAACATTCAACAATCACATTCATAAAAATAAAATAATAAAAAATAAAAACATTCAAGATTCACAATTATGAAAAATTATCTAAAAAAGATTAAAAACATAACTTCATCTCATCAAGCATCATAAGATTCATAACAATAATTATGTAGTATGTACTATATCAGTAATCAATGTGAAAAATGAAAATGAAAGTAGTAATTTTACATTCTTACTTACCTCTATGATAGTGTGACGCCAAATAAGTGTCTTGTACTCTTGTGCATAGATCAGTAATCAGAATTGATGTATCCATTTTTTCCTTTTTTTAACCAAATAGTGCCAACATGATAAATTAATAGATCTCATTATTTTGATTTCCAAGTCATTGTTTATTTAATGATTCATTGATTATCAATGTTGAATATGGCTCATGCTTCACATTCTGTTGCAGACAGGCACTTTGGGCCTCGGAGTTCATTTGCAAATTGGGTCTCGATTCCGAAATGGCTGACATATTTAAATTTATATACGGCATTGTAAAATAAATTATGATTAAAAAAAAATAATAATAATATGCACAAATTACAACATGTAAAAAAAACGGTTACTTCAGCATCTAGGCGGCAATATGGCGCAAAAGGCGGCAAAGCGGTAGTGCCTAAGCAAAAAAACGGCAACAATTTAAGTGGTTAAAAATCGCTTTGCCACCTAGGCAGAAGCTTTCATAACCATGGTCAGTGGTTTAAGAGTTACAATCCATTTCAATTAGGGTTGAGTTGTTAGGATAGGGTTCCTTAATTTTAGGAACCTTATCTTAAACTAGTTTTATTTTAGTTAATTTGGTTTAAAGTTGCTTGTTAAGTCACAAATAAGTGTCTGTAAGAGGTTCCAATCTAAGGGCTTGAATCTTGTAGTAATTTGATTCCTTTTTAAAAGGTTGATAGAGTCCAGTTTGAGTTGTAATTGGATCTCATCTGTAAGGAGATCCTTGTTTGAGTCAGAGTCTTTAATTTTGGGCTATAAATAGCCTCTTTCTACATTGTAATTCTCAGTTTTTGAGTTAATAAAAATTATGAGTTGAAGAAAAATGATAAAACCCTTCTAATACCTTAGAAAATCAATACTAAAATGCAAGAAATTAACAAGATAGAAACTGGTTTTAATGGTGCTAGCCACCCCCACACCCAAAGGTGTTCCTCAGCCTATGGCTGCCCAAGAACTCTCATAAAACATTCGATTCCCTCTCCACTCCCTTGTCCCTCTATTTATTACCCCCAACTAACCTAATTCTCTCTCTCCCCTCCACATGGCCTCATCCTAGGATCCTAACATTACCAACCCCTCGAAAATCACCTTGTCCTCAAGGTGATGGAAAATTTGAGGTTGAGTCTTCACATGTGTGCCACATAACTAGGCCATTTCAGTCCCTCTTGAGCAATATACCAAACACCATAGACACGTAGATGGGAGCTGAGGAGGTGCAACGCTACCATTACTAAAATATGGTTGCAGCGAAGACCAAGAAACGATGCTGCAATATGTATTTCTGCCACAAAGAAGAAAAAGTGAATGGAATCCACTAGAGGACAACCCCCAAGCAAATCGAGAAAAAATTCCGGGGAAAAACCAAGGGAACGATGCCCTCTCCGATGGATTTTAACTGGCAGATTTTCCAGTTCAAGTGTTGTTGCGGAGGAGGTGGGTTTCTTCACCGGTGTTGACTGTTGCGTCTCTGCCTTGGGGTTTTGCATCAGATGCGTAGGCTTTCTCAAGAGGGAGGTAGAGGTCGCTGGTTTCCCTTGTTGGTTAGAGCATACCTTCATTGCTGCAGCCTTGATATCGCCGCTTCCCTTTCCGTCGTGAATTGCAGAGGTTGAAGACGAAGGCTCCCCAATATTTTGGTTCGGTTGGACCACTTTTCTGGTAAATGTTTGAGTCAAGCTGGTTTTGGGTTTGGGTTTTGATCCATTTGAGTTATTTGGGTTCAAGGTAAAGCTGAGAAGGCTTGGGTTTTGGGTATACGAAATGGGCTAGGCCCATGGGTGATGGTGAAATGGGGTGTGGTCCAAATACTTAAAACCATGGGTTAAAAGAAATGGGTTGGGTGTTGGCTTGATGGGCTGGATTGGGCTTTGGGTCATGAAAGTGGAATGGATTAAGATATATGAGTTAATAAAATATGATGGGCTTGGGGTTAAAGAAATAGGTTGGGCCCAAGGAGGTTTCTTTGGGAACCAAGCAGCCCAATCTTTATATTTGGTTTGTTTGGGCCCTATGTGGGAGGATAATTTTAACTCAATTGGGCCCAATTTAGAAGAACCTGGACTCTTAATGGGTGAACCAAACTCATAACCCAGTCTGGGGTGGGGTGCAAGTTCAGCCCTGGCAGCCCTGACCTAAGCCCGCCCTGAGCCCGAATAGGGCTTGGGCTAAAGATTTTGGCCCTAAGGGCGGGTTAGGGCCAAAATATTCTGGCCTTGAACTAGGGCCAAGGGCGGGCCTGGGATTACTCTCTTGCCCGCCAAGCCCATCCCGGTCCGTCCCTGATTTTGGCCTTGATTTTAGCCCTAATTTTGACCCTGATCTTGGCCCTGATTTTGGCCCTGATTTTGGCCCTGATTTTGGCCCTGATTCTGACCTTGATTTTGGCCCTGATTTTGGCCCTGATTCTGACCCTAATCTTGGCCTTGATCCTGGCCCTGATTTTGACCCTAATATTGGCCTTGATCCTGGCCCTGATATTGGCCCTAATCTTGGCCTTAATGTAGGCCCGTGATTTTGGCCCTGATTTGAGTCTGGACCCTCCACCCATATGGAAATGAATTAATTATAATCCACATGGGTGAATATTTGACACATGTCAAATTTTAAAAACATGATAATGTTTTGTAAAAAATTAATAAAAATAAATCATATCTTCATTACCAATGTAGTAAGCATCCGCCTAATTTTGGCCCAATTTTGACTCTAATTTTGGCTTTAGTCTTAATGTTAATTTGACCCTCATCATGTATTAGATTTTTACCCTAATCTTCACATTAACATTGATATAACTATAAATTTCGACTTTGACCTTCAGTCATTTTGATCATATTAGACTATGAGTTCACTTTTTATATTATTTTTAAGATAATTTTTATTTTTTTAACTAAGTCATTTTTAGTTTCAAAAATCTTTTTTTTTTTTTTTTTGACTAATGCGAGATTAATATAAGTATATAGAGAATTAATATCTAACAAATCTACACCCCAACTTCTCATCATGAATATTGACATCTTTCTTTTGCCTCCAATGTGATATTTCAGGAAAGAAAAAAAACTTATTAAGATAGATAGCTATGTTTGTAACTAAAATATAATTTTCTTTAACTACGAAAAAAATATCAATACTAAATTATTGTTGATTTACTTGTTAACAAAGTTTTGAATATGATTTTTTTTTTTTTTTTTTTTTTTGTTGAATAAGGATATCAATGGGAGGGGTTTTCAATTTCCATCATCGAAGTAATGGGAGAGGTTTTCAATTTCCATCATCGAAGCAATGAGAGACTTTCAGAGATCAATATAGAATTATGGAGTATGAATTTATTTATGTTTAAAGCAACACTATCAACTTATTGACTATTTTATCATTTTGTATGAGTTTGAATCATCTTATATTTCTATGAATTTTATTTTTAATTTACTTATGATATTATTATTATTATTTTTTTTTTTATGAATTTACATTTGATATTTTAGGTCCAAGGATAGGACCAATTAAGGCTAGGGCCAAGATAGGGTCAATCAGAGCCAAGGACAAGGCTAATCAGGGTTAGGGCTAGGGACAGGGCCAATTAGGGCTAATCAGGGTCAGGGCCAATTAGGGCTAATCAAAGTCAGGGCTAATTAGGGCCAATCAAGGCCAACCCATCCCGACTCGGCCCAATTAGGGCCAATTAGGGCAGGAATGGGCTTAGCTTGGCCCTGTAGGGCTTAGGGCCAGGAACAATAATCCTTGGCCCTGAACTAGGGTTAGGGCGGGAATGGGCTCAGATTAGAACATATAGGGCTGGGCTTGGGATTACAAAAGCCCGGCCCAGCCTGGCCCAGTTGCAGCCCTAGTCTAGGGTGAACCAAACCAACCCCAAAAACCCTTAACCTCCATCATCTTCTTCCTTTCCTGCGAACAGTTTTCTTGGCGGCCGCTGCCAGCTTTCCAGCGATTGTCTCTAGCGTCTTTCGATCCTTATGCTTCTTCAATTCAGCCGCTTGAACTCTCTCCTCCACAGCTTTGGTCCGGTAGGCATCGATAGCCAATCCTCTCCTTCTCTTCTTCTCTCTTCTCCCAACATGGCATGGAACCACCATGGTAATCAACTGATCTCTGCCAGTGATTTCACTTGGTGTTCTTTCCATCGGTTTTGCTTGGTCATCCCTCAGTTCTTCCTGGTTGCCATCCCAAATCACGCTTACCTCCATCGTCTGGCCATCACCAAACTCAGTTTGTAGGGCTTCTCTAAAACTCACCCAATCAAACACCGGCCAAGACCTTGCGTAAACCCAATACAACGTGTCTCCTTCCAAATGCTGAAGAGCTATTCCAAGCCAATACTCCTACGCCACTTGATGTTGCTTGCAGAAACATTCGACTTCATTCAACCATTCTTGCGCCTTTCCATCACCAGAAAACAAAGACAAAGCCATTTCACCTCCCTGGATCGACATAGCTCTGATGTCAGTTGATAAGACCCTTCTAATACCTTAGAAAATCAATACTAAAATGCAAGAAATTAACAAGATTGAATCTGGTTAAAATGGTGCCAGTCTCCATTCCCTTGTCCCTCTATTTATTACCCCCAACTAACCCTAATTCTCTCTCTCTCTCTCCTCCACATGGCCTCATCCTAGGTCCTGACAAAAGACTTTGAGAGAAGTCGTGGGATCCCTAGGAGGGGTGACCTGCGGCTGGGTTTTGAGCATTGTTTCTACAATTTTCAAGTTCTTCTACTTCCAGCAATCAAGCAACAATCACACATGGTGGGAGATCTCTCGAGATCTCTCATTTTTTTCTATAGGTGACAAGATGGAGGTCGAGAGCAGAGAGTTGGGATATCTCGCTCTTGATCTTGCCATATCTCGCTCTAAATCTCATTGGAACTCACGTTTTGCCTTTTTTTGTGGATTTTGGCTGGATTTTCACTTGCAACTACTCTTAGCACATCTACAACATCGAAGGAAGATCAGTCATTCTCTACTTGTCTTATGAACTTATGATTTAATGACTTATATAGAACTTCTAATGGTTGTATAATTTTATTCTATACTTGAAAATTGAGATTGGGATACTTATATGGATGGAATTTAGATAACATTTAGGTTATTTGATGCATTTGATACACTTGTTCTTCATTTATATGCCTTAAAGGTTCTATATTATATGTTGTATAACCTTGCATTCCTTAATCCTACGACATTTTGGTTTCACCCTATGGGTGGACTTAGAAATCACACAGGGTTGTTTTATGTTAAATCCAAGGCCACCAATGTATTCAAAAGGCCTTAAATAGGTTAAATATCAAGTTTCAAACCAATTGGGACCCTAAAACCCACCGAGATAGGTCACCGAGTTGATGCCAAAAAATTGTATATCTCGACCGAGATCTCGCCGAGATGGTCAAGATCTCTCTTTTTCAAGGTGGCGAGATCTCACTCGAGAGCAAGATCTTCTACCATGCATTCACAGCCTTCCATTCTCAACATACAAGTAAGCTACAGCCTCTTTCCCAAACCCTAGAATCCATTCCCCATCGCCTTTCTTCGTCCCACGTTTTCAGATCCCACCCCACCTAGGACTTCTTCATTCAAGCCCCAAAACACCTCATTATACCCTTTCTAGAGTCACCCAAGCCTGTAGAACCAAGTCCTAACCTCCGTTTCCCCAAACCAGTCCTATTTTCTGGGTTCTGAAATTTCTGCACTTCATCTTCTTCAATTGATGTTGCAGGTTTTTTTTTTTTTTTTTTTTTTTTGAAATTTCCAGAAATCCCTAAACCTTTCGAAACTTAATTCCCTTCTCTGAAACAGTTTCTAATCTGCAGACTAGTAGTTCTACTACTTCTAAATATTAGAGGCAACAACCCTAATCCATCACCCAGCCAACCAAAATCCTCGGTTGACTTAAAATTCAAAATTTGAATTCCCTTAAGTTTCAGACCTATTTCAGCACTCCAGCAGCCTTGTAGACCCCTTTAAATCCTAGCCAAAACACCAAGAAACCCTAGTTGAGTGCTGGTTTTACTTAAGAAGATCCTGGATATCCAACCCTAAACCCTAGGTTACATACTAGTATCTGTTAGGTTATAAATAGCCACCCATTGCATATATTCACAGGTTCAGATAATAAATAAGATATTATAGGCAATTGCTTTGTCGCTCGTTGAGAGTAACACGCTTCGGCAGTGCAGGTATCTCCAGTTACTCGAGTAGAAGGGTCTCTAGTGAAATCAAGCTGAGGTTCCTCTAAGATTATAAGTTCAGCAGGCATTCTGTTCAGTCCATCATCTTCATTGCACGGAAAAAGGCTTCTACTTCCAAGTAATCGTTAGCCAGCAATACCCTGTTTGATTCCCAACCCCATTTGAGCCCTTCTCCAGACTCATGAACCCTCCATTCATATCTGAACATTCCACCATCAGAATTTCCTTAAACTGCATATCCATTACCTTAAGATACATGCCAGCACTGGATCCCAATTACAGCCCACTATGCCCAGCCAAATCCATAATTCCTTAATGCCCCATTTCCCCAAATCCCTTAACCTTAGTCCAGAATATGAAGGTACTTTAATCAGCAGTCATCTTTCGAAGTTTTCCCTAAACCCAGAGAACCTAATCTAGGTATTTTAACCCTACATTTGTTCCCTGGTTTAGCCCAAACATAAAACCCCAACAACCATGGTTAAATTCTCCAGGAACCGCAATTGGCCCCAACTGCTTATCCATCTCAGATCTTGGCTTATTGTCCCTCATTCGACTGAGACTACATCAGCACGTTGGGTGAATGATCTGCACCGGTTGAGGTTTATGGTTGAGGGTGCTTTTGGTTTGTGACAAGGGGATGGGGGGTTTGGTTCATTATTTATAGGAAAATTACTGTGGATCCTGAAGAGGATATAGAATAACTACCCATTAAAGGAAGGGTCATTAGTTAACTTTGCCGGATCTCTTGAGATACGTTACAGACAAGGATAATTACATTATATCATGTGACCATATGACTTTCTTTTTTTGATAAAACAAACTAATTGCATGATTCCACCCAAGAATCAACTCCAAGACATACGAGGACTCCTTTTAAGAAAGCAACTTGCCTAACCTTTTGGACCTGAGTGTTATCTGCTTATGCTTACTGTTTCCAGCATGACAAATTCTTGTCAATCTCATACCTTGATGTTTGGAACTTCGTTTGATGTATAACAGGGAGTTAGTTTTTTGGAAGGCCAAAAAGTAGATCTGGTTGTAGGTTAAATTTTTTTTTTCCATGTCTTGCTTTACCTTTTCCCCCTTAATGGCCCCTGAATCAACTTGGACTTGCAACTTGCATTTACTGTCAAGTGGTTTGCATTTACTGTCAAGTGGTTCAGTTTGTAAATTCTACCTAGATTCTATGCATTGATATTGACTGATCCAGCAATTGTTTTCCCATTCGAGTCATTAGTGTTAGACATATTGACTAGAATACCCCTTGTGTTTTTGTGTTATGTACCTTTATGTACATATATATATATTGAATTAGATGAGGCTTTTTCATTCATTAAAACCTAAATCTAATATGGTATCGGGCGGGTTCGCTCTGCTCACCCCACTCTTCGGCTTTCTTCGTCAGTTCTGCTCCTCTTTTTCTGGTTTTCTCTGCAAATTTTTGGTTTCTTGAGTATCCTTGCATGTTTTCCCTCTGCTGTTGGCTGTGTCTTTGCTCATTTGGTACTCTGATCAGTTGTTTCTGTGGTTCTTGGTGGTGTTTTGCAGCTTTTGATTTGTTCGTTTGTAGTTCTTGGTGTTTTGGTGTTCTTTGTTGTGGATTGGAGATAAGAGATCTTGGTGTTTTGTGGTTTGTGGTTCTGTGATCATTGGTGCTTTGTTGCTTCGGTGCTTTGTGGTTCTTGACTGTGATTTGAGTTTTTGGATCTGTTGCTCCGGTGATCTGTTGCTTCGGTGATTTCTGAATGGCATCTGATTCTGTGACTAGGGATTCTCCTTCCTCTGCTGCATCTCCACAACTTAACTTCTCTAATGTCCATCATTTTCTGTCTGTCAAGCTCCTCTGCCTCCACCTATCTTGTGTGGTGATCTCAATTCATCCCAGTACTAAAGAGTTTTGATCTGTTGGAAGTACCTTGACGGTATTTTCCATGCCCTTCTCCTTTTCTTGAGGCATCTGTTTCCACTCTGACTGCAAATCCGACGCCTAATCCAGTGTATTTTGCCTGGCAACATCAAGATCAGATCTTTTTGAGCTGTTGTTTGTCTTCTCTCACTCTCAGATTGCTGAAATTTCTCCCTCTTCAAAGGTCTGGAAAATTCTTGAATCAACCTATGCCTCTACTTCTCAAGCTTGAGTCATGCAACTTCGTATGCAATTGCATCGATCAAGAAAGGTGGCGATACGATTACTGATTATTATCTGTTTCGTGTGAAAGAGATTTCTGATGCCCTTGCTCTAGCCAATCAGCTCATCTCTGATGCTGATCTTGTTTTGTATGTACTTGGTCTCAGATCTGAATCTGGAGCATTCCTTAATTCGGTAATTACTTGTGAGAATCCAGTGTCTATGACAGATCTACATGGCCTTCTTTTGTGTGAGGAGCTTCGTTTGAACACTGCTCTTCAAGATTTAACCAATATTACCACTCAGTTGGAATCCACATCTGTATCCAAGCCTCCTACTGACTCTGTTTCTCTGCCTCATTCAGACTTTAATTCTTCTCGTGGTGGTCTGTTTTCAGGCAATAGATCTCAGCACTTCAATGGCAATAGAGCTCAGTCTTTTGGTTGTGGTGGTTTCAGAGGTACTGGTCAGCATTTTAATAGGTCCTCTGTTTGTCAACGCTGTAATCGGCCAGGACATTTTGCTAGATTTTGTTTTCAACTTCAGAACTTTGCTGGATCTTTTGCTGGTTCTGTAGCTAGTCCTCCACAAGCTAATTTTTCTGGTCATGCTAGTTTTCTGTTTGGCTCTTCACAGACTTGGATACCCGACTCAGGGGCTTCCCACCTTATTACTCCTGCATTACAGATCTGAATCATATTTTTGACTATCATGGCTCAGAGAGTGTGAAACTTGGAGTTGGCTCAGGTTTGAAAATTCTACACTGTGGCAACTCTTATTCACGGTTCTGATTCTTCATTTCTCTTGAACAATGTTCTCCATGCTCCTGATGCATCTCATAATTTGTTGTCAGTAAGTTTGCTAGGGATAATTCTGTTTTTCTGGAATTTCATGCCAACTATTTTCATGTGAAGGATCTATACTCGGGGCATATTCTGCTTACAGGTCCCCTTGAAAATGGAATGCCTTGAAAATGGAATGTACAAATATCCATCTTCTTTGCCCTCCTCCCCAGTGGCATTGTCTGCTGTTATTGCTTCTCCTGAGCTCTCGCATATTCAGTTGGGATACACTGCTTCATTTGTTGTTAGCAAATTGATTTCTGCTTTGGTTTACCTACTGTTGGTAGTATGAATAAATCTCTTTGTATGCCTTGTCAACTACTAGGGAAATCACATTGTTAACCTTGTAAGCACTGTGCCACTTATACCACTGCTCCCCTACAATTGTGGATCTTTGGGGTCCAGCACATGTTCCATCTCATGATGGCCATAGCTATTACATATCATTTGTTGATAATTTCACCCAATGTACCTTTTTATATACCATTGCAAATAAATCTGAGGCTTTGAGGCTTTGTTTGTTTTTCAAGTTTTCACGGTGTTTTTTGAGAAATACTTCCAAACTGCCATTAAATATTTTCGATCAGATTTGGGTGGGAAGTATAGATCTTTTTCAAAGTTTCTGAGAGATTGTGGTATTGGTCTTCGATTGTCCTGTCCCAAGACTTCATAGCAAAATGGTTGTGTAGAACGTTTAGACAAATTGTGGAGGTTGGACTGACTTTGCTTGCTCATTCTGGTATGTCTTTGCACTTTTGGGTTTGAAGCATTTTCCACTGCTGTATATCTGATGAATTGCCTACCAACAGCTGCACTTGGGTTTGAGTCACAGTATTTCAAATTTTACAATCGACATCCAGATTATTTCAGACTTTACAATCGACATCCAGATTATCTTTCTCTGTGTACTTCTGGTTGTCCCTGTTATCCATTGTTACGGCCTTTTTACAGTCATAAGCTTGATTTCAGGCCTACATCTTGTATTTTTGTTGGCTATAGTGCACCTCATCATAGGTTATCATTGCTAAAATCCAGTTACTTAGAAGATTGTGGTGTCACGGCGTGTTATCTTTGGTGAGCATCTTTTTCCTATGAAGGAATCTCAGTCCTCTTCCTTGGCTAAGGTGTCTTCCACTTTGCCGGCCACACATTTGGTAGTCTTTCTTGCTGTGCATTCGTGTTCTGGATATAGTGGTTTGAAGGCTTCTAATGGTTAGCAAATTTTGGTTCATTTCTTGGGCCTGTAACTAATAATGGACTTTCTCATGGACAATCTTCTAATAATTTGCTTATATTGCTAATGGGCCACATGGGCTGCATAGACCATCTGACCCTAATATGACTTGAAACATGGTTGATGGGTCACTTGGTGTTTATGGTTCTGAACTGGGTCTGACTCGAACTGCTGTTGATGGGTCACTTGGCCTCTCTGGTTCTGAAAACGATTGGTTGAAAATCAGGGATGATGCGTCGTCCCCCACCACTAGTTTTCCTATGGTCCAAACCTTTGTCGATGGGCCTCTATTATCTACTGACGATGCTGGTTCTTCTGAGCTTCGTGAGACTTCTCCTTTGACTTTACCTCCCGCACCTATCCCTCTGATAAGCCCCTCATCACTTGGGTGTACAAATGCAAGGATGGGCAGAGGAAGACAGCATCATTCGCAGCAGGTGCAGGGGAGAACACAGCATCACTCACAACAGGGGCAGGGGAGAGGACTGATGGCAACTCCTTATTGGACAGCAACAAGATAACATTCATTTCATTGCATGACTGATAATCAACATGAATCGATACAACTCTGATTCTATTTACTGGTATTTAGTTCTTGGAATAAGAAACTAAACAAACTAAACTTGTAGAGGAACTGAATATCAGTGAATAGAATCAAAGTTGTATCGATTCATGTTGATTATCAGAGTTATGCAATGAAATGAATGTTGAATGTTATCTTGTTGCTGTTCTACTGTTTTGCATTTGTGGATGTGAGTAATTGTTGTTCCTATTTTTGATTTGGGGGAAGCTAAAATCAACTCCCAGAGGGTCCTATCACCCTCAAACTCACAAATGTTGACACGGGCTCAGACTGGGACGTGGGTTCCCAAGAAGATATTCTCTTTGCTTGCCACAAAGCATCCTCTTCCCCTTGCACTTCTTAGTGCATGTCAGGATGATGTTGAACCAACGTGCTGTTCTCAGGCATCTAAGAGCCTTGTTTGGCGTCGTGCCATGGATGCTGAATTTAGCGCACTGGTTGCCAATCACACATGGGAGTTGACCTCTCCACCATCTCATGGGCATGCTATAGGATGTAAATGGCTTTTTCGAATCAAACGACGTTCCGATGATACTCTTGAGCGGTACAAGGCACGTTTGGTAGCTAAGGCCTAAGGGTTATACTAAAGAGTTTGGATGGATTATGGGGAAACATTTAGCCTTGTTGTAAAGCCTACCACCATTAGGGTTCTCTTAGCTATGGTTGTATCTTCTAGGTGGTCCCTACGTCATTTTGATGTTAGCAATGCTTTTATGCATGGCACCATTGAGGAAGATGTCTACATGCATCAGCCACCTGGCTATATTGATAGTCAATTTCCTGATCATGTGTGCAAACTCAAGCATTCCCTCTATGGGCTCAAACAGGCATCACGGGCTGGTTTAATAGGATCAACACCTATCTTATTAGCCTTGGGTTTAATGGATCAAAGACTGATTCCTCACTGTTTTTTTGGCAACAGGATGATGGTCCTCTCTTTGTTCTTGTCTATGTCGATGATATCCTAATCATCAGACATCTCAACAGGCTATTGTGTTCATTATGCAGTCTCTTGCTTCGGAATTTGCCCTTAAGGACCTTGGTCCTGCTCGATTTTCCTTAGGGTTTGAGTTGATTTCTCTTCCCTCAGGATTGTTACCTTCGCAGCAGTGATGCATTTCTCCTTAGCTTAGCCGTGACAGTATGACGGGCTAAACCTATTGCCATGCCATTTTCTCCTCCATTGACTTTATCTAAAGAGAGTGGTCAGCCTTTATCTGATCCTTCTCTTTATAGGAGCCTGGTGGGCGCTTTGCAGTATGTAACTCTGACTAGGCCGGATTTATCTTTCACAAACAACAGGCTATGTCAGTTTTTGGCAGCACCTAAAGATGTTCATTGTTCTGCACTGAAATGTTTGTTGCGCCATCTCAAGGATACGATTCTTTATGGGCTGCATATTAACCCTTTTTCAGATAATCTCATCTCTTGGCAATCTTGGAAGCAGACAATGATTGTTAGGTCTAGTACAAAGAGTGAATATTGGGCTCTTGCTCTTGCCACTACTAAGTTGACATGGATCCAATCACTTCTCACTAAGGTGGGTCTTGGTTCTTCATCGCCACCCACTCTTTGGTGTGATAACATAGGGGCTACATGTCTCTCTGCTAATCCAATGTTTTCATGCACGGACTAAACACATCGATGTGGATTTTCATTTTGTGTGAAAAAGTTGTTTTTGGGGGTCTTCTTGTTCGGTATCTCTTCACACATGATCAGCTTGCTGATATTCTAAGGGGTTATCTGTGTCTTGGTTTCAGCAGCTTCGATCCAAACTCAAGCTCCTCTCTGGTCCCTTGACTTTGCGGGAGGATGTTAGACATATTGACTAGAATACCCCTTGTGTTTTTGTGTTGTGTACCTTTATGTACACGCTATTGATATATATATATATATATATATTATCGTCTCATCTGAATTAGATGAGAGGTTTGCATTCTTGAAAACCTAAGTCTAATACTCGATCATTTTTGCAATTTGAATCTGTACTTCTGTAGTACCTTTGTTCTTACTTGTCTGTTTTGATGCAGAATGTGAGATTTCTTGCCAAGTTTCTTACTGAAGCAGGAATCATCATCAAAAGGAGCCAGGTGATTTAAGTTCAAATTCAGAATGGATCTGAGTCAAATACATGTTTTATCTGAATTTTATAATTTTGTCCTTCATTTTTTTTTTTTTTTTTTTCAATTTACTGTTGTGTAGACCGGCATCAGTGCGAAAGCTCAGAGGAAGGTAGCTAGAGAGATTAAGACAGCAAGAGCCTTTGGCTTGATGCCATTCACAACAATGGGCACAAAACCATTTGTTGTTGGGAAAACAATGGAAGATCTCGAGGCGGATGTTGAGTATGATGATTATGATGCCAGACGACCTCCTTTTAGAGGAAATCGTTCCAACATGGTCTAAGATGCTAGTGCAGGTTGATACTCACCTTATTCCAACTATTTGTTTAGGGTCTTTCAGGTATACAGAAGGTGGTTTTTCCCCCTGATGTGTTAATATAGCCAAAAATTGGTTGGCAAAAAATGTCCTATTTAAAATTTGATCTTATGAGAAATTTAGCCTGGTCTACAGATTCTGGAACAGTAAGTTTGCTTCCATAACTGCCAATAATTTCAGTCTCGCAGCAACTTTGACAGAGCCAAAGTTAGTGAATGTAGTTCCTTTCTTCACTTGGTCTTGTGTTTGATTTTGGGACGATGTGATCTTTATGTACTGTTGTAGTGGTAGTGGTGATGGCAGGTTGTATGTGACTATGCAAGACAACCCCAAGGCGTAGGATCTCATGGAGAATAATTGTTCCAGAATTCTAGAGAACTTAAAAGACTTTTGTTTGCGAGTAGAATTCAAGTGAAGTGAAAGATTAACTCTCAAAAAAGATTTTGTAATATTTATAATCATTATTTTATGTGACTATATGACTAGTTTTATTATCATTTTGTTTTGTTTTTATTTTTCTTTGATTTTGATTTTGATAAGTTTATAAAGTTCATTAGACCAACAATCCAGGTGTAGAACTGGGAAACTGGAAAATATTTGAATTTTGGAGGTCAGATCTTGCTGGGCCTAGAACCGACTTTACCTTGCAGGTTACAAGATTCAATCAAAATCTTACAAGAGATCGAATGTCTGGATTCAAATTAATAAGCCATATGCATGTTGGTTCGAGGACAGATATCTTGAACAGATTAGATTTCGAGTAGTTACTGCCTTTCCTTTGCCTGCTTCACGAGGTAAGTGTATTAAATTTGTCAAATTTTTACTGTGGCTCAACATTTAAGCAACTCTGAATGAAGCATATGCCAAGAATTGGGTAACTCATTTTTACATAGAATGGGATTATGACTTTGCACCTCTTGGGAGTTTGAGAAGTGCTCCTTGGGTACCGGTTGTTAGATAGAAAAGGGGTGGACAAAAGTAAACTTTTTCATGAGCATATTTTGTTTGGTTCAATGGGAATGAAAAAAAAAAGGGGGTAAACGAGCTTTCTTAAATTAAGTTTGCATGTCTACGATGATGTGGCATATCATTTTTTTCATGAGTTTGGATCATCTTCCTTGGAAGGGAGCACCTCTTAAGCTTTTCAACCACAAATTCACGTGAGACCTACAATTAAAAAATAAAAATAAAAAAAGTGAGACCCACAGTGGTACCTTGTGGCCCCCTTCGTTGTATTCGTAGTCAGCAAAGCATCAAGGGAAAGTGCTCTCCCTCAAGGTTATTGATCCAGACTCTTTTTCCACCCCTTTGCTCTTCAAATTCTCACAAAATTAAGAGACTTTGTGTGAAAGTGAGGAATATAATAATCTTGTTAGAACTTAGCCATTGATTTTATTAGATCTAATTATAATCATTACTTTTTCTTTTTTTTTTAATCCCTACACTTTCTCCTCAAATTTCCATTCCTAATAATAGAAATTTAAATCTCGTTTAGAATTTCAGCCATCAATTTTATCACATCTAATCATAATCATTTTATTTTATTTTTGAATCCCCAAATTTTCGATTCCTATTACTAGAAATTTAATTTTAAGTTCTATTAGTTGGATGTTTAGAATTTTAGCCATTAATATTATTAGATCTAATCATAATCATTGAAATTTAATTTTTTTTACTTAATTTATGAAAATTGATTGGTTTTCCAATATTTAGTTAATAGACTTCAAATCTATCTTTTATTAACTTAGTCTATCTTTTTTTCATACAATTTCTATCACAATTTCTTTCCCACCCTTTTCTTTCATGATTATTTAAAGTTTTTCTCCCACAATTTTAGCCCCTATGCTTTAATTCAATATATTTTTTATAATTTACTTATAATTGTGATCTATATTAATAAAATAATTTAGTGGTGGGGCCCACAATAGGTCCCGCATTGACCCTACATAATATGCACGGTGAAAAAACATTAGTGCTCATCTGACGGAGAGGTGATCTAGACTCATTATCCCCCCCAACAAAAGTTCAATCCTAACTCCGCCATTGATTAACATACTGACCAATCCAAGATGACCTATTGGATTTTTTTTTTTTTGGGAAAATAAAAGAGGGGATGCAGTAGCGGCAACCTAGCACCCCCTGCTACGCAATGTTCGAACTTTTTATCAAGTGCGACCTATGCAAGCATTAGCCCTATGTACTACTAGCACAAGTCTTGGCCCAGTCAGCAGAGCCCCACCGGTGTCCTAGTATAGCAACTAAGGGTGTAAATGGATAACTGAAATCCACTCCCAAATTCGAATCTGCATCCGAATCCGTTTGGCAGTATCCAAATCCATCCGATTACTAATAGGATGTGGATATGGTATACCCTTTTCTTACCGATTTTTATCCATTCGATTAAGTCCCTCATTTGGATTAATTTTTTTATTTTATAATTTTTTACTTGAGGCATGTGACTATTTTTCTACATTTTCTACTTAAATAACTATCAAAGTTGTTAAATTCATAAATTTCAAGCATAGCCTCACAAATAAAATGATAAAGATGTCAATAGGTAGTCGAAGTTTTGTATTCAACTTGTATTCATGCCCATTTAGAAGAATCTACTTAAGAAAATAGTTATCTGATTATCATCTGAATCCGACTGAATCCGTTTGAAAACTAATAGGATATTATCCGAATCCATCCGAATATAATAGGATTCTCTTGAACAACAGTTTTTCCAACATGAAAATTCTAATTATGGTAAATATCACTTACCTCCCCTCTTAGCTGGACAAATAGCACTTATACCCCCTCTTACCGTTAAATTTAACTTTTACCGTTAAATATTTTTCGCGCTCCGGGTTGGGCTTATCCTTCCTAAATCTTGTTTCATTACGAATTTGTCACACACTATAACAAGTGATTATGATAACAAAGACAATCCATTGTATGCTTTATCTTAGCTGATAAGAGATGAGTTAGAATGTTTGCCTATATTACAATTCTAAAACCTAGATGCAATTGATTCTAATTTAGAGCATACATGTTTCGGAGTTGTAGAGACACTCATATAGTATGTGGAGGACCAAAGCAAGGAATAATTTGAGTAATATCCTCTGAACCACATAGCTCAAACAGTTAGCTTTCCAACTGTTGATACGGAATCTCGCTCATCCTTCCCTGTCACGAACCTACAAAATACGAGCTCGACCTTGGGGGGTCGAGGTACGTCTCCGACGAGCAAGTCAGTACCAATGATATGATCTCAACTACTCAATAGAGAATTCAAGTAATTGATCACATAGAATATGAATACCTACCTCATAGTGTTTACCTGAGGTGTTTATATAGTGTATGGTAATGGAGTTATATTCGGAATATGACTCTAATATGAGTTGCTGAAGGAGAGTAACTCTTTAGGAGAGTTCTTTTACCTAACTGGCACTCCTCTCTAGTTGTTGGACGGTAGGACTCTACCCTTGTGAGGTTTCCTCATCTTGCTAGGCGGATGCTGTTTATCACTCTGGTCGGTCCTACCATGAACCGCCTGGTCGAACTTACTAGGTATCATACCTGGTCGGATCGTACAGCTGCTGGTTCAGACTGGGAGGTATAAAACGACCATTTTAGTCATTAACATAAGCCCCCCATTCCATTGTGTTCGAGAACTGTGTGCTCGGCTCAAGGGAGTATATTTTTCCCATATATGGGGTGTATGGTCGAACCGACCAACACACTCTTTATCAAAATCTGTAACGTCCCACTCATGAGTAGCCGTCATTTTTTGCACAGAAGCCGAAGCACGCTCCTCGAAAAGTGTGCATAATTGACACGTGTCATTGGTGTCTCTTCGTATTAAATGCTTGTCATGATGAGGATCTTTGGGTGATTGAATCTCCGCTGTTCATTCATGGATTTTTGTAAAATCGTTGTATTGGAATCTTTTTCCAATATATAAGGATGACGGTCGTCTCCTTCCTCATTTCTGGCTTCACTTCGATTTTCGTCACTTCATGCCTGAGTGAGTGCTTTGAGGTGTTGCTGCAAGCTCTGCCTCCTTCAAATCGTGCTTTCGCTGCTTCTTCTTGTTGCTTCTTCTCCAACTATTTTCTTGAAGAAGTAAGTCTTCACTGCTATGTTTTTTGTATGCTTCCTTTCTGTGTATTTCTTCAACAGGAAAACTGAGACATATTTTTTCTTCTTGTTTCTTTGTTCTGTTTATGCCTCTGTGTATGCTTTTCCTTTTGTGTTTTGTCTTGTATATGTTCCCCCTTCTGCTTAAAGTCTTTTGTTTAGTCCAGTAGAGACCCATGGTCATAGTAAAGAGGGGTCCCTCGTCCTTGAGACGTAGGAGAGACTTAGAAGCAGAGTTCTCTGATGAGCCCGAGCTCTCGTCAGAGCCCGATCAAAGTAACGATGCTAGGACCGAAGAAACCCATGAAGTTTTATCCGGTCGAGAACCTCCCAGTAACGACGATGAGGGGGATGTGGAATCCCGTCCACAAGTAGTCAAAAGTGCTCGGGCTCGTTTTAAGGCAGATAGACAACGTTGGAAGGATAGTCTATCTTTAGAAGAGTATACCCTTGAGAAGAACAAAGATCTCACTCCCGACCATATCGACTATGATCCGTACTCTTCAAGGCCCGATTTCCTTCCTTCGTCGATGACCGAAGAGAGATTAGAGTATCTTCGTCAAAAATACGAAATACCTTCTGATCATATCATCCGTGTCCCGAGCCCTGATGAGCGGGCAAATTCTCCAAGGCTTGGCGAATTTGCACTTTATGAAGATGCGTTAAGGAGTGGATTTCGTCTTCCCATCCACCCTCTCTTTAGAGAAATTAGTATCCATTTCGGCATGTGTCCTGGGATGTTCGTACAGAACTGTTGGAGAAATGTCATTTGTTTTTGGGGCTTCTACCAAGGGGAAAAGGTTAATGTCCGACCATCTCTTGCTCTTTTCCTTCACTTATTTATGACCAAAAAGCAAGAGCAAGATGGGTGGTTTTACTTGTCGAAACGGACAGCTTCCCAATGTGGTTGGGAAGGTAATTTCGTCGGGACTGGAACCCTCTCGTCCAACACCAGGGGGTGGCGTCCCAAATACTTCTTTGTCCGACCTCCTTCCAAACCTTCTTTTCCTATATACTGGGTCCGAGGACCGCTTCAGGGATCAAATGATTTTCCTTTGTTAACTTCAACCGAGGAGCGTGCTAGGGAGAAGATTTGCTATCTTCCTTCCGAAGATAGAAACATGTTTGCCGTTCATGGGTACTGTCCGGAATACCCCAATATTCTACGTCATTGGGGATTCCTTCCCGGTGAGTGGCACTTCTATTCCCTTTGGTTGGTTTATAGATTAAGTTACCTTGTCCGGGATTAACAGTATAGACATGTTTTTCATGCAGTGAGACTTAATCGTAACGTTGCTGAGGCTGCCGAGGCGGATACTGCAGAAGCCAAGGAGAGAGTACCAATCAAGGTTGAATCGGAATCGCACTAAGGGGAAGCAGAGTTCTGTTTCTACGGTCCAAAAGAGGCCTCACAGTGGTTCCGATCTTTCTCCTCGGGTGATTAAAAAGAAGGCTCCCTTGTCCTTTATGGCTAGCTCGTCCGAGGAGAGTGTGTTACTGTCCGACCCCGATGCTGCCACAGTTTCCTCCTCGGTGCTCATGCCTTCATGGTCGCTTAATTCCTCTTCGCATGTTTTAAGCAATCAAAAGAATGGAACTGAAGTGGCCAAGGAGTGGCTGCCGGGAGTGATTCTTCCTGCCGACCAGAAGTTTCTGTTAGGTGTCGGCTCTTCGGCTACACAAGACATGATGACGAGGTATATTGTTTCCCAAACAACTTTATCCTTCTCCGGTAGTTATTGACCATTGGATTACCTTTTTATCCTTTAGGTTGGTGTGTGCCCTGACACAAACATGGGCTGGAAATTTAGAGGTCGCCCATCGAGATGTGTCAGCTATTCGTATGTTGGAGGACAAGGTCAAAGATTTGAGTCTTAAGGTGGAAAACTTGACCGTTGAGAAGACTAAATCTGATGCTCGAGCTGAGTCTGCCGAACATCAGATGTCTGCTTATAAGTCAGAGATTGACAATCTCAAGGGATCTTTGGAAAGAAAAGATCTGAGTCTTGCCACTGCCGAGCAAGAGAAGTTGGAGAAAGAATAGTTAATCAAAGATCTGACCGTCCAACTTGCTCAAGCTTCTCCGGCAACTTTTGCTGATCTTTCCAATGAATTGCGCCATGAAGTAATCCGTAGGTGGGTTCGGACTAAGGGGTGCCAACAATTTGTTGCAAAGGTGGCTGCCCCTGGTTTTAGATATGGTCGGCGTGCAGCATTTTCCAGCATCATTGGGGAGTTCAGAGATCTTGACCTCCATAAGTTCGAGAAATATGTCGATCCGAGCATATACGATGATTTGAAGATTCCTCGACCTGCTTGGGCGGTAGGCAAGGAGTCATTTGGTTTACCGAAGGACGTGGACGTTCAGGATTTTCTTGATTCCGACTGGGAGCCTACCCCTGAGGAAGAAGATGAAGCCGGTCTTTCGACCACTGAGCCTACCGACCATGTAGCCTCGGATGTTATTGTTGCTGAATAGTCTTTTTCTCTTTGATCGACCTTTTTTGTTGCTGTTATTGACAGCTTTTGAACAATGATTGTGTAATTTGATGTATCTATCATAGGTTATTTTGCCTATGTAAACTTTTGCTTGTCAATGGTATTTTCCACTTTTTGTACCAAGTACACTTGTTCGGTAGGATACCATTGTTCGGCATATTGTGGTTTCTTCGTTCATGGCATGCATGTGTATTTCTATCATCCAAGCCATGTTGTTCGGTATAGTAAGGTTTGTTCGGTCATGGACTAAGTAGTTGTTCGTCAACAACTGCTCGTTCATAACCCCTACCTCCCGGGCATGATAACTTGGTATGACTTGGAAGTTTTCGTGCCTAAGGAATGTTAGGTCTTTATTGCCTATTGAGTGTAGGTCTTTTCTGCTAAGTAGTGTCTTAGGTCTTTTATGCCTTAAGATTCGTAGGGCCTTCCTAGGAATCTCAAGTCTTTTCTGCCTATGTCTTTTATTGAGAGTTTCAGGTCTTTTTTGCCTGAGAGTTTCAGGTCTTTTCTTCCGTTCTTGTTGAAGTCGAGTAGTAACTTGTACAAATGTCTTTGTTTATATATGTATAAAAAAATTCGAAGCCTTGGGATTATGAATCTCCCATGGTGCCTACATACTGAAATAAATAGCAAGACTGAAGTAAATAACAAAATTTGTCGTGTTCGCAACCTTCTCGGAGACTATGCTCATTGATAATATTTCTGGAGATTGTTTGAATTCCATGATCAAGGGATCTTTTCGCTCGTTTTCGGGTCTTGTAAATGATATGCTACAGGGGCGACTTGGCGAATGATTATGTATGGTCCCTCCCAATTTGGGGATAATTTTCCTTGATTGGTTGGATCTGAAGCAGCCGTTCGGCGAAGCACCAGTTCACCGGGTAAGTATTGTTCATTCCGAACCTTGGCGTTATAATATGTCGCTATCCTTCGCTGATATTCTTCAAGTCGGAATTGGGCTTTGTCTCTTACCTCATCAATCCAATCCAGATTGGTTCGCATTCCTTCGATGTTTTCCTCTTCTTCGAATTCTATTTCCCGAAGTGATCCAATTTGGATTTCTACTAGGACTCTAGCCTCTGCTCCATAGGCTAGTCGGAATGGTGATTCTCCAGTAGTCGTCCTAGGATTTGTTTGGTATGACCACAGTACACTAGGTAGTTCGTCTACCCATCTCCCTTTGAGCTGGTCGAGCCTCTTCTTGAGCCCGTCGAGCATGGTTCTATTAGTAACCTCAACCTAACTGTTACTTTGGGGATATGCTACTGAGGAAAATCTGTGCTCGATCCCTTGTTCTTTGCAAAATGTTGAGAAAGCTGCATTCTCAAATTGTTTTCCATGGTCGGTTACTAATATTTTTGGAACTCCGTATCTGTATGATATGTTATGCTTGACAAAGCGTTTCATCTGCTCGGTGTTGATAGTTGCAAGGGGTTCAGCTTCTACCCACTTTGTAAAATAGTCTACTGCTACTACCAAGTATTCTCTACCTCCCGATGCTTTAGGTAATTTTCCTACCAAGTCTATTCCCTATCTTGCGAAAGGTATTGGGGATAGAATTGATGTCAAAGGAACTGCGGGGATGTGGGAGACCTTTGCGTGTGCCTGGCACTTGTCGCATTTCTTAACAAAGTCTTTGGCATTTTCTTCTAAGGTCGGCCAATAGAATCCTTGCCGTAAAATTGTATTAGAGAGTGTTCGGGATCCTACGTGAGATCCGCAAATTCCTTCGTGCACTTCTCTTAAAACATTTGTAGCTTCTAGTGGTCTCAAGCATCTTAGCAGTGATCGGGTGAAGGATCTTTTGTATAATAGTCCATCCCTGATCGTGAACCGAGCTGCTCTTTGTCTTATTGCTCGAGCAATTTTTTGGTCTTCTAGGAGCTGGTCGTTCTCAAGATAATGTATGATAGGCTCCATCCGATCCTGCTCGATTGAGATTTGCATCTGGTCGACCTGGTTTATGCTGGGGCTATCAAGCTCTTCAAGGTAGATCACTGATGCATAGACATCCATTCCTTCCGTGGCCAAGCGAGATAATGAGTCGGCCTGGTCATTTTCAACCCTTGGTACTTGAATTATCTCTAACTCTTTAAAGTGTTGTTTGTACTTGTTGACCAGGTTCAGGTATTTCTCCATTCTTCTTTCTTTGGCTTCATAGACTCCCTTCACCTGATTAACTATCAGTTGTGAGTCACTTTTGATTTCTAGATGTTGAATGCCTAGAGTTTTTGCCATTCTAAGTCTTGCTAACATGGCCTCATATTCAGCCTCATTGTTGGATGCTTTAAATTTGAAACGAAGGGCATATTTTATTTCAAATCCCCCTGGACTTTTCATCAATAGTCCTGCTTCGCTTCCCTGCGAATTACTCGATCCGTCCACGAACAAAGTCCATCTTTTGACTGATTCTTCCCCTTGCTCGTCCTCATTCTGGCCTGTTTCTTGTATTTCAACAATGAAGTCTGCCAGGGATTGAGCTTTGATGCTTGGTCGGGGCTTGAATTATATTTGATGCTCGCTTAATTCTACCGCCCATGTCACCATTCTTCCGGCCAGGTCTGGTCGATGAAGGATCTTTTTGAGTGGTAAATTTGTCATCGCCGTAATGGGATGAGATTGGAAATATGGACGGAGCTTCCTAGCCGCTACAACTAGTACCAGAGCTTGTTTGTCCACTTCTAGATAGCGAGTCTTGGCGTCATTTAGAACATGACTGATGTAATAGATAGGTTGTTGTATATTTCCTTCTTCTTGTACAAGAACCGCACTAACCGCGATTGATGAAGCGGCTAAATATAGTTGTAGCTCCTTCTTGCTGGTCGGCATCACGAGCAAAGGTGGTCGGGATAGTTTCTCTTTTAGTTCTTCAAATGCTCCCTGACACTCGTCGTTCCAGATGTTGCCTTTTTGATTGGCTACCTACTTTAAAGCTTTGAAGAATGGCAGGCACTTCTCCCCTGATCTTGAAATGAATCTGTTCAGCGCTGCCACCCGACCAGTCAAGCATTGAACTTCTCTTATGGTTCTGGGTGCTTTCATGTCCAAGATTGCTTTGATTTTCTCAGGATTGGCTTCGATTTCTCTTTGAGACACTATGAACCCGAGGAATTTTCCAGAAGACACCCTGAAAGCGCACTTTTTAGGGTTAAGCTTCATCTTGTACTTTCGAAGCACTTTGAATACTTCTGCTAGGTCAGTCAGATGATCTTTCTTTGATATGCTTTTTACCAGCATGTCATCCACATATACCTCCATGTTCCGGCCAATTTGATGTGTGAAGATTTTATTTACCGCCCTTTGATATGTTGCTCCTGCATTCTTTAGACCAAAAGGCATTACTTTATAGTAATAGTTGTCCCTATCAGTCATGAATGTTGTATGTTTTTCATCTTCAGGGTGCATGAGGATCTGATTATATCCTGAATATGCATCCATGAAACCGAGCATTTCATGCCCGGCTGTTGCATCTATAAGAAGATTGATCCGTGGAAGTGGATAGTGATCCTTCGGGCAAGCTTTGTTGAGGTCTGTGTAATCAGTACACATCCGCCACTTCCCGTTCGCTTTTTTGACCATCACCACGTTAGCCAGCCACTTCGGGTGGTCTATGCGCTTTATGAAGCCAGACTGTCTTAGCTTTTGCACTTCAGTTCGAACGGCTTCATGCTTTTCAATGGCGAAATTTCTTCTTTTTTGAACCACCGGAATTGCCTGGTAGATCGATCAGAGTTTATGCTCGGCAACTTCCCTGACAATCCCTGGCATGTCTTCAGCCGACCAAGCGAATACATCAGAATTTTTCTTTAGAAACTCGGTAAGCTCTGATTTGAAGTTTGCTTCTTGTTCGGCACCGATCATGGTGCCTTGTTCCTCCTGATCGGGATTGAGGTGGATTCTTTCTAGCTCTTCCACGGGTTCGGCTCTTTGCAAAGTTTCTTCATCGCGATCGTCCCTGACTTCGATAGTCATGGTCGAGTTTGTCCTTCTCTTCTTTCGCATGTAGTTGTTGTAACTTTGCCGGCTACTTTTCTGGTCAGCCAGACATTCTCCAATTCCCTTCGTGGTCAGGAATTTCATCTTCATGTGTAGCAAGGAGACCACTGCTTCGAGTGCGTAGAGAGTTGGTCGTCCTATGATAGCCTTATATGCCGACAAATCTCGTACAACCATAAAATTGGTTTGTACGATCCTATCTCTTGGGTGCTCTCCAATCCGTAGCTCTAATCGAATCGTACCTGCTGCTCGGGTGGATGATCCTATGAAACCGTAAAGCTGGGTTTCACATGGAACGAGCATATTCTCTTTCAACTTCATCTTTTTGAAAGCCTCCAATGACAATATGTCCGCTGATGATCCAGTATCCACTAGAACTCTATGGACTTCTGTTCCTTCTAGGAGAACTTTGACTACTAAGGCATCATCATGAGGGGTTGTAATGTCCTATAGATCCTTGGAAGAAAAAGTTATTGGCTTAGTAGATATATTTTTATTGGTTTTAGTATTCCCAATATATCGTACTTTTCTCTTTGTTTGTCGACTTGATTCTTCAACTGGACCACCAAATACAGTATATACTGGACTTCTTTTTCTTTGACCTTCATCCGCCTCAGGTCAGCGCTTGGCTGGACTTCTTCTTTCTTCCTTATAGTCCGACCTTTCTCTCTTCAGGGTTGGTTTGTCTTGTGGTCGGCCTTCCTGTTTAGATTGTATGAATCTCTTCAAGTGTCCTCAGGAAATTAGATTTTCGATCTCTATCTTCAGATTTTTGCAATCGTCCGTCCAATGACCGTGATCCTTATGATATTCACAATATTTTTGCTTATCACGTTTTCCCGGTGGTGCTCGAATTTTATCCAGCCACTTCAGAAGCCCTTGACCTTTGATTTGCATCAAGATTTCTGATATCCTTGCATTTAGTGGGAGATTACTAATCTCTTGATTTTTTAGGGGTTCTGCTTGACCATTCCTGGTCGAGCTTATCCCTAGCATTCTGGTCGGAGGTGCTTGTTCACGACTGTTCCTTCTTTCGGCCCTAGGCTCTCTCTTTCGAGACTCTAGGGTTTCCGAAATTTCTGCTTGTTTATGGCATCTTTCGTTCAATTCTGCATATGTTTTCGGCATATCCAGAAGTAGTAGCTCTAGCAATCCTTCATGAGTAATTCCTTGGTACAACGCATGGAAAGCAATTTGTTCGTCCATGCTTTCAATCTGCATGGTAAGGTTGTTGAATCTTTGAAGAAAATCTCGTATAGACTCCGTCCGACCTTGTTTTATAGCAAACAAAGTATCCTCTTTTTTCTTCATTCTAACCCCGCTCTGGAAGCGTAATACGAATACTCGACCTAACTGATCGAAACTCTTAATCGAGCTGCTTGGTAGCGCCAAGAACCAATCCAATGCTGAACCGGTTAGAGAGGCAGGGAAACTTTGGCACATGGCTGCCTCGTTATGCTTATAGATTGACATGGTCGATTTGTAACGAGTGATGTGATGTTTTGGACATCGCGATCCGTCGAACAGCGTAAAAGTAGGGCATTTGAAGCTTTTTGGTATTCCCGCCTCAAAGATAGCTTGGATGAAAGGATCCTCCTTTAGAAAAGCATATAGCTCATCTTTGTTTGGGTCCTTTAACTTCTTTAGCTTCTCGTCTAATTCTTTGATTTGTTTGCTCATGCGCTTCTCTCGCTTGCTCGGTCCGGGCTCGCTTCTTTTGTCTTGTGGTTCTTTGAGCGGATTGTTGCTGCTACCTCAGTCGTTATCTTCGTCGATCAGAGGATCCTTACTTGGAATTTCTTTCTCAGATGCCCGGGATTTCTCGCATGCCTTCTCTTTTAACTTTTGTCCGTTTTCTAGAGATGGTCGAGGCGTTTGATCGGGAATGACCAAGAGGTTATTTTTGCTTCCCTCAAGCACTTTCGAGTATTTTTAGGGTCTTGCATTCAGGGCAATTATATGACCCATGCCCATCCTGACTAGTTCATTCAAGGAGGATATCTCCTCTCAAAGCTTTATTTGTTCCTTCTGGAGTATCTCAACTTGGTTCGCTAATGCTCCTTGCTTCGGGTGCTCGGGGTTTTTCTCCCCCTGATCGGGATTGTTCTCCACCTGGTCGGGATTTCCTGAATTTTCAGGTGGAGGATTTCCCTTCGAAGCATCATCATCAACTTCCTTCTGGCTTGTGATCTTCAATTTTGATCGCACCATGACTTTTTGATGCAATTCCCACAGACAGCGCCAATTGTTGATACGGAATCTCGCTCGTCCTTCCCTGTCACGAACCTGCAAAATACGAGCTCGACCTTGGGGGGTCGAGGTACGTCTCCGACAAGCAAGTCAGTACCAATGATATGATCTCAACTACTCAATAGAGAATTCAAGTAATTGATCACATAGAATATGAATACCTACCTCATAGTGTTTACCTGAGGTGTTTATATAGTGTATGGTAATGGAGTTATATTCGGACTATGACCCTAATATGAGTTGCCATAGGAGAGTAACTCTTTAGGAGAGTTCTTTTACCTAACTGGCACTCCTATCTAGTTGTTGGACGATAGGACTACCCTTGTGAGGTTTCCTCATCTTGCTAGGCGGATGTTGTTTATCACTCTGGTCGGTCTTACCATGAACCGCCTGGTCGAACTTACTAGGTATCGTACCTGGTCGGATAGTACAACTGCTGGTTCAGACTGGGAGATATAAAATGACCATTTTAGTCATTAACACCAACAATTTAATTGAAACATGCATTATGAGCATCCCAAAAGCCTTGCTCAATTTCTGTTTATAATGTTCATAGACATTTGAAGTAAACCATAAGCCACTCTTTTAATTTATAATTAATTTTCTGGCCTTTAAAGTCAGAAAGCAAAGCGAAAGCAGCTTTAATGATAGAAAAATACTCTTATAGAGCCTTACATAAAATGAATGTGTCATCTATAAAGAAGAGATTAGTGAATTCTTAAATTTGACAAGCAATTTTAATTCTTCGAGTCCATTGATTTCTCTATAAGCTCCTAGTATATCAGTATATGAGAAAGGACTTCAATGATAATACAGGGGAAGAGGTAGGGACTTAAAAGAACATCCTTGCGATGGAGTGAAGAGGCCAAAAGGAGGGTCCTTGAATTTTTACTGAAAAGGAAGATGAAGAAATAAGCTTCTGTATTAACTTTAAGTAAATAGTCATTACATCCAACATATTTTAAAACAGATGTAAGAAACCACCGTTCAATTTATGATAGGCTTTAGGTGTGTCCAGCTTGATTCCTACGTGGTGACGTGGTCCATCTTACCTCGCTTCTTTTTTTTCCTTAATAAAAGAATGAAAGATCTCATTGCAATACCAATATTATCAGATATTTTCCTTTTTGGTAAACAATATTATAAGACATTTGACAGCCCATAATAAAAGCTTAATGAAGAGTTGCTCCAAAAATCTGTTTCAGCAAACCTCCAAAAACGTGTTTAACTGGTTTGGTCAAGTCACGCCTCCAACAAGCAAATTGGTGAATACACCCAGAGCCCTAGAAGAAAAAAACAAGTTACAAAGCTCTCAATGCTAGATGGAATATCAAAAGAACGTGTGTCCGTTAATGGTCGAAGAGTTATTACATGTTGCCAGTTTAAACAGATCATTAGAAAGTTAACCTTGGTTGTGTCATTCACAACTACCGATCATAGAATTCGACCATAACTCTTTGGTAATAATAGAGTTCAAATAGATTTCTTAAGCTGATTTTAATTCTCTAGTTTGATAAAAGTCTTATCCACAACAACAAGAGAGGCTAGATTGAACTCTCTCCACAAACGTTACTTAACAAGCAAATCATATGACTTAATTCGATCTTGGTTAGACCAAGATCTGGCCGGTGTGGGTTCATTGTTGGTCGATCCAGGTTGATACGTTAAGGATCGATCACATCACAAGCCCCCAATCATTTGATCATGCTGCCTCTATGCCCGGATCAAAAGACTAAGGTCATTGTTGGGAGATTTTTTATTTTAAATATTTTTTAGCTGTGGTGGTAAACCCGTCAGGGAGTAATGGTCCGGATTCATCATTTAGATCATTGGCATCCAGAGCTTCGGTTGGAAAAAAAGTCATGCTACCCCCCCGCCCCCCCCCCCCCCCCAAATCATTGGCCAGTGCGTCGGTAGCAGCTAAAGCGAATAGCGTTGCTCGAGGGCGGCTCATTAAATTTTGAAATGACTGGTGCACAGATTTCAAATCTACAGCACGTTTTCCCAAGGCCTTTCTTCAAGGCGACACACGGCCATGTCTTTGGGCATTGATCTGCTTCCTTCGTCTCTAACTCATCCAAGCCGTCTATCAAGCATCTCAAAGAATCCCAACAATCAAGTTCTCAACCGTTGATTGGATTATCAAAACTCACCTAACCATCCAAATTGACCATTGTAATGAGTGCATCAGACTTGGGTGTGTGTAGAGGAGGAGCTGTAAATAGGGCTCTTCACATCCCCGGAACCATCAACGCAAAAAAATCGACTAGAAGCACCTCAGTTAGTTAATGGCTGAGGCAAAACAAGATTCGGCTAGTCAGGAAATATGGACCAACAAATGAAATTTACAGATCAAACCTTCATAAATTGCAGAACTAGAACGGACGTCATCCATACCACACTGCACACCACCTTCTATTCTCTCTAAAAAAAAAAAAAAAGCATACATAATTAAATAAATAAGAATCCAAATCCTCCACCCACATGATATTATGTTTTGATTTTCACTTTAGCTAATTAACTTTCAAAAAATATATACATCTAAAAAATATAAAAAAATCCAACCGTTAAAAAATTTTCAACTCCCCTCCATGTGAATAGCGCATCCAAACTCAATAAATAAATAACACTAATCAACAAATATACCATGCCTCTAAACACTAAATAACACGGTATCTCATATGCTTACCAATTTTCATTTTTCCGGCCTCGATCCATTTCTTGGTTATTTTTGGTAATATTGCAGCATTTTGTCGGATCCAACTCTCCTGCCCGTTACTTATATAAGGATTCTTCACCTACAGAATCGACCAGAATCAATCCAACAAAGGATTCTCTTCGATTACTTCAATTCATATACACCCGCGTATATAAGCTTCACCAAATTTGTTATCTTTGTTTTGTGAACCAAAAATAAATCCAGATTGAACTTACGGTTGAAAAAAATTCTCAACCACTCATTTCACAGTTAAAAACTTTACCAATAAAAAAAATCACTGACGCAAAAAGAGGCAAAATGCGTGGTCTGAGTTGAAATTTGGACCATAGGCTGCACACTACTGTGCTTAAACAATTTCAAATCTGCACATGACTGTACACCTCAAACAAGTAAACAAGATGTCACCAATCCAATACTGTAACTAGTACAGCATTAGAGCATTAGATTTGATACAGGTAAATATCAACGGTATCAAACTGAATTGCCCTCGATATTCTTTTAAGACATTATTACCCATTCTTCGTACCATCAAATCGATACCACATCAACATGGTCCAAAGCATGTTATCCTATACAATACCAAAGAAAACAACAAGCTCGTTCCCCACTCCCACCCTAAAAACATGGGCTTGCACAGAGATATATACATACAGCCTGCTAATATACCCTATTTTCTGCTTCAATACTGATGAGAAGCTATTCCTCCCGGAACAATATTATCAAACCTCCCATACCCCATGCTGGATTTACTGCTTGTACTTTTCCAGTTGGTCGATGAGGATCAGAAACTTAAATCCAAGAACATAAAAACCTGTTACATGAAATGCGCCAGGCTTAAAGCGAGCCACCCCGAAAGAAACAAATGAATTCCAAAGGTCATGGGCACATCCCACAGAATTTTCCTGTATGCTCATCATATCGGTCTCTCAACCACAGTTCGATTACAGAAAGGCACCTACAAGTACTGCTGGACTGTTGCAGGCTAATGCCCATTGTCTCTCTCCCCCCTCTGAAATGACCCAAACCCCCTCCTATACCGATATCCCTCCCCCTAGAATACTCAAGATGCCGCAACCCTCAACAAATCTTCCACCCACCAACCAAAAGTCTCCAAATTTTAGTGCAAATATAAAATCCCAAACCTAGCTTAGGCACCTAGCTATGCAGCAAAAGAGGGAACATGATTTTGCAACAACAAAAGATAATTAGAAGAAATTGCAAACAATTTTAGTGCAGAGTTAACATCTTGTAATTTCCTATTCCTGTGACCACAGTTCATGGATATGCACGCTCTCCGAAAACCACAAGTAACATACACATCAATCTTGAACTTAGCAATATGACTTCTCCCCCCCCCCCCCTCTTTTGGTAGAAGTGGGATTATTTCACAAACTAAAATACAGAAATACTATCATTGTAACCAGTAAGCATGAAACAAAGTTCAGTAAAACCTATAATATAGAAATATTTTCATGGTAATCACCAAGAATAAAAACAAAGTTCACAAATAACAAAATCATCCCCATGGTAAATTATATTAGTGCCAAAATTCAACTAATAAAAGTGGAAATATAATTTCCCATGCCAAAAGTATGCAAAGAACAATCAACATTAATCCCATACCAAGATAAAAGCCAAAACACGTGCACAGATGAGAGAGAAAATCAAGAAACTTTTCATAGGTTGTTCCCAACCAGGTCAATAATGTATGGCGAATATTCTTAACCCATTGGAATGGGAGGCTCAAAATGGCTTTACCAATAACTTCGAATAACCATGTAAAAGTTCCAGCATATATGATTTCAGCATGCAAATGTGAATAAATTTTTTTCACTATCTTTTTTTGAGAACCGCCTAAAGTTACAACTAAAAAATGAAATGATATAAGAATCGATAAAAGACCCAGGTTAAGGAAGGGGGAAAAGAACAATAACAAGAAAAAAGTAACCACCATAGCAGCATCATAGACCAAAAAGAGAAGGGGGTAAATGAAACTAGAAATGATACAAAGAACAAATAAAAAGCTTCCTCCCATGCATATTAGGGGGAAAAAATGAAACTAGAACTGATACAAAGAACATATTAAAAATCTTCCTCCCATGCATATTTGACTATGGTGAAATCTCACCCTCCAGTCTCAAATGTATGCCAGTAAGGGCAATATCCTGAATAAAGTAAACTTCATGATGAGTACCCTGTAGATGGACTCTGTATTTCTAATCTATGTATCACATGAGTCTAGCACCGAATTATCAAGAAGTGCACATATTTACTTGATGAATCCACCACCTATGCCCAACCAACAAATGGAGAAAGGGTCGAAAGCTAAAGGTTGGCAGGTTCACAAAATTGATGCACACGCCCATGCAATAACATAATGTAGCCTCCAAGGAAAGTTGAAACAGAATACTGAACTTCTAATTAAAAAGAGGGGGTGGAGGGGGGGATTGCAAAAAATTGCTCTGGGTTCATAAGCCCACCTAGTCAAAATCAAGCATTCCAACAATAACAACCATTCACTCACCCCCGCCCCCCAGCCCCCAAAAAACAAACACAAATAAATAAATAGAAACTATTCTAAACAGAGAGCCATAAAGCTCCAATTCCATATCAAACCTCCAAAACATGACCACCAGACTAGGTTAAAATGCAACTTTGTTTTTCTTTTATTTTTCCCCATGCTGAGCTTCTTTAATGCAAATATCTTCAATTTCAGTTTAACAAAGAAAACCTCCCAGCAAACCAGCTAAGACAGGAATTTAACCATAAGTATTAAGTTCAGATATATTCTATTCCATTTACTTTTTTTTTTTCCTTGTTTCTTCTGGATTGTGGGGTAATCAGTTTTCAAGAACAATGGAGCAACCTTCTTTTGGAGCCATACTTGACAGTACTTGATTTTCTCTAACCTATTTTGAATATCTGGGATCCATATGATGCCTTTGTCCAGGAGACCCCATTTGTATGCTGTTAAAGTTCCTCCTCAAACTAGCAGTGTAGGAAACCCTCTACCGTAAATTTATATTGTAGAATGCAACTCAGATAAAGCAACATGGTTGTAAATCTTACCTTCAGCCTCACATAGGGATACCTTCTACATCTCAGAGTTGAGTCCAAATCAAATATAATAATCACAAAACTGAACATGTCAAAATGCTTCAAGTTCATAACCCAAAAAAAAAAAGCTCCTGGTGAAACACAGCACACTTATTATTAACCAATAGTCTGTAATTTAAAACAAAAAAACTGGGTATCAAGATTTTGAGGAACCAGCGCATTCAGTTCATAAATTACTCAAAACTGCAAGTGCATAATCTCTTATGTCAAAAATAAAATTCCTATCAAACATTTCCATGGGTGAAGTAGATCCAACCCCAAAGTGGGCTTCTTTCCTTAGGCTGCGTTTGTTTGCTAGAATAAAGGTGGGGTGGGAAAAATCTTGAAAAAAGCAAAATTTTTCTACTTTTCCTACTTTTCCTAAAAATGTATATTGCTTGGTTGCTTGGGGTGGGAAAGTGAGAGACAAGCTTCCTTGAATCAAGGAAACTTGTCTAGTGAGGTGGTAGCCCAACTTTCCCACCCCAAGGCTTTTTAAAACCCCACAAATTTGGTGGGATTTTTTGATAAAGTTTGGGAAAATAAAAAGTGGGACCCACCACTATCACTTTTTTACAAAACCCTTTCCTTTCCTTCTCCCTCACCCCACTACACATGGGGCCCACATGTCTTTTTTTCCCACCCCACCTTTGCAAACAAACACAGCCTTAATAACCACCATGGCTGTCAATGATGTAGCACCAGCACCAAATTGAGCTGCTTTCACAAGGAATAAGCCTAGGGCTAGGTCATATAGGTGTTGGGCCTCTATTCCATGGATTTACTTGGTAATAGGCCTCCCATATGGATTTAGGACATAAGTATATACAGGCCAAGTACGAGGCTTGATTACATAGAAAAAAATTCGAGGGAAACTCAAGTTTTGACCAGGTGAAATGGGAAACCTAGGTGGGAAACTTAGGACTTTTTCGTGCAAATTTTGAAATGAATTTTCAACAAGTTTTAGGGAGTATTTTAGGGTGGAACTCTACATTTAAGCTAATTAGAGTATAAAGAACACATTGGCTGTATTTTGCTAAAAAAATCAATGTAGATATGTCATTCAATGTACATAACATAAATGTAGAGTTGTTCGAGAAGTACACTATAAACTTAACTACTTAAGTACATAACATTCAATATATAATCTCTAACTTCTAAACATCAAATACAAAGTAACTGACACTAAAAGGAAAGTACAACTTAGTGCCAAGAGGAGTGCCAAAAGTGGATCCATCCTGTGAGCTAAGTAGCAGTGCAGCACTATGCTTGTAACATCCTCTCCTCCAACCAACAAACATAGACATCTCATGACATTTAATGCCTATGGTTGTCAAGGTAATCGACAACTGTAACTTTATAAGTTTGATGGTCATCATGCCTAAGATAACCAGTTTGAGGAAATATGCAATTTGGATAAGGAAGTCCTGATGAAGGGGATATTTGTCGTGGTATTTGGGGAAACATGAAAGAAACAAAAAAATTGAAAATTTGGGAAAGCTACAAAACTTACGGGAAAAAGTCCCTGGTTTTCACGAAATTTCTCTGGTTTCCACAAAATTTCCCAGGTTTCCACAAAATTTCCCAAGTTTTCACGAAATTTTCCATGTTTCCCCAAAATTTGAGAATTTTTTTTTTTCTCATGAACCAGCTGGTCCAGCTGGGTTGAACAAGGTTTCGAGGTTTCGACTGTTTCAATTGAAACTTGGGATTTTTTTCAGTCCCCTAGTTTTTTGTTTTGAGGTTTCCAAAATGGGAAATTTCGATGGAAATTTCGTAAGTTTCAACAGAATTTTGTTCTATGCTTGATTACTCACTATGTTTTATGCTTAAAAAGTTAAATTGGTTCACTTCTAGCTAAATTTAAGTTACTTAAGTTTTGGTACATCAAAGGTCATGCCACCACTTAGAAGTCACATGACTTAATTAGATTGCATCTAGGATTCACACTTAAATGCAAATAGCGAAGAGGTAGTGTTACCGTATTTCACCTAAGGCCTCCTATATTTAAAACCCCATTGCCAGCAGCAATAGAGTAGGCTGAGATTGTTGAATTTGCTGACTAAAAGCTTGGCATCTGCCTTCCTTCTACGTGGCAGACTCTGCTCTAGTGCTTAAAATTAGCTCCTCTTTGTTTTAAGTCGGAGTTGCTGCTAGTTCCTTGGGGCTTGGAGTTTAAAGTCCAACAGAGCTATTGGTGCATGGTATTCCAAACTAAACTCCTTTTTTAATGTGGAATCAGTCAAGGTTGAAAATCTGCATCTGTTAGTAGATTAGTATCAAGTTTGCATCATATCAAAGCCATATGTGTAAGCATTGGAAAATATGACATCATAAAACATTTTTTAAAATAAATAATATACAGATACGGGTTGTATTGCTATCCTAAAGACAATACATCAGTACGATACTTCAATCCCTGGTCGTATTCCCCAAAAGTTCAGTTTGGGGGAAGAGTTTTCAACACCATACAAAAATTTACTTGACATTATTTCAGCTTAAGAGTTGTCATTGTCCTTAATGCAACCTAGATTGAATAGGATCAACTAGGAGGCAGTCTCCCAATGTCTTGAACAGAAACAGCAAGCATGAGGTTTGATTAGGGTTTCAGGATGGTATAATGAACCTATAACTTTATATAAGTACATGACTAGGTATAAAGTGTGTATGGTTTGACTTTTGGAGGTCTTACAGTCAAATTCGGCAGACTTTAGGTTAGGAATTAGGCTTAATTGGGGAAAATGAAAATTCAGAAAAGCCAGAAATAGGGTTTGGGAATTAGGAGATTAGAAGAAGAATTCGAGTGGGGATAATTCAACTAACTATTGCTGAAGACATTATTGAACAAGTTGAATGATAAAAGATATTATTGGGAGGTAAAAAAGAGGAGAGAAGATCAGAAATCGCATAAGAGGGGGTTTTGTTTGTAGTGGTTGCAGGGCTGGGGGTGAGGAGAAGATGGTCATACAACCATGCTATGTCATTGTACCTCACCGACAGCAATAAATAGAACTCAAAATTCAATTCATCAATTCATTTATAATATTGGCCCCTATTACGACCCTATCCTAACCCATTAGGATACCTTAATTTACTAGGAAAATGAAGTAACAAAGGAAATAGACCCAAAGTAAGACTCTAAGATAATGAAATAAATCGTCTATTCATATTTTCTACCCATATTCTAGGCTCATCAAATTGGTCAACTAACATTTTACAAAGTAAACCCCATGGAATCAAAATGCCCTATAAACAAGGTACAAATTTCGGTCGAAACCACCTACATTTCAGGTTTTTTTTTTTTTTTTTTTTTTTTTTTTTTTTTTGGGGGGGGGGGGGGAGCCTGCTGGGGTTGTGATTTCGGGTCTGAATTTATATGAGTTAGAATTCAGACTTGAAGATCAGATCCTAGACCAATCAGGAATTAGGTTAAGGGTTTCGGTTAGGCTAGGGTTGGCTAATACCTTGCTGTTCTGCTGCCCAAATTGGTGCTCAATGGAAGTCCTTTCAGTTTGGATGAATTCCCAATTGATCAGACTTTACCAAAATCTAAATTCAGGAAATTTGAATTTTCAGAAAATCTCAAGGTAGAAGATGACTTGCAGAATTTTCAACTCACCAAAATACTTGAGATTTGCAGAAACCATAGTTGTCACGGCGGCGGGGGGGGGGGGGGGGGTGGGGGGGGTTGGGGGGGGGGGGGGGGGGGGGCCCCCCCGGGCGGCGGTGGGGGGTAAAGTGTTTTAGTGTACTAGACTCACAAGCTTCCCTCGCGAGGGGGGAGCGCCGCGGCGGGGGGGGGGGGGGGGGGGGGAGGGGGGAGGGGGGGAGGGGGGGGGGGGGGGGGGGGGGGGGGGGGGGGGGGCCCCCCCCCTTTTTTTCCCCCCCCCCCCCCCCCCCCCCAAAAAAAAAAAAACCCCCCCCCCCCCCGCCCCGCGGCCCCCCCCCCCCGCGATTCTAATGAGGGGAAAAGGGGGTGGAATGGGGCTGGGATTGATGATCTCCTAGAAGGAATAGGACCTGCTGCTGCAGGAAGAAGCAAAAAGGGCTAGGGGAGGTTTGGAGAAGGGCTGAAACTAAAGGGAAGGGGTGGGGGAATGACTTGCGATGGGATGAGGGCAACTCTAGGTCATAACAAGAAGGGAAGGGGGCTGGGATGAGGGAATCCTAGTGGGAGCTGAAAACGTGGGGGTGGGGAAGGAGATGGGGAATGGCTTCTAGGGTTTGGGAAAGATGCTGAAATGATGGGGAAAGGGGCTGTACTTACTTCTATATTGAAGGAACTGCAGAAAAATCTTCGTAGGATGCTTGACTAGGTGATTGAAGATCCTGAGGTTGAAGAACAGTGCACAAATCCAGCCGTAGTTCAAACTCAATTCATCTAATCTGAAGAAAAAAAACTTACACTAGAAAGGCTATTTATAGACTGCAACAAAGGACTCAGTCTCAAACTGCGTTACCCTGACCAATAGGGTCCCATCACAACTTAACTTGGACTCTTAAAAAGGTATCTTATGACTATGTGATCTCAGCCCTTAGATCTGAGATCTCACTTAAGTCACCCAATACTAATTAGATAACTTCAGATTACAAACAAAATGGACCCCAAAAGGAAATCAAAAAGTTTCCTAATTTAAGTTATCCTTTCAAGTAGGACTTCTTAAAAGGAAACACTGCTTTACAACTCCATGACTGTGTTCAAAATAAACTAAACTACTGGACTTTGGTCTTCATTATAGCTCGATCCAGGGGTAGGAATTGACCATTCTACCCCTGGGATGGATTTGGCCTCTCCCTAACTCCAGATGTTCTTGGGCCCTTTTTGGGGGGGGTGTTTCCCAACCCAAGATACAGTTTACGTTGCTGTTTACGTGAACAGCTTCACAGCGCATATTTGGCTTAGAGGGAATATTCCTTGGAAGATTTGTGGGAACCAAGAGAGTGCATGAAGACTTTAGATTTGGTTTCTATTTTAGTAGTTATTAGTTTCTATTTCAGTTAATCATGCATGTGGCCGACTTATAAAGCCTAATGGTTTTTAATTCTAGTTGGATTTTATTTTCAAGAAGATTTCATTATCACTATTAATAGTTTCTCTTTTCAGTTTAAAAGGTCTATGTCTTGTAAAGCTTTAGCCAAGCTATATATAGGCTCCTTAATTGCAATAAAAAGAAAACATTGGAGAAATCATTCAACAGATAAGTTTGCAGTGGGTGCACGACCCATCACCCTAACCCCTTCCTTCTTTTTTTGTATATTCTCTTCTTCCCATATCTTCTTCCTACCCTGCTTCATCTTCCTTGTTGTTGCTACTGTTTATATCTGTACCAATTCATCAAAAATTCAAACTGAAGATTAAAACCCATTCCACTTGATCCCAGAGGTGGCCATTGCTGCGACCGATATGATTGAAGTCTGCTGCTGTTCCTCAGATCTAGCCTTGCTGCTGTAATTTGTGAAGATCATAACTCAACAACCCTTGGTCGGAACCAGTTGAGATATGGAGGCTTCTGCTGCTTGGACCTTTACTCATTCAGCCCTAACTATCTGCTGGGTTGCCCTACAGAACTACTTCTTAACGCAACTCTCCATCCCAAATTTAGCTGTGAAACCTAAACCTTGGTTTTTCCTTCTTTGTTTTCTGAAGCTTGATATCACAATTGGGACTGTTATCCTTGGGTTTATAGTCTTATACTAAAAAGACCTAAACCCGAGATGAACATCCGAGTTGAAACCAAAGAGGAAAAAAATACACTAATTCACAGATCTACCAAGATCTTGCCTCAACCCCATTTTCAGTATAGCTTGGCTCTGAAGTTCAAGTTTGTTAACAACGATTCCTAGAATTTTGTCTTCTTTTTCCTTTTTTAGTAAAGACTCCTATAAGAGATTTAATACAAGGACAAAATGGTTTTCAAAAAGTTCAAAATTAATCAATGCAATTCTATCTGAAATGACATAACTAACCCTCAGTGGGGGGGGTGTTACAGTATAAATGGGAGAAATAAGCATACTCTTGTTACCAGTTACCACCAGCCATTATTACAAGAAGATTTCCAAAAAAGTTAAGGATACAAATTGTTAGACACCTAAAGGGGTCCCAATAATAACCCATCAGGAAAAAATAATATACAAAACTGTATTTTTACCCTTAAATTTTAAATCCTAATCTACCCTCTTAAGGATTTTTATCATCGAAACCATTACCAACACAATACTTATCCTGCAGGAAAAACAGTCCAAGAAAAACAATATAACATCACAGAATACAGTTTCTGTGGATATTCAGTTTCAAATACCATATAAAAAGAAGGCCATAAAGACTGACTTACTGCCTCAGGCGGTTTTACCTGCAGCAACAAAAGTGTTGAGCAATTCAAATAAATGTCTATCTAAATAATGAAGCAGAATGATCCACATGGCAGCCAGATGGCAGAGGTCTTGCGCAACACAGCAAGCAAATCAACAAAGTATCCACAAATCATAAATAAGGCTGATAATTCAGTATAGGTGACCAAAGTTAATCATTACATTTGTAATTTAAGTATCAAAAAATTAGATATAAGCCCATTCAAAACGTGCATTATTGATTATTATATTTCCCAACTTCAAAAAACACAAAGTTGTATACTCAACAGCTCAATGACCATCATTCTGTAGGTACTAAAGGTATCACAAAATTATACTTAAAACAATAACGATGCCCTGCAAGTATCATCCAACCCATATTGATTTCTCCAACAAGTACATAATTCTATACTAAATGACAGTGATTTTTGCCAGAGTTTAAAAGAAAGTAAATTTTGAAATTCTACATAGTACATATTTTGAAGAAGATTGAAAAGGTAAAAAGGAGGAAAGTAGAAGACTGTAACTTCAGTTGACAAAATCTTAAGTTCTGGTATTCATGATAATGACAAAGCAACACTTTCATCACAAAGACAGATATCGCATTTGCATGAGCTCCTGGAACTTTAGAAGAATCACCAGTTCATGATTAAAAGGTTGATGGACCTAGAAGTATCTGCACAATGAATGAGTAAAACATAAAAAGCCCATTTCAGAAAACAAAAGAAAAACAAAAAATTTTGAGAGTTAGAAAGCCTGAACATGGCATAAAACTATTTTCCTAAAATGTAAATGAAAAAGTAAAAGTTTCACTTGCCATCACAAAATTAAGGGGGGGAAAACAATTTCATTCATGGGAACCAAAAAAAATAGCTGAATATAGTCAACCAATTACATGTGAATGAGGACCCAAAAAAGTACCAACCTTGTATGTTTCAAATGAATCAGTTTGAAAAGTCTAGGCACTGAAAACAAACTCCTTTTCCATATGAATACTAAAACCAACTAAGAAAGAGTCAATCATTTTCAGTAAAGTGGTTCTTGAACTGTGACCACCCCGCACCCCATGCCTCCCCCCAATAAAATAAAAAAATAAAAAAAAAAAAAAAAAGGAACGTTATCCTGGTGTGATTCTTTCATCGATCCACAATGACCAATCACAGGGAATTTGCTGTATGAGTATGGTCCAATCTCTCACCAGCCAATCCTAGGAAACTATAGAAAGTATTTGCACAGCACTTTATCCGACTGCCACTCAACTGCACAAGTAAACTTTCCAACAAGATATATTAACAAATCAGAAGGATATTTAGACAAATTAGCCATCATTCTACACGAAAGGGGTGTTATTTGAAACTCTAGGACATCCAGCCTCAACCTCCTCAAACCAAATACCGTACATGGTGATCAACACCATGACTGACAAAGCAACAATTTCATTATGTTTTTTATCTTTCACATCACATACAAATAATTCCATAACTGTGCACGACAACAACAGGCATATTAACCCTCAGCTACTGTTGGCAAGAGACTCCCAAATTCAGTAAGCTTCAAAATAAATTCTATGGTGCTTTCTTTTCAATTAGCACAAAAACCACCCTCAACTCCCCCCCCCTTCCCAAAAAAAAAAGGGAAGAGAAAAAGAAAAGATATTTTCCCCCTTTTGCTTCCTTATAACAAAAGGAATACCACGATGCCAGTTTGACAGGATGACCAATCAAGCTGAATCTAATGTCAAAAATCCCTACCAATAACATCATGTATTTCACATTTCCTAAACTAGAATGTTACAAATTAGGGACACACAATAAAACAACCATAGTAGTCAAGACATCACCTAGGAGACAAAATCACCCTTGTTGGTATCACCCTGATATTTTTCTCACCAACACCTAGGATCACATGGATGCCATGACAACTGTGGTAACAACAGCAAATTTTTCCTAGCAATGGGAGTATGAATTTATATCATTCTATACAAAAATTTACTCATTTCAATCTCAAATAAGAAAAGATTCAAATCTCCAAGACACCAACAAATAATTTTGATATACCTGTGCCTTACCTAATGACCCATGTAAGGTGCACCTCCACCCATATGACCCTGAAATTGCCGACCAGCACTGGCCTGCCCCATGGACACATTCGAATATCCACTTTGCACAGAAGGCTGGTTCCCATAAACCCCCATCATGCCAGGGCTTATATTACTTGCAAGAGGCTGATTACCATACACACCCTGCATTCCATGGCTTGTGTTATTTACCATCGGGGTTGCAGTTGGGTTCAATGGTGCTCCAACCCCAGTCGACCCAAGAGAACCAAGCAAATTAGTCAGCCCCAACCCGGCTCCCTGGCTTGCAAGCAACGCTGTTAGTGCTTGCCCCAAAGCTGGGTTCAACGCCTGTGTAGCTGCCTGGTTGAATGGCACCCCAGCTGGGCCAGGTGCCATCAGGTGTCCCGGAGTAGCAGCAGAACCATGGTTCCCCATGGACCCCATAAAGTTAGGGTTTTCACTTCTCTGATAATGTGAACCACGCTGAGGATGGTGCTGATTTTGGTGATGGTAGAATTGCTTGCTTGGCTTCGGCCCATCGATTGCTCTCTGGCAGTGCAAGATATGACCTTCGAAATTCTTGTGTGGTTCTTCCAAAGGCCTTCTTCGCACTCTCGATCGTCTTGTAGACGAACAGTGTGAACCCCTTCGGCCTCCCAGTCTGCTTATCTAACCCTAAGGGTCCCTCCTCAATCTCCCCATACTTGGAAAAGAAAGTAACCAGTTTGTGAGGATCAATATCAGCCGATACATTGCTGACATAGATCTTCCTTTGCGTATATTCCGAAGCCGGTGGGGTTGCTGGTGGCGCCGCCTGCACCGGTCCTGCCGCGGCCAACTGACAGGATGTCATCCGATTCCCAATCCTCTTCTGCGGTTGTTTTAGGGCTTTCCGAGCCCCACTGCGATGCTTAAAGAGTATAAAGCCATACCCCTTAGATTTCCCAGAAATCTTATCACAAACAGCATTACAATCCTCGATCTCACCATACTGCTTGAAAGCACTGATTAGGATTTCTGCATTGGTATCCCAACCAAGACCGTGGACAAAGATCTTGCGATGCACAGGATCCACATCTGCGACATCGCGGATTCGATCCAGCAAGTCAGAGTGAGTTTCTGCAGCTTCGCGAAGGATATCGATCAGCTGTTCCTTGTTGAACGGTTCTAATAGCTTCTCAACAGGTTCTTCAGTGTCATCATCATCCACGGTAGGGTTTGAAGTCGATGATACTGGATTTGAGGTTCCTTCAGCATCTTCCTTTGTCCCTGTTTCTTCTTCTTCTTCTTCATTTTCTTCACCTTCTTCTTCGACCTCTGGATCGCCGGTGTCTGCATCTTCTTCATATACTTCGTAGGACGCTTGTTCTTCTTGCTCTGGTTGTTCTTGCTCTGGTTGTTGCTGCTGTTGTTCTTCCTCTAGGGTTTTCGAAGACGCAAGCTTTCGCTTCTTCGCCATGGATTTGATTGATTTACAAAGAGAACAAGAGAGAAGCTAAGCAGAAGCTAAACTAGGGTTCACGTTTCTGGTTTGGGCTTCGAGTTTCGACCACAGGGCGAGGTAAGTGAATGATAAATTGATAATAATACCGTATGTGCAAATGAAAAGAATTGCGGGGCCCACAAGGGTCCAGGAGTTTTATACGATGGCCAGCTCGGCAATAAAATTATTATTTGATTAAACCTTTTTTAATAAATAAATAAATAAAAAGATAATTCAATCTCCTCCAGTTAATCCTTTTTTTTGGTAAACACACATGGAAGTTTTCCAGTGAGATCTGCATATGCACTGTGCATAATAGTAATATGCAGGAATCTTATCAAGCCTTTTCTTCGGATTATTCCCATTGAGACCTTAAATCGAAGTTGAACACCCTTCCCAAAATTAGAAGTTTTGTCTGGAGAGGTGCTCGTGACACCCTGCCTACCATCTAGGCTTTGTATGACAAAAATAGCACCCAGAGCGCGTTGTGCTTACAATGTTCGAAATTGCTTGGGTCATTGTACATTTAATGAGCATGACCGTCAAGTCGAGATTTCGGACCGCCTGATCCTAAATCTCGGTCGAAATTGAATCTCAACCGTTGAATTTCAATAGTCGAGATCGAAATTTTGATCCGATGACCCATAATGTGTGGCTTGATGGTCCTACACATTACCTTACAATATTGGGCAGCTTGTGATTCAGTTTCTCATATACTCTCTCTTTCATTGTACTTTGTCTTTTAATGGTTTAAGAGCTTCTGTTTTAAGGGTGGATACGTTGGAATTTCATAATGCTTGGATTACTTTCATTAATTGCAAATTTAAACACTCAGGTAACATTCATTTTGTGCATTAAATTTGGAGTTCATTGAGCAGGTTAGTATGGAAGAGAAGGAATGATTTTTTGTCCAAAAGAATTAATCATTCTCTTCAAGGTACAATGCAAGCTCTTTAGAACCTAGAGATAGCATGTTAAACAGAATTTGCCGAATTTGAGTAGGGGGAGTTTGAACATATAGGAAAGCTTCTTGCTTTAAAGCACCTTCCTTTGCCAAAGCGTCTGCTACAAAATTTGCTTCCCTCAATATGTGTGCAAAGGAAATGTATTCAAACTGGCTTGACATGTTAGAGATGAACGAGATAATTGGAAAGATCTTCCACGGGGCCTCTATTGGGTGCTTCTGAAGAATGGTGATTAGAACTTGATTATCACTTTCCAAAGCTATTTTAGGCAGATTAAACTCTTTCGCCCAATAGATAACCCTGCCTTAAAGCCAAAGCCTCCGAGTTGGATGTCTTGAGAAGCAGAACTATGCCCAAAACCAAAAATCATTGTTCCCTGATGATTCCTTGCAATCCCTCCATATCCCGCAACCTGCTCTTCCTTAAAGAAAGAACCATCAACATTTATTTGGTTATATTGGAGGGAGGAAGTTCCCACTTAATGCAACCATGAGAGGATATTGGCACTAGCTTGATATCACTGGATAAGCAATAGAACTACAAACCCTTCCATACCTGAAAACTGACATGTGGCAGCTGAGTGGAGGAGTGAGTTGCTATATTTGTCGTGTATGCTTTCCAAATAAGCCAAATAAGCCAAATGGCAAGTAAAGTGTTGAGACTCTTTGATTTGTTGATGCTGTGCTGTGCCACATTGATACACTGTTGGCCAGTAGAAGTAATCGAATTTGCACTGATCAAGTCAATCCACCCCAAATCATTCCATACTTGATTGGCATACTGGCAGAGGATGAAAATATGATCCGGTGATGTCTCCTGCATCCCACAGAATAACAGTCAAGAGGCACATAACAACCACGATTTACCAAGTAAGTCACTGTTGGGAGTTTTTGATGTTGGAGTTTCCAAAGGAAATGTAAAGCCTATGGAGGAAGATCAAGTTTCCACAAAAGATGCCATGGTGAGCTGGTGTTCAATTGATTATCCTATATATTCAACTACAAGCAGGCTAATCTATAAGCTGATCTAACTGAGAAATTTCCTGCAGTTGTCCATGACCAAATTAAGCAATCTTCCAAAGCCAACCGAGGAATTGGTATTGAAAGAATTTTCTCCACTACCTGCCTTGGCCACCAGCGATTTAAGAGCTCTCTGTTCCAAGAATGAGTTCCAGAATTGACCAGTTGAGCTACTTTAGAAGGATCCTTTAGGGCAAAGGGAAAACAGCCCACATCCAAAGCGGTATTTGAAATCCACTTTGATAGCCAAGGATTGATTGTATTGCCCAATCCTACTTGCATGAGTATACCTTGTTTCACCAAATCCCACCCCATCAAGATAGATTTCCACCCCCATGAATTAGTGGCTTAAGGTTGAACTTCAAGAAAGGTGTTGTATTTGCAGTATTTATGCAGCATAATCTTTCCCCACATAGAGTTAGGAGATTAAATTAGTTCCCATGCCTTCCGAGACAGAAGCGTTAGGTTAAAAGCTTGAAGGTTTCGAACATTAAGTTCTCCTTCCGATTTTGGTTTACAAATGGTGTGCCAATCCACAGTGTGAATGTGTTGTCTGTCTCCATTTGACCAAAAGAAAGACCTCATAGATTTCTCCATTTATATGATTGTGGCCATCGGTAGCTTAAAGCATGACATAAAATATGAAGGAATAGCTGCCAAAGTAGCTTTAATCAAAACTGTCTTACCAAGGGCTGAGAGGACTTTGGATTTCCATCATTGCAATCTGTGAGTTACTCGTTCTATCAGCGTATTACAGTGTTTCTTCTTCAATTTGCCTGCAAAAAGCGGAATTCCCAAGTATATGTCCATTGCCCAAATTGGAGTGATATTGAAGAGAGTAGCTAAAGTCCGCTTCATACTTGCTAAAGTACTTGTACTGTAATGCGCCCTTGTTTTCTGTACGTTCAGTTCTTGACCCGAATGAGTACAATTTTCCTGAATGATTCTGTTAAAATTACGAGCCTCAGATTCTTTGGCTTGACCAAACAATATTAAATCATCAACAAAAGCCAGATGTGATATCCGTTCACCTCCCTGGGCTAAAGAAATGCCTTTAAGTTTCCTCTGTGATACTGCTATTTCCAAATGCGAAGTTAATAACTCAAGCACAAAGGATGAACAGTACAAAGATAACGGGTCCCCTTGTCTAAGCCCCCAAGAAGGACAAAAACTGTCAGAGATAGAACCATTCACCAAGAGAGAATATTTCACAGATTGCACACAGAACATTATCCACTTAGTCCATTGACTTGGAAAGCCATAGGTGATAAGAGCTTGTTTAAGGAAACTCCATTCAATCCTGTCATATGCTTTACTCATATCAACCTTAACCACCATAAGCCCAGTCTTCCTATTCTTGTGACGATGCAATTTTGACAGGATCTCATGGGCTATCAAAATATTATCTTGAATATGGCGTCCTTTGACAAAACCAGTTTGTTGAAAAGAAACCACTTGTGGGATAATATGCTTGAGGCGGTTATCCCAAAGTTTAGAAATGACCTTATAGCTTGTATTGCACAAACTAATAGGTCGAAAATCTCCAACCCCTTGGGGGCACTCCGACTTTGGGATGAGAGTAATGAAGGTATTATTATGAACATAATTGAAAGTACCTGTTTGGAAGAATTGAAGCACCATTGCCTCCACGTCCTCTTTTATGGACTCCCATGCATGCTGATAAAATATCCCCGGAAAGCCATCTGGTCTTGGAGACTTTAGCCCATTTATACTAAACACCGCTTCTTTGATTTCTTCAGAAGAGAAAGGCCTGATCAGCCACGCTTGATGTTCCGCATTTACTCGATTGGCAATAGGGAGAAAGTAAGAAGCTAAAGGCGAAGTATGAGATGAAGAGTATATGCGCTTGAAATGCTGTTCAAAAGCAGAAGCTATATCCTGGTGGTCAATTAGATTCAAACCATGATAAGAGATATGTCTGGTTTTATTTCAGGCCCGACTAACCATCGTGCTTTGATGAAAATACCATGTATTTTGATCTCCCTTCAACAGCCAATCAACACGGGATTTTTGCCTCCATTTGTTAGTTTGTTGTTTCAAATTTAGCTTCAGTAAGGCTACAATCCGCTTTTCTTCTATATACCAGCTTTCAGTTCGATTTCCTAGGTCCATACTTTCATGAATTTCAATGGACTTTCTCAAATCCTCCTCCTTAAGTTCCAACCACTTGACCTACTTTTTGTTCCAAGAGCTTAAGGAAAAGGAAAGTCTTTTCAATTTCATGGCCAGTGAATAAGAGGAAGATCCTTTAATAGAAGTAGCCCATGACTGCTGAATAATTGAAGCATAAGAGTCTTCATGAGTCTAGAAATGTTCAAACCTAAAAGGTCTTTTAAGAGATTTGGATGTTGATTCCAGTTGAAGTAGTAGTGCCTTGTGATTAGAATTTGTCACTGTTAGATGAGTTGTGCTTGCCTCAGGAAATTTAGACAGCCATTCTAGATTACACACAATCCTATCCAAACGCCCTTCAATACGATGAGACTTCTTTTGTTTGTTAAACCATGTAAATTTACTGCCTATAGTAGGAAGAGTCAGCATGCCAAAATCATGAACAAAGGATTGGAACGGTCAAAGCGCCGAAGATTGAATAGGCCTACCCCCTTGTCGATCATCCATAGATAAGTATGAGTTCCAGTCACCCCCTATGACCCAGGGTTTGTCGATAAAACCTCCCAAATTTACTAATGTCTGCCATTGGTACTTCTGAACATGCAGCAAAGAACTTAAATATACACAAGTGAAGTACCAAAAGTTATCATTTTCTTCAACGATCATATGAACACACCACCCAGAAAACCATACAATATTAACCTTAACATCATCACTCCAACAAAAAACTATCCCTCTAGCACGCCCTTCAGGAGGGACAGAAACACACTTGAAGAAACCAAGATGTTTACAAAACAAACTCACATCAACTTGCAAAGACTTAACTTCAGAAAGGAACAAACAAGAGGGCATGTGTTTATTTACTAGAGCATGCAATTCTATTTCTTTGAAGCTAATATTTCTATATTCATTGTTAATGATTGTTATTTGGTGTTCACAGATGCTGCGTGGGAGAAGGACACCTTAAAATGGGCTAGAGTCTGTTTGTTTTGGGACCTGACTAGTCCTTTTTTTTTTTTTTTTTTTTTTTTTGGCTAGATTGGTTTTTTGTACAAGAGTGTTAACTACTACTTTAGAGTTGGAAGCCATTCGGGACTGTTGGGTAATTGTATTACAAATTCTTGCAATTACAAGAAATAAAATTGCAATAGAATTGATATTTGAAGATCTTTAGCTTGTCGGGAGAACTTGATATTACATGTAATCGAACGAACCACCAACATGTGAAGTTGAGTCACACATTGAGTATTGCCTTTAGGTAATTGATGCACCTTGCTGTCAAAAGTTCTTCTACATCACCACCACCTCCAAGATAAAACAACCTCTAACTAAAAAAATATTCTTCTAATCCTTACAAGGAGCCACAGGATACATCACAACACTCAGATAAACTCAAAAGAAAAGAATATTAGCTTTGCAAAGAAGTACGTCAACAAGAATGCAAGTGTGAGTTATATATGAGTTGTATAGAATGGAAGGATAAATTAGGATTATATAGGCCCAATACCACATCTTACACCCCTTAAGTTTCTCAAGGTAACGAATTAGGTCATTGAATTGTAGTGACCCACCTCTCTCACAAAGGAGATAATTAATCCTCTACTAATTGAGAATCAATGACATTATTCGTTCTTCACTAATGAAGAATAAATCACATTGAGCTAACATTCCCTACTAACTGGAGAGAGATTCCCATATTCTCTTCATGGCTATGAATTGGAATTAGTTCATTCAATTCCTTTAACCCTGCTCATGGTGATAGCCATGAATGGTCAAGAAGATGCAATAGGAATTTGAGATTAATGGTCTTTTAAGGCTCACATATTAATTGTAGTTGATATTCATAGCCACCTCAACCCCCATGATTAAGGTCATAAAAAGCCTTATAATCAAGCTTATGAAGGACCACTTTAACTCATGGGGTGTCTCATTATCATCCTTAACTCGGGAGTCATACACATAAGTAAATTAGTTAAAATAAAGGAAAATCCAAAAACTAGTTTCAAACTTAAAATAAAGAACAAATTTCATCCGCACCCCAAAAATAGAGTTCTTAAAGTACTAACACCCCACTTTATTTTTGAAAAACACATAGGTCCTATTCCATTATAATGGTTAGTTGTACAATCGTAAAGATCATTTTTTCTTTATATAAAATGGATTGTAAAAAATTTTATTTACCCTTCTCTATTAGACTTATTCTTCAAGAAATATTATTCTCATTTACCCAAATAAAAAAAAAAAAAAAAAAGACAACAAGTATTATTCTCCATTATGCCACTATATAATTCCGTTCAACCAAAGGAACCTACAATCAGTAGTTTTGTGCCCTCTTTCTAGGGTTTTCATTTTCTCCCCTGCACGCATTTCAAGACATTTATTTTTCACCTGTTCAATTGATAATACGTACTCTGAAACTCACTAAAAATGGAAAAACTAGCTTACACGAGCGCCCAAGTGTTTTTGGAGGAATCCGGATCATCTCCCCATCGGAGGAGCACTCTGTGCTCCCCCATGGCTTCCTGACCACAAAAACCAGTGGGTCTCACTGGTGAAAAAGTTTTTTTTTTTTTTCCAAAAAGTGTTTTTTTCACCGTGGGCCCCATCAGGTTTTCGTGGTCAGGAAGCGTCGGGGTCACAGATCCGGACTCTTTTTGGAGAACCTTTTACTCGTGGGGGTAAATAACCCTCAAACATCTTCACTTATTCTCTCAAAAACCATATGTCCCTACTTTATTGCAAGATTTGTTTTTATTGCAACTTTTTAAAGTAGCTGGTTTGGATTTTAGTCTTGTGGATTCCATCCACAATCCCATTTGTCTAACTTTAATTTTGTGTGATGTTCCCTAGGTTTCCTTTTTGATTTTCTTTCAAAGAATGTTTGAGTATCATGTGATCTTCGTGGTGAGATCGGTTTTGTTCTTTTGGTTGAACAAGATTAGAACTACTTTATGAGAATTTTTTTTTTAATCTTTTCAAACTACTTTGTGACAATGGATTGAACTTCTCTGACTTAGTGTGCCCACCATGTTGATCTACTGAAATGTTAATCCACTGGTGGACAACCAAATTTATTCCATTTTTGAAGTTTTTATTTTGTAATGAACTTTTGTAACTACCTTTACATTGCCTCAAAGTCTTATTAAATTTTGATATATATATTTTGCTTATGGATCCTAGTGTTAGAAGGATTAAAAGCAGCCAATCAAAAGGGTTAAAAGCTAGAGATTAATGTTAGAACATAATTATGAGGAATCAACTACCATTGATGAGCCTAATGATGAGGAAGACACTGATTTGGAGTATGATGATGAGCTAGACTTAGACTTTAATGAGGAAGAAGAGAGATCATCAGACGACGACAGTGAATTAGGAGATGAAGAAGAGGATGAGAGCAACCACAGCTAGAGAATCAAGTTTACTTTGGTTAATGAAAATGAAATTTTGCATGGGTGGCACATTCAAGATGATAACATAGGAACTATGGGTGGAGATTTAGAGATTCATTGTTTGATAATGTTCATTGCTTTGAGCACTCAATCAAGGGGGGTTTTGATTTTTTTATTTTTTTATTTTTTTTCTTGATAAAAACGGGGGTTTTGATATTTTGAGATTGAAGAATAAGAGAAAAGGGTCACAAAAATTTGCAAGGCTGATGGTTGCCCTTGGAAAGTTCATGCACTTCCTACAATAGATGGAGTGACTTCTAAGATCAAGTCTATTGGCCCCGATCAGGCTTGCTTTACTATAAATGCAAATTCCCCTTGGATTGCAAGTGTAATGGCTGCCCAGCTTAAGGTCGAACCACATGATAAAGGAGAAATAAATTGGCCCGAACCAATTCGGTTGAGCCCAGCCCAAACAGTTTGGATCAAGTCAAACCGGGCCAAGATAAGGTCGGTCGAACAAGCATAAAGGCAAAATAGCAAGACGAATCCAATAAGACTTGTAGCCAAAGAAAATGTATTCGATTGGGATTCAACTACTCATATTCGAGTAGGACTCAATCATTAAGATTCGTATTGCAATCCGAACAATGTTTGAATCCCAGTCAAACTCATACATAGAAAAACTATAAAAAGGTATGAGGACACAAGAGAAAGGTACACTGAATAAAGCGATCACTACTCTTTACTTTATTGTTCATTGCTTTCTTGTCTTCCTTAATCGGAGAGTTTCTTAACTAGATTGTCGGAGGTGATACTTGACCACCCCAGTCGAGCTCATTCTTGCAGGTTCATTCGGTTGAGGAGATGAGCAGGATTGCGTAGCAACAATTGGCGCCGTCTGTGGGAAACTGATCAAAAAAGTCATCATGCAAACCATATCAAGTTTATTGTTACGAGATGGATTTGACGGAGAAAAGGAGGTCGAAAAGGGTGGGACCTCGCACGGAATTGAAAAAATTCCCGAGCATCAAACCCAACAAGATCCTTCAATTCTCCCAGATCCTCCAACAAATCAATTCACAACGATGAATCAGATTGATGAGCTTCAAAGCAACAATCTGAGCTCAAAAAAGAAATTTCATCCTTGAGCGAATTAGTTAGGATGACCATGCGTCATATGATCGCCCCTGGAGCAGGTTCTCAGGAAAATCAAAAAAACCCAGAGGGCAGCAGGCATGACCGACCAACCATACTCGACCAAACATCCCGACCATCTAAAAAAGAACAGTAGAAAAGATAAGAGAAGGAGGGAGAAAAGTCTCAGGCTTCGAAGGAGGACAATCTAAAGAAAAATCCTCTAGTCGACAAAGACAAAGATCAAGGGAGTAGCACTGATCTAATAAAAAATCCGAAGGACAAACAAAGCCACAATGGTCCGAATAAGTGAGATGAAGATATGAATAAATGCATCACCGAATTGGACGAAAAGTTGAAAAAAATTAAAAGATCCTGGAAAAGACGAGATGTATGCTGTTCTAAAAGAGGATCGTTTCGTCAAAACTATCTCCGAAGCAGAGATGTCAAAAGGCTTCAAATGTCCGACTTTCACTGCATTCGATGGATCTCGATGCCCAAAACATCATATCATGCACTATATGTGAAACCCAGCCCTAACCTTGACCCGGAAACCTTGTTATTTGTAGGTCCGATGACTCGAAGTAAAGTAAGAAGTCAGCTTTGGGCCATCCCAGTAGAGGACTTGGTGTCTGGCTTTGAATCCATGAAAGTTGATGATGAGGTTCTATTTATGGAAACTGAATCCTGATGAAGATCTGATTAGTTGATGGACTTGGAGTGCTCTCTATCTTGGTTTGAAGGCATTTCTACCTACTAGATAAGTCACTTGACTTGTGTGCAAAACCCCTTTAGGATTGGATTTGATTTGGACCTTCAATTCCCTGTTTTGGTCTGTTGCACGATTGGTCGACGATTGGTCGACGGGCGATCGACCAATCCACTCGACCAATGAGTGCGCTTTGGCAATTAGGTTGTTCTTGCTCTATTTAAGTCCAATCTCGAGTCCACCGTATTGCGCCTCCAAACCTCCGGAACGAACCAAAGACCCTCGCAAGTCACTCTCTTGCATCCTTGGTGTTTCTTGACGGGCTTCGCGAAACTCTTCTTTTGCATCAAAAGGTATGTCTACTCTTTCTTCTTCTCCTCCATCTTTGTTTTTCTTTCCTTTTGAGTTGAGACGAGAAGAGATGCTGCATTCTCTGGTGCAAACATCTCTGAACATGTTCTCATGATCATCCTAAGGATTTGAGGCTAGAACAATGATCTTAACCATGATCATTGCAAGCTTTTGAAGGAATCATGATCAAACCATGATCTAATCGTTGTTAAACTTCTGATTTGAATTCTGATCTCTTTGGATCTTCTATATTGATCATATTAGTAGTTAATTACTGTGTTTTCCTTCCATGATCCATAATCTATAGATCTCTAGTGTTCTCTTCACCATACTATGTGTTCTTCATGATGCATGGTAGTTACATATATGGTAGGTTTTATTTCCTTATTTAGATTTATGCTTCTAAGCCTTATTCCTTGAAGATCTAAGTATATTTTCATGATACCATTACCGAAAGCAATGATCCATCCTCCTATTGTTCTTGTCTTTGTTTTCTATTTCAAATTCATCAAGATCCATGGTTGATCTAATTATGGTAACTTTTTGTTTCCTAATTTGGATCTTGATATCTTGATTTGATTGGTGTTTTGAGGTCCCCTATATGTTAGAATACTACCGATGTAGTTTACCCCTTGATTAGTACCCTTTTGAACCACCAAATTCGGATTTCATATCTTAAAACTCGTTTTTTAGGCCACCACCGCATTGGTCGATGATTGGTCGATTGGACCAGCGACCAATCCACTCGACCAATGAGACAGCAACCGAATTGGTCTATGTTGGATGTTTTGGTATCTTTTCGTAGGGATCTTTCCTAATATGTTGTATATACTTGTTTAGGACCTTCTTCTCAAGTTTGCCAAGATCTTACTTGATTTCTTAGGATTCCTTTGCGAGTTATAAAGGTAAGGATGGTTATTTCCTTAATTACATAGATAGCATGAATCTAGTTTCTATATTTGAATATCATAGATATGATTCCTAAATTAGATTCTTACAATGATATACTACTGTTGCATAACTTTGATTACAGTAGCATTACTTATTCATATTAAATTGATTCATGTATGATTTACTTACCAATGTTATACAAGTGATTGTAATTATTGATTTCTTTCCATATATGAAGTTACCATATATGTGATGATATGATTTGATGCATGTGTATGCTTAAGTATGGTTTGGAAAGGAGAGGTGTCCTTTGACACCGCCTTGGACTACACGGGAATATTATGGGATGTTTCCGGAGATGCCCTCCGGACACCTTCCTAAACTGTTGGATGACATATCTAGGATTGTCTAGTAGTGTTTGGCTAGGATGTCTGTTATGTGGACCCTAATCGGAGGGGGATTGAGACCGAACGACCCGTGGTAGCAATGGGGATTCATGGGCGCTCAAGACCGGTAACCAACCCGTGAGAGGACAGGAATCACATTGTGGGGGCCATTTATTGGTAGGGTTGCATATGGTTAGACTTGGGCTCACGGGCGCTAAGACCGGTAACCAACCCGTGAGAGGACGGAGAGCCCGTTACCATATGTGGATGATCAATAGGGTTGATGAGTCCGTAGTCGGGGACTATGAGGACTCTAGTGTGAAGGATACCGGAAAGGATCGCGGGGACGAGGAATGGAAGATCCGGATCGACTGATGTAACTAAGTAGAAGACTTGCATGGCAGGTTTACCCCGACATGCGCGAGACTTATACCAAATGGTTGTGAGAGAGTGTGTTGACTAACCCCCGCCAAGGTTTGTCCCGAGGGATGAAGGACCCAACCAATCGGGCCAAGACCGGTGAAATGATTCGTGAGAGAATCCAAGATATCTTAAATGGTTGAGGATGTGAGTGGACTTCCTAAAGAAGTACGGTGCATGACTTAAAGCATGTGCCAATAGAGACCAGATACAAGAGTTAGATTCATTCATTCATTGCTTGTCCATATCATATTGCATTAGATTGCTGGAACGCATTTATGTTATTATGGATTTTAACGCTACCGAGTTCTTTGAAACCATCCTATTGTACAATGTTGTTAGACTATCCGGCAGCCGAGTACATGACGGCCCATGAAGAAGGCAAGGCGAGGAGGCAATCTCCGGGAAGGTGATTGCGGTACCACAAACCGAAGATCCCGCGAGTGGTTATGCTCCGACGATGCTTAGTCCGACCATCGAGGGAAGCGCCTGTGCCATTTATGAGATTTACACTACAAGGATGTTGTCTATAAAGTGGAGAACAATTTAGTTACCCAATGTACTAGCACGGGATTAGATTTTATTTAGTTATTCTCTTTAGAGCACTTCCGGGTTGTAAAGTGGAATTTTGCCTCACTACTTATTTGTTTGATACTCGATATATCTATTATCCGATTCATATGATTCATTCTCTATTGGATCTATGATTATCTCGACTTGTTATGATTGTTCATGATTATGTTATTGTTTATGTGGGAGGTTGATCACGATACCGATCTGAGCCGTGGATCACACCCGGGTATGCGGATAGGGTACCGGCTGGGAGGGCGTGACACTATAAGTCTGTCATGTCGACCTATAGACACAGTGAAGCAGCTATGTGCCGAAGCTTCCTACCTTCTCTGATCGGAGCAGCATTAGATTGGTTCTTTGCACTCCAAAGCGACTCCATCAAAGGTTTCGACCACCTAGGTCGGGTTTTCCTATTACGCTTCCAAAGCGGAGTAGGTACAAAAAAGAGAGAAGATACTCTATTTTCAATAAAACAAGGCTGAGCGGAGTCCATTCGAAGTTTTCTTCAAAGATTCAACAATCTAACTATGCAGATTGAGAATCTAGATGAGAAGATTGCTTTCCATGCATTATACCAGGCACTCAGTCATGAAGGCCTATTCGAGCTATTCTTGCTAGATATGCCTGAGTCATATGTAGGTCTCGTTGAACGATGCCACAAACAAGTGGAGATATCAGAAACAATCAAATCCTGAAAAAAGGAGCATCCAATCAATGAAGCAAAACTGCATAAAGAAAAGCCCCTGGTCAAGAAGTCGACCATATACCCAACCAAGGATGGTCAAACTGACCAAGAAGGAGTATTGGACCTAAGGAGGTCGGAAATCCTAATGCAGATCAAAGATCAAGGAATTCTCAAGTGGCCTAGTAAATTGTATTCTCGACCAGAGGAATGTGATAAAAGCAAATATTGTGAATTTCACAAAGATCACGGGCACTGGACAGATGATTATAAACAATTGAAAACAGAAATTGAGAAGTTGATATCTCAAGGACAACTAAAGAAATATATCCAACCAAGCCAAGGTTGGCCGGCCACAAACAGAAGGAAACAAAAAAAGATTGAGGTCTCCAAGCAGAGAAAGATACCCAAATCATAAGGTCCAACCAAAGGAGGGAGGAGGTGATTGGAAACGACCACCAATATTTACGGTGTTTGGCAGCCCAACAGAAGAATCAACCAAACAAGCCAAGAGAAAATAACAGGTTCGGGGGCCTAAAACAATGGTTATCGGGTTAGGATTCTAGGGGATTTCACAAACAATGCTTAGCACACCCAGACCATCTTTTCCAGCAAGAACCTGAAGGTTTGAGTGCAGATTTGACTTGTTAAAAAGAGCTTGCAAAGATCTTAGACCACAAGGACAAGCAGTTGAGAAATCGAACCATACTGTTGGTGAAGATCTGATGGAAGAATCACACTCCAAAAGAAGCATCTTGGGAAAAGGAAGACAAGATGTGAGCTAAATATCCCTACCATTTTGAAAACCTAGGTACGCTGGAATTTCGATGATGAAATCTCTTTTTAGGAGGGGAGGATGTAATAACCCCCATGATCTTAACTTGAAACTCGAGGTTGCCGACCAAAGACCTGAGCAACAAGTCAAAAGAAGTTGTGGGCCATTCAAATTGAAGCCCATGAATTGGTTCCAGAACCTATAGACCTAGGTGAAGATGATAAAGAACCTGCTTTGTTTGGAACCGGAAGAAGATCTAGTTAGAATTCGGATGGTTTGGGCAGATGGATATCCAGTGCAAGGAAGACAGTGTTTGGAGATGCTTATAAGCAAGGTAAGAGCCTTAAAATTAATGTTGAGGCTTGTATCAATATTTCAGACCAATCGAGTGAGCAAAGAGCCCAAGTACTGAAAAGTACTAAGCAACCGCCACCCCTAGCGGTTGATTGGATCAGTATGGGCAGAATTGTCTCTTTTGCCCTTGGCACTCTATATAAGGCCTCCTAAACCCTATTTTGGCAATATTTTAATGCTTTTGACTTTAAGGGATTGATGCAAGGTCAGAGAGCACGTGTTGGTGAAGAAAGACCCCTTTTTTTGTAGAGAATCTTGCTGAACTTCGCTGATTTTTGGATGCTAGAGGTAAGTGGATTAACTAACTCCCTCTTCCTTCATTATACTAATGTTTTGGGGCTAGATTTTCTTGCATAGCCTCTGTTGGAGAGGATTTGAATTGGGAAAATTATTTGTTTATTATGATCTCAATTAAATCATCACAGGAAGATAGATTATATATCTATTTTAATGGTGTATACTCTTAGAGAAGATGTTATAGTTTTAGATCGAGTTTTCCATGTTCTTGTAGTTGTGGATTTTTGTCAGTGTTTCAGGGATGGGATCTAAGCCTAGAATCATCCCAAAGTCTATCTAAAATGGAAGATCATAGGTTTGAATTTTAGACTTGGAAAACTACCAGAGGGCCTGGAAGTTGCTACAGGTGGTTGATTGAACCAATCGACCCAAGTAACCGGCCCAAGCGACTGGGTGGTTCACAAAATCTGTTTTGATGCCTAATTTGATCTATTTGATTCCTAAGCCTAATTGTAACTATATGAATTTCATCTTAGGGCTTACTGGGATCTGCTAGTGTGTTGGTTTGTGAGGAATTGGGTTGTTTATCGGTATTTATCTGAAAAGTCAAGTAAGGAAATAATTACATAATATACTGGATTGATTGATGTGCTGACTTCTTTAATATTCCAAGCATGTCTGTAATACTTTGGTATGTTGTATTTAGTATTCATGCATATTCATTTTCCTTGTATGAATAACGAAAAGTATTCATTGTTCTTTACTTTATTATATGTTTTGATAAGATGATTGTGTGACATTGACTTGGGGAATGCCAGGATTGGCATTCCCAGCTTTGAACATCGGGGATTGTGGCATGGACCATTGTCTTTGATGCTTCTTGCACTTTCTTTAGTTGATGTCCTACATGATTAGGGAGTCTAGATGTATGATTAGTTACCCATTACATGTTATTACCCTTTTGGTAGGGGAATTGAAGCCGAGTGATTCATGATGGTAGTGGTTGGGTCCTGTGGGTGTCCAAAAGAGGTAACCAGTCCATAAAGAGATGCATGCCCACTGTTATCATGCAATGGTAGGGTTGCATATGTTGGGTGTTAAGGGTTGGGCTCATGGGCATCCAAAAGATGGTTTGGGTGTCATGAGGAGACATAAGAGGCATTCGCCTTAGCATATGTGGATGACTATAGGGTTACAAGGTGTTAATCCAATAGAGGTAGCGAGTCTGTGAGTGTTGACATTCCTAGGTAGAGAAGGATACAGAACCAAAAGGGCACTAGCCATGAGGAAATGTATCTAGACCACATGTAGTGTGTTACTGTATGACCTTGCATTGAGTTTTAGAATCTCCTACTTGCATTAGTACTTAGACCATTGGTTTTGGTAAAAGAGTGTAGACGAATACCCCAACCATGGTGATGATGTGGATTGTACCCCTTATTTGGGATCTCAATAGAGATGGCCAGTTTGTGAAGGATCAAAGTGACAAGATCTACTCAGAGGGGAGTTGGTATATATCTTAATGCATATCTGCCTAGATAGAGACTAGCATGGTTAGATCATTAGCTGCATATTTAGCATATCATTGCATTATTCATCTCCTCATATTCATTTGATTGTGGTGTGTGTGTGTGTGTATATATAAAACTCATATATATATATATATATATATATATATATATATATATGTGTGTGTGTGTGTGTGTGTGTGTGTGTGTGTGTGTGTGTGGATTGTAAAACTCATTCCTTGTGCCGATGGCTATGCAGGAGAGAAGAAACCTCGTATCTATGGGATAACGCCACTAAAGAGATACTGGAGACCCTGGTGGGAGTTGGTTACGATGAGCATGAAGCTTCATGTGGATGCCTAAAGTGCTCTTACGACACTCATTAATAATGGGTAAAACTTTGGTCATTCGCCATTGGGATAAAGGGACGAAAGATGGACTTATGACCCTTTCATAGAACAATTGAAAGAGAAAACCCATAAAATGTTAAAGAGGATTGTAAACAATAATGTGACTATTTTCTTTTCTTTTGCTCACATATTCTATTTTTGTTATTCCTTAACATTCATTTTGGGATTTTGGACCTTTTAATTATTATTAATTGATGAGCTATTTATTCTTGCTCTTGACTATGGGATTGTGTGCTTTATTTATTACTTATAGTGCAATCTGATCTTGTAGTTATGGATCACGCCCACGGGTTGTCGAGGCAAATTCGATACCGTCGTGTGGGGTGTGACATTTGGCAAAGATTGGATTTCTATCATCTCTACTCTTATCTCCTCCGAGTCCTTTCAATTAAGTAAATGGAACCCCTTACGACCTCGTCTCCTCTTCTAGGAGGATTAGACAAGGCTGCTCGCTTAGCCTTTACCTTCTTCTTTGTGTCATGGAGGTTTTCTTTAGAATCTTAGGTGACTATAGGAATTTGGGTAGTTTTAAAGGCACTAAGATTGCTAGGAGAGCCCCTAAAATTACTCTTTTCTTTGCTGATGATGCTTTCATTTTCTACAAAGTGTCAAAGCAGGATTTTTCTACTGTTAGAGGTGCCCTTGACCTTTTTGCGGACCTCTCTGGTCAAAGCATTAACCTTCATAGAGTGGCATTTTATTCAGTTAAAATGTTCCTCTTAAAACTAGGAATCTTCTCAAGGGTACCTTAGGAATTCCTGAAATGACCTTTTCTAGTAAATATTTTGGTTCCTATCTGTTTTTTAATAGGTTTAGAACTAGGGACTTTAATTTTGTGATTGAGAAAATGTCTAATCGCCTCTACTTAAAGTTTGTCCTTTCGGCCATTCCTTTCTATCAAATGGGGGTGCTTTGAGCTCCCAAGACGTATTTGCTCCAAACTTGATTCCATCACTTTAAATTTCTAGAATGGAAGTACACCACAATCTAAGAAACCTCCATAATGAAAAAACAGCTTTTTAAACTAGAGTGCTTTTTTTTTTTTTGGTGGGGGGGGGTTAAGGGATGCCCAAACTCACGATTTGGCTCTCCTCCAAAAGTTGGCTTAGAGGTTAATAAATGACTAACTCTTTTATTTGGGCTTTAACTCTTCAAAAGAAAATATTTCCCTTCCTCTTCCCTGTTTGACCCTAAAGTCTGGGAAAAAAAAAAAGTGGATCAAGAATCTGGGTTAGTATTGTCTAAGGTTATGTCCCCTAAAAAATTTCCCTCAAAATTTTGGGTAAAGGAACTTCTAACTTTTTGGGGGAAGATCCTTGGATTCCCTCTATTTTCTCTCACATCCTTCCACCTTCCCTAATGAGATCAGATACTTTAACTTTGGTTGAGGAAGTGAAACAGCAATTGGATGCGATGTAAGTAAACTTTGCTCAATTCTTCCTCCAATACTTTGCTTCTGAAATCTTAAACATTAACCTTGTGGATGACTCATTTGGAAGAATTGAATGTAAATGAAATGAGATTCTGGGAAGTATTCAAAGATTGGAAAATGCATCCCAAGTATTAAACCTTCTTGTGGAGAGTTCTTAATAATGGATTGTTAGTCAACACCATTACTCAAAAATGGAACAAGTCAAATGGATCTTGCTATACTTGTGGTTTTTTGGGAAGAAACTTTGTGGCATTGCTTGCTGTCTTGTACTTTTGCCAAGCATAATCCATGTTGCAGGACCTTCAGCTTTAAGGACTGAAAACCAGTGTTGAAACCATGTTAGACCTCTTTATTAACCTGTGTCTTTGGTTGAAGTGGGAAAGAAGCCAGTATTTTGGGTATTTTCTGTCTTTTCAGTTTCTTTCTATTACATTAGGAAAATGAGAAAAGCAGTTTTTTTTAACAGGAAAAGGATTGAACCAGGTAAGACCCTTGATACCATTATTTTCTGGTTGAATGAGCTTCACTGCACACCTCCAAAAGGAGGATTCTACCTAGAAGATTGCAGTCAAGATGAATACAGAATGAGGACATAGATTCTAGTTTTCTTAATTGAGATTTAATTAAAAAGTGACACTTCGATTATTGCAAGACAAAGAAGTGAAAGAAAGCAGGAATGGAAGTGGATAATGGTGACTACAAAAGGAGGGTGTCTGCACCAGGCCAAAGGCACCAAAACACACAGCACGCAGGAAGCAAGATGGTCAATGAATGGATGGAAAGAGGGGAAAGGGCTTGTCAGAAGTTGGACTAAATTGAAGGAACCAGACCGCCAAGACAAGGGGCAAAGGCCGGATTTGCCAATTTGGGTTATGCCAGGAACAGGCAGGATAAGTTGGACGCCCAGAAATGTTTTGTAACAAGATGAAGGACAAACATTTGTACTTGGATAATCTGGCTTTAGGGTGATTCTCATTTTCTTTGCTTCTAATGAATTTCATTGTTCCATCAAAAAAAAATTGTGGTCTTCAAGATGTTCTCTACCAGCAGTTTTTGCAGCATCAAGGCACAATCGATTGGAAAGAGAAGTTTAACAAGTTAGCTCAACCATGTGAAATTAAGCTTTCAACTTGCAGCTTTCTCATGAAAATATAGAATTTGACAGTTTTCATCAAATAGAAAACCCTTTCTACATTTATTTGAAAGTGAAAAAGAACACAATCTGCAAAGGGATGAAATTACCCCTCTATGACACCACCACTAGACTCATGAAATTCCTAACTGAAGAAGGAAAATTGTAGTGATTCATTTATACCTGGCAAAAGACACTACTGAAGATTGCAACCATTCCATGTTTCAAACAAATCATTCCCATCAGTTTAAGAACTCATATTCAAAGAGTATTAAACAGACTGAATTGAATTACCAGAGGGACAAACATGAACTAAACACAGACTAAAAAGAGAAATTACAGAGGTTCACTTGTCGGGTTCCGACTTCGTCTAGATACTTCTGAATGGTTGTTTCATTGTCAAATCATTGATCTTTCCTAATCTACCATATCTATACCAATTCTCCTTCTCAAGCCTTTTAAACTCAAACATCAAATGAAAATTACCCGGGAAGCATTTTTCAGTTGTTAAGTTGGAGAACTCTGCTGGTAACTTTCATACCAAAGATAAATATTACCAATCCTTAAGATTGGCAGAAGGTAATTAATCTGGACTGCAGTCTGGAAAATTCATATGGTAACAAACTAAAATGAGCCACAGCCACAGCCACACATTGTTCATTTTAACAGTCATTTAAACATGAATTTCTAAAAAACTAAAAGCCAAACAAGGTAAGGAACAATGAGTTTGTTTTCTCGCATATTTCCTTTTCACACCTACAGAAGAGTATTACATTGTACACCCTAAAAGTCAACTACCCACCTCCTGAAATAAGCTAGTAAGATCACTTTAGGAGATAGAAGAAATGGTAATCTTGAGGATCCTTCTAACCCTCTAAACCTATAATGAAAAGAACTTGACAGCCACAAAAACCTTTGAGGAACCTTCTAACTCTGTAGGATCAGTAAAGGAGTCTCTGAATTTTAATGAAAATGTAGGCAACATCTAGAATAGAATCCCTTCAAATTACAAGATTATACTATTTCAAATGGTTATAAGAGGTTGATCTTGAGCACATTGCGGCAACCTGATGCGCATTTAAATCTGTAACAAAGCATGTAAGGAAGATATTTTTCATAAAAGAAATCAGAGAAAACTCCATGACAGTTTGATCTTCCTCCTCTATTATAGAATTCATGCAGCAGTTAGAGTAGGTTTGGGAAACCCAAAAGTCTGCTTCATCAGGAATAAACTAGCAAAAAGGCCACTTATTTGCAAGAAATCACATGGCCATTTTCAGAATATTTGGGAAGGGGAAGGTGGATGAAAGTGCGCTTATCTCAAAGATCTTCTGAAACTACTCTAGTTCAAAGATCAGCAGTCTCTAACAGCCCATTCGGTCTGCATGCAATTCAAAATTTTAAAAATAACTGGTACACAAAGATCTTGCTTCACTGAGTATCATGTGTGACTAATAACACTGTTTTGTTCTAAAAGTAAAGGTGGTCAAACCTCCAATGGCGAAACAGGTAAGGATTGAAGTTTAACACATCCTAAACAAAGATATTTAAGAAAATCAAAGGCAAAGTGATGATGCATAAATCTTTCCAATCTTAATCCTTTAAATGCAGTCAAGCTATCGTTGTCATAACAAATTCTCTTTTTTTTTTGGTGTTGAATACAAAGCATGAACATAAGGATTCTTGTTAGGTACATTAAACTCAACTAAGTGTTTTCACATTTAAATAGATTATTATAAGGTACATTACCCAATAATATTCTTTAATATGATGCCAACTAATGAAGCTCTGTAGTGTGAGTTCATATTAAGATGACTGTTAACCAAACCTAAAGGAAAAAATTTGAAAAATAAATAAAATAAATAAGAAAGCAAGTAACTTGAGACTATACTGCTATTATCAGCTAAGACCATTCAACCCCACTCCCCCAAAACCAAATCAAAGGGAGGGGGTTGAATAAGCATAAAACAAGTATTCAATGTGATGAATATGGTAAGCTGTACTAGTTGAAGTTGATTTTCAATATCAGTTAGTCAGAAAACAATTATGATGATAAACTGGGTTGGGAAGATAAAATATATCAATCACAAGGATAGTCATAGAAAAAAATCTCATTATATTTCATCTAAATTAGATATAAGTATATATTAAATTGTGCAATTCTGGCTGGTTTGGAATGGTTAGATAGTTAAGGCAACTCCATTGCAGTGTTGATCTCTTTTCAGAAAAGGAAAATACCATGATTTGAAATGCAGAGGTGGAGTTCTAAAACCATTTTCTGAACTTCATTGAATGGAAAATCTCTCCTGTAACAGGGAGATACAAGTAGTTGAATCTCCTGACAACTACTGTTGCAAGGCAACAAATCGTAACCCCATTAAAGTATGACCAGCAGTACTGCAAATGGAAATGGAAAGGGATGCAGCGTGAATGCCCAAATACAGATGTAGTAATTTATTTCTTGTCTAAGCAATGTCTCTATTGTAAGAAAGTATAGTAAGACTAGATATGTGATGTACTTTACATTATTCCTTTTAATACAACTCAACCATAAGAACATAAGAACAAAAATAATACAAGAAAATATGAACATGCATGATACCATAAGAACATCCAATGATGCCATAAGCATAATTTGAGGTGGTTCAAAGAAAAGACACAAATGAGGTGTCAAGAGACTCAAGACTCAAAACCAGATTGAAATTCTCAGGACAATGGCCCCAAACTTATATAAATTGGTAACGGAGAAGGATATCCTCATGTACAATAGCTTTGGCTATAACAACAATTTTCTAGGATCAACAGCAACCAAAAATGATAAATGTGCCAACAATACATAAGTTAGCCACTATCTATAGCATGATTAGTAAAACTAAATTGCAAATAATAATCTTTCAAGCCTACTTGTTCTTCACTGTAACTCCAAGCTCACCAGCAACAATGAGAGTGGTGGCCATGTTGAGAAACATCCCATGCTCAACAACTCCAGGAAATCGCAAAATCGTATCGCTAGCAGCATTTAGATCCCCAATATCCTTCTCAAAATATAAGTCCACAATATAATTCGCATTATCAGTCACGAACGGCTCATTATTATCTTTGCATCTTCTTAGCGTTGCAACACAACCAGAGTCTTCAAAAAGCTTCTGCAACCGGTCGGCCGTGAACTTCCAACAGAACGGGACAATTTCCACGGGCATGGCAAGGCGACTGCCACCCAAATAAGGAACCAGCTTCGATTCGTCAACAATAACCACAAATTTCTTGCAAGCCCCTTCGATCATTTTCTCCCTGAGAAGAGACCCACCTCGGCCCTTAACAAGATTAAGGTAAGGATCAACCTCATCGGCACCATCAATCGCTAGATCAACAACTGGGTGTTCATCAAGATCCGAAAGAGGAATTCCCAAAGACAACGCCTGTTCATGGGTCATCTTCGAAGTGGGTATTCCGATAATGTTCTTGAGCTTCCCCTGGTGCAAAAGCTCCCCTATCCTCTGAACAGCATACTTGGCCGTAGAGCCGGTACCAAGCCCCAACACCATACCTGACTCAACGAACTCAACAGCTTTATATGCAGCGATCTGCTTCAACTCTTCTTGGGTCAGAAAGACTGGAGGTGGAGGTGGAGAAGGAGTCAATGAAGCAGCCGTAGCCGATGAAGATGGAGTCATGATACCTTCCTCAATGGTAGATTTCTCAGAGCAAACAAAACGCGGATAAGCGATCGCCATAGTTAAATAGGGAAATTTTCTGAATAGAAAAGGCTAGACGTTCAAGGGTTCAGACCAGGAGCAAGACGAGATATGGCATCCTTCTGGTTTGGGAATAACAACAAACAAGTAACGCACAGATACGGTAAAGGTATTGCAGAGCTTTATAGATGAGGACAGGAAGGAATGCAGACTGGAAAAAAAGGGCACGGAAGATCTGGACCACTGCTTTCACTCGATTTCTAAACTTTCAATAAAGAAAAATTTTCGAAAGAAAGAAATTCGTCGTCACGTTTTTTCACAGAGAACTCATGCGTGGGGCTTCATTCTTTGAATTAGGGTTGTTGTTGAATTCTCTGTATCCTTATAAGAGATTTCAAAGTTCAAACGCAATGGATGGAGGAGCTTTCGGAGTAATTTCGTCTCTGCAAAAAGCTGAGAATTCCCTGGCTTTGGGATTCTGCCACTAATAAAAAGGCAACCATATCCATCAATTTTCTCGGAAACGATCACGAACAAGCATTATATCGTTCTTTTTCTCTTTTTTTTTTCACTTTTCTTACGTGTAAATAGAGGGTGGGTGGGTCCACCTAAATATTATAAAACCGAAAATAAAAAATTATGTAGATTCGTATGGCCCCACCTCGTATGATGCGGTTCAAAACCATCGGAGGGAGCATATTGTTCGCCCCTGCCGGGCCGGACTCGTGCGGTTCGATTATATTAACGCAAGGTAGTTACCCAAGATCCGAATTTTCTTTGACGGAAGAATTTAAAAAGGAAAAAATAAATAAAAAATTTTGAATTACTTTTTTTATTTTTCTTCTTTTGTGGTTAATGCAACAATAATCAGTCAATTGATATATAATTAATCAATTAATAACCTGAAAACGAATTTTCAACTGATGATAATTATTTTTATTCGTTCTTCTATCTTGATGTTGAGTTTACACATTTCATTTGTCCATTGAAAATAAAAATTATTTGCAAATTATTATGCAAGATTAAATATTGGGAGGTGCCAAATAATAGGTCTGGATCACTTCCCCCTCAGGCTGGCATTAACACCACCGCACATATTGTGTGAGCCTATGCAATGTTGGTAGAATGATAAAGATTCATATTTTTCAAGATTCGTGATGTAAAATTTAACTTTAAAATTATAAAATAAGAAAATAAGAAAGAAAATAAGAAAGAAAAAAAGAAAGTAATTAAGTTTTTTAAAAAATTGGGGGGGTGGAGGTTGGCCCCTATGTGGCTCCACCCCTGTTGTTATATTTATATCTCCTAAAATTTATTATATTATATTTATATCCTTTATGCTATAAATTATGTGTCAAAGATTCTTTACTGTTGTTCTAATGGTTGAAATCAACACCTTTTAGTGAAAAGGTCGTGGTTGGACTCTCGCTAAGGCATATTAATATCTTATCTCCCGACTTAATAAAGCTCCTTTAAACAAATAATAATAATAATAATAATAATAATAATAATGATTCATCTATTGTATTATTAAGATTTTTCGTGTTTCACTTTCTAGGAAAATAGAAAATAAAATGGAGACAGAAAGAAGTGGAGAGAGTGAGAAATGATTAAGAATTTTACTTCTTAGTAGAGAGTTTGTGGGTTCAACTCTTGACACTGTATGTAATATCTCTATTTCCAATTTTTCTATATATAAAAGCGATATTGTAAAAAAAAAAAACTTTCATGTTTTACATTTTTTTTCTTTTTTTTCACTTACAAGATGATTAAGGGTAATACGTCTTTTCTATTTTAAACTAACCGTGTTAGGTATAAGGTGGCGTTTGTAAACTTGTAACCAACGAATTAAACATCATAGCTTATAAACACAGAAGTCTTATGTATAATTTGCTTTTAAAAAATAACTATTTATTGAATTTTTAACTCACGTTTTAAACGGTCACAATTGTGGATAAGGGAAATTAAGAGCCTTTGCTGAACCCTTGAAAACTGGTCAAAACTTTTTACTAAAAATATTCAAAAAATGCACATCTTTGAACCCTTGGTCAAAGAAGAATACCTCAATTTATTCCTTGCTAATATGGAGGGTGGGATCCTCCGAGACAGAGACAATGGGTCGTTGTATGATTCTCTATATTTTCTTGGTCTTTACATGATTCTCCTTTGAGCGGCACTTATACTTTCTATCCTCTATAGCTTGTGAAAGACAACTTTTTTCCCACTCCATTAAAATGTTTATTTGCCAATGATGGGTTAGTAAAGCGGTTAAAGACTCTACTTCCCACGGGGAGGTCTTGGGTTCGCACCATTCGACGGCATTAATTTGAGGATGTAATCGTGGTGCCCGCAAGCTGGCCCGGATTAACCTCATAAAAAAAATGTTATATTTGGCCAAAAAAAGATTAAAATGTTCTTTATGTAAGCAAATAATCCTTTTAAATAATGGAGGATTGTCTCTCCAATGCTCCATTAAATTATGAAAGATTATGCCTCCATTACCTCAAAACAAACAAACCCAAATTTTAGTATTTTCGGTACACTTTCGAGCTATTCTTTTCCAGCCCACTTTATTTAATCAAAAAAATTATGGGTTAAAGAGAAATTCAGGACATCAAAAACAAAGAGTGGTCACAAAGCAACCCCACTGGACAATCTTTGGTAGTGACTAGGGTCAAGAAAAGCAAAATGAATAGTGCACATCAATAGAGAAGGCTTCCATGTTTCCTTGTTTCCTTGGATAAAATCTTCTTAATCATCACTAGTTGGTTTGGTTTAAAGTGCAGACACTTACTTAGATCTTCTAATCCTCTATCATGTACCAACCTGAGCAAAACAATGGTTCCAACATCAAACAAATTAAAGGGTGAAGCACTAGAGGTTGATTTTTACAATTTTGAGTCAAATCCTTAATGGTGTACATTGCTCATGAGAATCTCTTGTTGGAGTAACTTTGGATTTTTTCAAAACTCTAATCAAATTTTATATAAATATAATAATACAATATAGTATTTAAAATAAGAGTTTTTTACATGTGGGTCTCTTTAGTAGACCATGATGCGCCAAAACGCCGGACCACGAGCCAACAAAAGCGGAGGGCAGGGAGCCACCCCGAAGGCAAGCGCTGATGAACATCACAAACGGCCGCAGAAGTCGAGCTAATGAATGAAGAAACGGAAAGGTGACTAGATAGCCAGACGCGAAGGAGGCATCGATGACGAACCGAGTCCGGATGGTATTCTCCTGATCAATTGATCCGCCCCACCTTGATAGAGTGAGGTATATAGAGTGACCTGAACTCCCGTGGATGCACCGAGCCCTGGGAGTCGTTGGATCTATCAAAGACCCGGGAGACTCTACAGTTGACTAGTAGAGGACCTGAGAAACCGAGGTTATGCGATAGTTATCCCTTTGATGATGATTATCCGTTGGTCGTCCTTCGTGGTGATTACCCTAATCCATAAGAAGATTAGGGCCCTTTGCTGGAATAACCTTGTTCTTCAAAACTCTGATCCGGTTCTATTCGGTTACTCCATCCAACTAGTGGGTAGAGTCAGAGTTTTGAACCTGTGGGATCATAAACTCTCCATATCAACCATAAACTAATATTGAGTCCCCTTAATGTAATATATTACTTGTGGATCTCAAGCAAACTAACACCGTTAGTTACCGTTAAGTATATTTAAATTTCATATATGAAAAGACCAAAATACCCCTCGTCTTATTTAATACATTGTTTTAATTTATAATTTTAAAAAGAGATAATTGGTCATCAAGCATTAATTATGGTTAAAAAAATATACATATCCCAAAAAAGAAACACAAATTATAATAACACAATGTATTAAATAACTTAAAGGGCATTTTGGTCCCTCCATATTCAAAATTTGAATGTGCTTAACAGCGACTAACGATGTTAGTCTAATTAGGACTCACATGTAATATATTGCACTAAAGGGACCCAACATTAGTTTGTGGCCCACTAAAGGGACCCACATGTAAAAAACTCTTAAAAGATTGTGAATACTTTTACACAAGATGTATGTTGAAGAAGATTAATCTAAACTTTGAATGCCAAATTTGCAAAGTGATGAAGCTTTCTCCAACCTCCTCGTTTTTCCTACTATACTTCTTTCTTGTGGAGAGAGAAGATAACAAAAACTTAAGTGATTGGAAGGATCCTCATAATAGCTATTTATAATGCAATCCCAAACCTTAATCCACTTCCACAATTGATCGGTTTGCCCATCTCAAACATAATAGCGGTGCATCGGCCCGATGTGTTGAGTCTCCCATCAATTATTAATCCCAGTAATTAATCCAAGCCCACATAGTATATTAAGATAAACCTAACAATCTTCCACTTGGGATAGATTAATTACTTTGTTACGATAGATTGATGTGGCCATGGAATCTCAATCACAAAATATGTCATTAATCTTTGATCTAGTTAATAAGTTATCCAAAGTCGGACACTAGTAGAATATATGTCTCAGCATACAACTTATTTCTTTCCATGATTGACCATAGAGGTTTACTAACTAACTAAATCGAAATGAGACAAACGAGGAATATTCAACAATTGTGATCATGTAAACAACATTATTCCTTGTAAATCCTTCATCATACCCCATAAATATCGTCATATTCATATGTTGCCTTGAACACCATCGCATTCAAGAGCCAAACATACATTTAGGCCCAAGGTTGTGGTCAATAGTCAATCCGTCAATTATGACCAAACCACATTTGAACAATGGTAAAATCACCATTTCCAAAACATCATAACAATGAAGCACAATTAAATGCATGCATGCATCAAAACATCTATAAGAAAATAATTCCTACATCATGTATATATCATCAATATCAATTTATTAGCTCCCACTGAGTTCTCCTACTAAACAAGCATAAATTTAATCAAGAACAAATCATAAGATCAATTAAACTACCAAATAATAGTAATATGAGTGTATAAGTTCAATCATTAAAATATAAAAACTACTAAGGGAAATAGGCTTCTTCTCCTAGATTACTCTTTCCTCCCATCCTTAGTGTCTTTTTTCTCAAACCAAGATTTATGTGTATTACAATCTTTTTTAAATTTTCCCTTTTGATCACACCAGTAATATGTAATATCACGATGGTTCTTCTTTTTCTTGTTATATGGATGATACTTGTTTTTCTTGAAAGAATTTTGTTTATTCTTGTAGAAACCTACTAGCAGATGTCTTATTGTCTTCAACCAGATTTATAGTCTCGATTATTGTTCTTTTATTGTCGCTTTCTTCTTGAGCACATATGGAAATGAGGTATTTCATGGTATTTTCCTTTGTCTGCACGTTGAATGAAGTTCTAAGCATAGCGTATAACTCTAGAAGAGATTTGATAGCAAGATGAATTAGAAATTCATCATCGATTGTTGTCCTAAGATCCTTTAATTTATTTGTTGGGGAAGACATTTCCAGAAAATATTTTCTAACATTTCCCGTACCATCAAATATAAATGAAGTTAGCTTATTGGACATTAGTTCTCATTTCTCACCCTTTTGTGATAACTCAAACATTGTTTGTCACACCCCATCCGCTGGTATCGGTCCCGCCCAACAACACGTGGGTGTGATCCGTCATAGAATCCACGGTTTACCATCAAAAATAATAAATGCAAGCAATAATAATAAAAAACAAGAAAAAAATCAAATAATTTAAATGAAAGGTATTATAGGAGTCCAAATACTCCAAAGGAATGTATAAAAAAAAAAGAAATAAAGTAATCATGTTCCAAAATGGATCGACTTTAGCCGAAGCAAAAGTTAACTAATTTAGTTTGATTCTTTTAGATCTCTCATGGGCTATGGTCTTTTCTTCAAATTTAGCAACGAAGGAAGCCATTCAACTCTCCTCCACTGACTTCTCGAAGTGTCGAGCTATCTATCTCCTTCTGCCGCCAATGGGTGCTATAAGCATACTCCAAGCATTTGCAGGAGGCTTCATGACATACATCTTCGTCTGCCACTGACGCCGCCATAGCCTCTTCATAGGAGTTGCTCCAATCATACAGGATTTCTTTTGATCCAAAATACCCCATCTATATAATATAATACAACATACAAAAAGGAATGAGTTCTGACGAACTCAATAAGGAAAACACACTCACACTCACATGCATATCGATAGTCTTCCAGGGTAAGCACATATACAAAGAATGATATGCAAGTATATTGATGCAGCTATAATCTAACTACGCAAGTCTCTAAATGGCGGACATGCTTTAAGATATAACACCAGCCCTCCTCTAGGTAGGTCTAGTCACTCTGATCCCTTATAGACTGGTTACCTCTGTTGGGATCCCAGGTAAGGGGTTCAGTCCTCGTCAATCAACCATGGCTGAGATTTTGGTCCACACTCTCTCACCACAACCATTGGCATGAGTACTAGCGCATGTTAGGGTTTCTAATCCAATGCAAGGTCATACAGTAACATATTACATGTAGTCCAGATACTTCCCATATGGCACCAACCAACTTGATTCAGTATCCTTCTCTACCTAGGAATGAGAACCCTCACGGACTGGCTACTGAGGTTGGACTCCATTCCCTAACCCAATGGTCATCCACATATTGTAACAACCCCAGTAGTTCTAACCTGGGATCCGTATTGCATTTTGATTGTCTTTCGTACTCTGATGATATATGATTTGTTCTTTCCTTATTTGGATCTTTTGATTATACTTTGTACATTGATTATTTATGTTCATAATTATGTTATTGCCTATGTGGGAGGTTGATAACCTCGATACTTGATCTTCAGGGCTGTGGATCACACACTCGGGTATGCCAAGTAGGGTACGGCTGGGTGGATGTGACATAAACCCTAGCCATGGTTGATTGACGAGGACTGAACCCCTTTGCCCGGGATCCTAGCAGAGGTAACCAATTTGTGAGGGATCAGAGTGACTAGACCTACCCAGAGGAGGGCTGGTGTTATATCTTAAAGCATGTCAACTATATAGAGACTTGCATAGTTAGATTATAGCTGAATCCATATATTTGTAGATCATTCTTTACATATGTGCTTACTTTGATACACTGTCGATATGTATGTGAGATGTGTTTTCCTTACTGAGTTCGTCAGAACTCATTCCTTTCTTTGTATGTTGAATTATGTTGTACATATGGGTATACTAGATTAGGAGAAGTTCCGTATGACTGGAGCAACTCCTGTGAAGAGGATGTGGTGGCGTTAGTGGGTGATAGAGATGTATATCATGAAGCCTTTTGTAGATGCTTGGAGTGCGCTTATTGTAACAACCCCCATATTTCTAACCCGAGATCCGTATTACAGGTCCGAGAACCCGAAGGTCTAGTCGGGTGAACTTGTGGAGTGTCCAGATTGAAGTCCATGATCCATACCCTAAACCCATGGATCTGGATCCTTTATCTGAAGAGCCTGCCTTGGTTGGATTTTGGAATTCTGGAAGTCAAGTGTTGTTCAGAGATGTTTGGAATGAAAGTAAGATCTCCCCCATCTCTTCTTTAGGGCTAGGTTGGCCTTGGGTATCAACCCCCTAGCAAAAGCACCCTTGTATGGAAAATTACATGGGGGCGGTTGCTAGTGGCGGTCGATCAAACCAAGCGACCGCCTGGTCTGTTTTCGGGAATTTTACCCTATTTTGCCCCCTGACTTCTATAAAAGGCAACTCTCACCCAAGTAACGAATATTTTATTCGTGGTTGCTTATTTGGGAGGTTAGACGGCTGCGGGGAAGTTCCGAAAGAGACTCTGGAGTGCTGGCAATGACTTGGAGATCAGTCCTTTCCTTCTCTAACTCTCTGACGTGAGGTATTGAATTAACCCTTCATTCTTTACTCTCTTTGTCCGTTAAATTTAGTGTTAACCCATCCCCTCGTCTTTGTGGTTACCCCCTTGGATATTTTAACTCTCTTTTTAATCTACTTGAGATGAATTAACCGTAAACGAAACCCTGATTTCGTGAGAAGGTTAATCTAGTCAAGGGGAGAGTTCTGGGTAATCTATTGATGGTAATGGTTAGTTTTCCCTCACCCTTTTGGCTTAGGGAGTGTTAGATTTGAGACTTAAGTCAAGATTACACGAAATCCGGATTGAAAACGAGTAATCAAAGGCCTAAGTTTCGGATTGAAACTCACTATTTTTGGGGCGGTCACTAGAGGAGGTCGCTCAACCTAAGCGACCGGCCCAAGCGACTGGCTGGTAAACAGAGACCAAATGGTTTTTGGTTCTGATTCAAATTGATTCATTTAACTTATATGTTACTGTAACCCTGTATATAGGTAAACACTGTTTGAAAGAAAAGTCATATAATAGTTATCGGATTTCATTTTACGGACAATCTTATTATATGCAGGTAAGGACAATTCATCCTATCTCTTAAATAGACTTATAATATGTTAATCTAATGTATATCTGAAATCATATTTCTTTATATATGTTGTTGTTTATATGTCTTATATAGAAATCATATTACTTTATTGTTGTTTGTCTTACTTATATACATATTGTGTTGATTATGAATGTTAGGTATTGATGGTAATTGGTATATGGTTCAAATGGATGAGGTATCTATTTTGGGATATCTTAGCTAGGGATATCAGAAGGCTGTGGAATGGGACACATGCCTGCTGATGTCTCCAGCATTGTCTTTACTATTTGATGGCATTAATTAGGTAGAGTCTAGATTTGCATGGTTAGGTACCCCACATGCTACTACTCTTTCGGTAGGGGGATTGAAACCGAGTGACCCGTGATGACAGTGAGGTGACATTGTGGTCCACTGTTAGTCATATAAATGGTAGGGTTGCATATGTTAGGGTAGGGCTCATGGATGTCCAAGGATCGGACCGGGTGTCGTGAGGAATCATGAGAGCATCCGCCTCAATAATATGTGGATGACCATATGGTTAAGGAGTGGAGTCCAACAGCGGTAGCCAGTCCGTGAGGATTCTTTCTCCTAGGTTGCGAAGGATACTGAACCGAGTTGGATGGTGCCATAGGGGATGTATCTGGACTTCATGTAGACATGTAACCAGTATGACCTTGCATTGGATTAGAAACCCTGACATGCGCCAGTACTCATTACCAATGGTCGTGGTAAGAGAGTGTTGACTTAATTCCCAGCCATGGAATTGAGAGCCAGGTGTGAACTCTCCCTTTTTCCTAGGATCCCACAGAGGTAGCCAGTCGTTGTCGGATCAGAGTGATGAGACTTACCCAGAGGAGGGCTGGTGTATAACTTAAAGCATATCAACTATTAGAGACCTGCATAGTTAGAAATCATAGTATCATTCATATTTTGCATTCATTCATATTATTTATGTATCTTGGCATTGTTGGATAATTGTGGGATTGGGATTGTTTCTTTTTTTTTTTTTTTAAAAAATAAACGTCTTTATTTTGATTGTTTCTTGCCTGAAGAGGAACTTTACGGGAAGTGGACTGGTTTCCTATCAAGGAACCATCCCGTATGAAGAAGATGTGGCACCGTCAGTGGGAGATGGAAATAGCATGTGCGGGAGCTCCTGTAGCTGCATGGAGTGCGCTTATCGCACCTATTGATGATCAGAGGCGAAAGGTGGTCAAGAAGTTTGCTCGGCGAATAGAGTTGAATTGGAGAACACCTTACCTTGAGATCCATGAAAAACATTTTTTAGATTTAGAAAAGGAAACTGGGAAGAAATTTATATAACTTTTTGTTTACTTCCGCTGAAACCTTTATCCATTTTATTCATTATTTCTTTCCTTTATTATTGTTATTGGAGTATTTTGGACTTTTGTAATCATTTAATTCAGTTATTGAATAGTCTTTGCTCTTGATTATCTTTGTTTGTCTTAAATATTGTTGATAGACTAAAACCTTGGATCTTGTGACGGATCGCACCCACGGGTTGTCGGGCGGGTAACCGAGACTGATAGGTGGGGTGTGACACTTATAGCAACCATTGACAGAAGAAGGAGACATATAGCTCGGCATTTTGAGAAGTCTTTGGAGAAAAGCTGGATAGCTCCCATCATTACTAAAACCGAAGAGAAGACTTTAGCCCAAGAGCGAGCTAAAAGAATAAAACTAAACTCGATTATTTTGCTTCCACTAAACTCGATAAATCTTGGACTTGGTTACTTTATTCCCTTTATCTTTGATTCTTCTCTTTGGAGTATTTGGATTCCTGTAATCATTTTTATTCAAATTTACTCTTGCTCTTGATTATTATTGCTTGCATTTATTATTATTGATGATAAAGTTGTGGATCCTGTGACGGATCGCACCCACGAGTTGTCAAATGGGACTGATACCGGTGGGTGGGGTGTGACACATATTGTTGAGGCGAATGCTCTTATGACCCCTCACGACTCCCAGTTGCTCCTTGGATGTCCATGAGCCCAAACCCTAACATATGCAACCCTACCAATGCATGATCAACAGTAGACCACTAAATTTCCGCATGAACTGGCTACCGCTATAGGATGAGACAGAGTCACATCACTATTATCACAGGCCATTCGACTTCAATTCTTCTACTGAAAGGGTAGTAGAATGTATGGGTACCTAGCCATGCAATCTAGACTCCCTAAGTATGTCATTCAACAATCATGATAGTGTTGTGGCATCAGTAGTGTAACACCCCCCATATTTCTAACCCGAGATCCGTATTCCAGGTCCGAGAACCCGAAGGTCTAGTCGGGTGAACTTGTGGAGTATCTAGATTGAAGCCCATGATCCATACCCAGGACCCATGGATCTGGATCCTTTATTTGAAGAGCCTGCCTTGGTTGGATTTTGGAATTATGGAGGTCAGGTGTTGTTCAGAGATGTCAGGATTGAAGGTAAGATCTCCCCCATCTCTTATTTAGGGCTAGGTTTGCCTTGGGTATCAACCCCCTAGTAAAAGCATCCTTGTATGGCAAATTACATGGGGGCGGTTACTAGTGGCGGTCGCTCAACCTAAGCGATTGGCCCAAGCGACCGCCCGATCTGTTTTCGGGGATTTTGCCCTATTTTGCCCCCTGACTTCTATAAAAGGCAACCTCCGTCTAATTAACGAATACTTTATTCGTGGTTGGTTATTTGGGAGATTAGACGGCTGCGGGGAAGATCCGAAAGAGTCTCTGGAGTACTGACAGTGACTTGGAAGATCAGTTCTTTCCTTCTCTGACTCTCTGGCATGAGGTATTGAATTAACCCTTCGTTCTTTACTCTATTTGTCCGCTAAATTAGTATTACCCTTTTTCCCTTGTCTTTGTGATTACCCCCTTGGATATTTTTAACTCTTTTTAATCTACTTGAGATGGAATAACCGTAAACGAAACCCTGTTTCCGTGAGATGGTTAATCCAGTCAAGGGGAGGGTTATGGGTAATCTATTGATGGTAATGGTTAGTTTTCCCTCACCATTTTGGCTTAGGGAGTGTTTGATTCGAGACTTAGGTCAAGATTACTCGAAATCCGGATTGAAATTGAGTAATGAGAAGCCTGAGTTTCGGATTAAAACTCACTGTTTTTGGGGCGGTCACTAGTGGCGGTCGCTCAACCTAAACGCGCCCAAGTGACCTGGTAAACATGATGACCAATTGGATTTTGGTTCCGATTCAAATTGATTCATGTGACTTATATATTCTAATAACCCCGTGTTTTAGGTGTTTCTACTGTTTGAAAGAAAAGTCTTCTAATAGTTACTGGATTCCATTTTACGGACATTTCAATTATATGCAAGTAAGGACAATCTATTTTATCTATCTACATATACTTGAACATGTTAATCTGATAGTTGTTAGTCTTAAGTTCTATTATCATATGTTGCTGCAGTTGTATTAAATTCTGATATACTACTGTTGTTTGCCTTGATTTCATAATTACCTGATGAATTGTGAATGTTATATGATGATAGTAATTGGTATATGGTTATGATAGTTGGGGTGTTCCTTTTGGGATATCTTGGCTGGTGATATCAGAAGGTTGTGGAATGGGACACATGCCTGCTGATACCTTCAGCACTATCATGATTAATTGATGACATTATTAGGATGAGTCTAGATTGCATGGCTAGGTACCCCACATGCTACTACCCTTTCGGTAGGGGGATTGAAACCGAGTGACCCGTGATGACAGTGATGTGACTTGGTGGTCCACTGTTAGTCATGCAATGGTAGGGTTGCATATGTTAGGGTTGGGCTCATGGACGTCCAAGGAACGGACCGGGTGTTGTGAGGAGTCATGAGAGCATCCGCCCCAATAATATGTGGATGACCATAGGGTTAAGGAGTGGAGTCCAACAGAGGTAGCTAGTCCGTGAGGATTCTTACTCCTAGGTTGCGAAGGATACTGAACCGAGTTGGTTGGTGCCATAGGGGATGTATCTAGACTTCATGTAGACATGTAACCATTATGACCTTGCATTGGATTAGAAACCTCGACATGCGCCAGTACTCATTACCAATGGTCGTGGTGAGAGAGTGTTGACTTAACCCCTAACCATGGTTTGTGAGCCAGGTGTGGACTTTCCCTTTTTCCCTGGATCCCTACATAGGTAACCAGTTCTTGCCGGATCAGAGTGATGAGACTTACCTAGAGGAGGGCTGGTGTTTATCTTAAAGCATGTCAGCTGTTAGAGACTTGCATAGTTAGAAATCATAGCATCATTCATATTTTGCATTCATTCATATTACTTTTGTATCATGGCATTATTGGATGATGGATGAGATTTATGATTGTTTCTTACTGAGTTCTTTAGAACTCATTCCTTTATTCTTTGTATGTCTATAGCCTGCACTGAAGAAGGATTTATATCTAAAGATGGGCTGGTTTCCTATGAAGGAACCATCCCGTATGAAGAAGATGTGGCACCACCAGTGGGAGATGGAAATAGCATGTGCGGGAGTTCTTGCGGGTGCATGGAGTGCGCTTATCGCACCGGTTGATGGTCAGAGGCGAAAGGTGGTCCAGGCAGTTCGCACAGAGATCGGAGAAGAATTGGAGGACCCCTCACCTTATTAAACTGGAGTCTAAGTTCATTGACTTAGAAAAGCAAACTGGAAAGAAACTGATATAAACACTTTTGAATTATTCCGCTGCCCTCATTTTTGTTTTATCCTTATTCTTTATTTCTTTCCTTTGATATTGGAGTATTTTGGACTCTTGTAATTCATTTATTTTAGTTATTGAATATTCTTTGCTCTTGATTATCTTTATTTGTCTTAAATATTGTTGATAGACTAAAACCTTGGATCTTGTGACGGATTGCACCCACGGGTTGTCTGGCGGGTAACCGAGACCGACGGGTGGGGTGTGACAAGTAGGCAGTGTCCCATACCATAGCCCCTGATATCCCAAGCAACAGATACCCGATATGGATACCCTCCACCATAGTAACAACACATAATAACTCATCATTTCATATTCAGTCATTTGACATCATAAAGTAATTGAAATACATCTAAACATTATTCACAGTATTTATCCAACCATAAATCATTGAATCATACTATTACAATAAGTTATAAGAATAATGATGCATGCAGATAATCAAACAGTTCATCATAGATCATGTCATCACACACACACACACACACACACACACACACATATATATATATACCACACATATATATATATATATATATGCAGATATGTAAAAACTAATGTATTTGCAATCGAACCTCACAATTAGAAAGTCCAGATAACCTCAATTACCTAGAATAGAGTTGTAAAAATACATTAAAGACAAGGGTCAAAACAGAGCATCAACTGGACTAATCTGGCCATTGAGGACCAGCCGGTTGATTGGGGCAATTGGTTGGTTAAGCGACCCCCACTTTTCCAAACTACTTACAAGTCCGAAATTTCGACTTTTGATCTCCGAATTAATTCGATTTTTGGATGATCTAGATCCGAATTTCATCCTTAAGAAGTCTGCAACACAAGCACAAACCTGGACCCAAGAATTCTAATAATTTAATATTCACGTCATCTCCTTCAATCATATCTATCTTTTATTCGGATGCAATTATTAGTTTTCGGACATGAACTAACCAAGATCATTAATGGGGAATAGAATCAACACATAAAAACTCACAACCAATCTAAGGAGGATGGATCCACACCATTCAAAGATATGAGGAAAGAATGTAGAGGTTACGAAATCAACTTAACTCCACTTGATTCGCAAAACTGACGAAGGATTGGATCTACCTCGCAAACCACGCTTCTCTCACCTTCCAGCACGTGTTCTCTGCTTCCTAACCGTCCACAGCAGTAATCCCAAATAAAATAATGAGTAAAAAGGTCGAGATTTGCTATATATAGGAGATTGGAGCAAAATAGGGTTTAAACCCTGCAAGCAGACCTAGCGGTCGCTTGGGGTGGTTGATTGGCCAAGCAACTCCCCCCTAGTACTTTTCAGTACTTGGGTGCTTTGCTCAAGGGGTTGATCCCCAACTTAAACCTAACCCTAACCAACATGTGGGGGTGATTTTACATTGATTCCGAACATCTTCAAACACACCTTGACTCTGACTAGTGATCCACTTTCTTAGTTCATCAGGGTTTGTACAGGTTCTTCTTTGGATTCCCAGTAAGGGGTTCTTTATCAGCATAATCCAAATCCATGGACTCAAGGTATGGATCATGGACTTTCAGTCCGGATATTCCACAACTTATTACAGCTGGACCTTCAGGTACTCGGACTAGCAATGCGGATTTTGGGTTAAAAATATGGGGGGTTGTTACATCGCTTTTATTTCTGCAAGATATTCTACTGCAATGTCCTTCATCTCCACTATCACGCGTGGACTTAGGGATGGATTTTTTTCATTATTATTAAACTTTTCTTGTTGGTTGTCACTCATTCTTTATGCTTTAGCTTCTCCTAATGTGTACTTGCAATAGTAAGGTCAGCAAGCTTTTGCTCTTTAAGAGCCACATTATAGTCAAACAATCCTAATGTAACATTTAGTTCATCTACCTATTTTTTATTGTTCTCCCCAGAAAAAGCAAGGGTCGAAGCTAAAACATTAGCCTTGTAGACATCTTTAGGGAGGAATAAATGTTCAAATGAGCAACATTAATGAGAATACAATAAAGACATTCAAATAATTATATCATAATCATAATTATATGAAATAAGAACAACATGTCACCCTCAGATATACATGTATGAAAAACACATCATACCAAATGTCCTAAAGACATAAAACTTTAGCATGAATTGGCCAAGTAACATTTCATCCTTTGGGTTAAAATGTACAAGGCCTCACATGTAATTTTGCAAATACCGCAAGATAGCAATAACTTTCGAAAATTCCTTTCACCTTTGGGTAATAAGAAATTCCTAGATTATGCTTCCCAAAACATCTTAATGTTTTAATCTACCTTTAAAAATTGAATGCAACAATAATCCTTGAAAATCTCATTACCTCTAGGTAAATGAAATTCCTTAAATTATTATTCATTCCCACTTAAGTGTATATATATTATTATTACTTAGATGACATCACATTTGCAAATACCGCGGGATAGTTATAACTTTCAAAAATCCATTTCACCATTGGGTGATAAAAAAACTCATAAATTATTATTTATAAAATATCTTAATTTATTAACTCACCTATAAAAATTGAATACAACAATAATCCTCAAAAATCTCATTATCTTTTGGTAAATGAAATTCCTTAAATTATTATTCATTCTCATTTGAGTGCATATATTGTCATTATTTAGATGACATCACCTTTGAGCAAATGTCACCAAACTTTGACTATTATGGCAGACAATAAGAAAGTGGAGTGATGCCACTTGGATGGATTATACTCCTCTTATTATCTACATCTAAAATTTGTAGTCGAAGTACGGAAATACGTGTAATATATTATTATAAAGCACAACTAGCTAAGGGGTTAATATCCAATCATAATAGTTATAATTTTTTTCTTCAAAATATATAAAATCTAAGAGATTAACTTATTTAATTCTGAAATAATATTATAGCACAAAAACATATTTCAGAAACATTTCTATAGCACAAAAAACATATTTCAAGAACGTTTCTATAGCACAACATCATATTTCAAAAAATTTGTTTTTGTGACCATAAGGAATTTTCGTCTGGTCCACTTTAATCAGACGGGTTGGCGTCTATTGTGACAAGACAAACTTTCGTCTTGTACGAAACGATGCTCCGTCTAGACCAAAAAAAATTCATTTTTATCCAAAATATCTACATAGGACAGGATTCATGATCTCATCATCCCATAAAAAAAATTTCACGAAAAATTCAAGAAACATAAAAAAACCTTTCATGGATTAACAATTCACGCAAATTATTACAATCATCCTATTTAGATCCCAATAAAAAAATTAAATCAGTAGAGTTTAGTTCCATAATGATTTAGGGTTTCAATTAAACATTTGATTGTATCTAAAATCAAATCAATAAAATCTAGTTCCATAATGGTTTAGGGTTTCAATTAAACCCTGGATCTTCCCATTGGATCCAATCCAAATCGTATGTTAATCCATCAAATCAATCCTTGGAACAAAATCCCAAACATTATTGATAATAATTAAAACAAAACAATGATTTTAATTCTATATGGTTTAGCTCTTATGCTAATTGTTGGAGTAATTTTGGGTTTTTTTTTCAAAATCCTAATTGAATTCCATATAAAGATTATAATACAATATAATGTTTAAAATAATTGTGCATACCTTACAGCAGACGTATGTTGAAGAAGATTAATTTAAACATTGATTTCTAAATCTGCAGAGTTACGAAGCCTTTTCCAATCTCTTCGTTTTTTTTTTATCGTACATCTTTCTTGTAGAGAGAGAAGATAACAAAAACTTAAGTGATTAGAGGGACCCCATCATAACTATTTATAGTAGTATTCTCAAACCTTAGTCTACTTCCACAATTGATCGATTTGGCCCATCTCAAATCTAATGACAGTGCATCGGCCCAATGTGTTGAAAACCCTATCAATTATTAATCCCAATAATTAGTTCAAGTTCACATAGTATATTAGGATAACCCTAACATCTCTTGCTAACTATTGCTTTATTATGTACCAATCAGGGGGCCATCCCCCCTCCCCCTAATTGTTTGAAATTTTTTTATAAACACATTTCTGGCCCTCTTTGCATGTGTGAAACACAAGCATTTGCCCCCTCCCCCCAATTTTTTTTTTTTTAATTTCCCTCGAGAGACCCTTCTAGCTTTCTTTTCCATAAGTGAAATACTAAAATTGTCCCCCTCCCCCTGGACTGAAGAAATTTTTGTATAGTAAAGATAATAGGTAGAAAAGTCATTGTCAATAGTTAGCTTAAATTCTAGCTCCACCACTGTATCAACTTAAACAAAACTCCAACATTGTATATGCAAACTAAAGGATGACGCATACCAGAATTCTTTTGCAATTTATGAGTTAAAACCTTAAAGGTGAGGTAAGTGCCATATACAAAAACAATAAATCTTGTTTTTGTTATAAATAATATTGATTGTGGATATCCATCACCCTCCAATAGACAATACTTCCAATTGAAGATCTCAAACACCTCAGCATACAATCTTGGTGATTCACATTCCCATCTTAATTGAAGATTACAGTGATCTCAACACGCAATGTTGGCATTCAATATTTCCATTCTATGCACCTTCTATCTTGGGCGACAATCTATCTTTCCATATTAAGAATATATTATTATGTGGAAGAATCATATATTGTATTTCCATATCAGAGTAGATGTTCCTTCTACTATAAATATGTAATGCACTCAACTGAATGAATTAGTTATGACTAAACTCATATTGTCTTTCTTCTTTGTATTCAATATCTTCTTTATTTTATAGCATAATATCTTATTTATTTTATAAAACGTTATCAGCACGATTCCGCTCGAAGTATTGCGTTTTGAGAAGAAAGACAGCAAACTATGTATCATTATGTTTTCTATTCCAAAGTGAAAAGAATGATCGACCTCCTCGCACGTTTTTGTAAACAATGGAGTTTACCTTGTCCATCTTGAAATGTAAGTGCATCATGATAACAAAGGTATGTGTTTTATTGAATCTAATAATCAAACAAATAATAAGATATTAGATTTTCTTAACAATTGTGATTTGTCATTAACAATTGATTTTATTTTTGTATATAGTGGTTGCTAGCTTTGCACCACAAATATTATTAAATGCACCTGAAGTTGCAATATTTGAAACTGTAAATAAATACAGTTCTACAGATGCACATGAAGTTGCAAGATTTGAAACTGTAAATAAGTACAGTTCTGCAGATGCACATGAAGTTGCACGATTTGAAACTGTAAATGAGTACAGTTCTACAGATGCACTTGAAGTTGCAAGATTTGAAACTGTATATGAATACAGTTCTGCAGATATGCACATGAAGTTGCAAGATTTGAAACTGCAAGATTTGAAACTGTAAATAAATACAGTTTTGTAGTTTTTAAAATTAATTCTCTATTGAAATTATAAGGAAAAAATATTATTCATGAAAATAGCCAGCAAATTTTAAAGTTTCAGATTTGTTGTTACAATAACAATATTGTAAAAGGAGTTTTAAGAAATACTCTAAATGATATCATGCATATTTGTGGCTAAGTAAAATAATGGACTATTAATGAAAAGTCATGAAGCTCATCCTATTGGTTATGTTCCATTCCTTGAAGTGAATACAACAATTCATGATATACCTGAAAGAAGGCAAAATTAAAATTATGGTCATGACTGTGGAAGAGGATGAGGCAAAAGACGGAATAATTACCGTCATTATTATGGAAATTAATAAGAGAACAATAAGGATTCTCAATATAACAATTCAAGAAGTGAATATAATATTTGTTACCGATATGGTATGAGAAAGCTATTAGACATGTATCTGTTATACTCCACAATATTTAATTAAGTTTTGTCAAGCCTTAATTAAAGAAATAAAAATAATATAAAGATAAATTGGATTTTCCAAAATCATGATACTTGAGCAATTTTTGCGCAATTTTTGCCTATAAAAGGAATGATTTTGATGGCCTCACAGATACTACACATCTAGATGCTGCAAACTTCTTTAAAGATAATAGTTGAAGATTTGATTATGTTAGTAGAATTCAAATAAAAATAAAGTTAATATTATATTAGTTTGTAGTTATTTTCTCTTCAAATCTCATCTTATATGTTAGTTTTATTTTAAATTTAATATTTTTCCTCTATATTTTTTTTATTGACTTTCTATATATCTTTTAATATATTTTGTTTCATTTTGATGAAGAATGTGAATATTCTCTTATATGATGTGACGCATATTATATTGAGAGAAAAATATACATATTTCTTTTATTTGATGATGCGGAAGTCAATATTCATATAAAATCGGTAGTACAACATTGATTGGAAGCTCCGGAATAACTAATATATTATTATCTGGGAGATAAAATTGGCTATGAATAATTCATTATTTTGTAGTAAGTCTCAAATAAACTTATTAAGTTTCAAAGCTATTTGCCAAAATGATTATTAGATTGAGACTACAAATAATGATATAAGTAAATATCTATACAAAGGTATTAGATATTTCTCCCAATTTGTACTACACGAATATCGCATGGTTGAAACACATGCTTGGGTAAATCAAATGAACATTGATTCCAATAATTTTATTATTTGACATGACCGGTTGGACAATCTCGAATCAAGTATGATGCAAAAAATTATTGAAAATTCAATTGTCATGCATTGAAGAACCAGAAGATTCTTCAGTTAAGTGAATTTTCTTGTATTGCTTGTTCTCAATAAAAAATTTATTATTAAATATTCACTAGCTAAAGTTGAGAATGAACATTCTACGTTTTTAAAACGTATAGAGGGTGAAATATATGGGCCCATTCACCCATCATGTGGACCATTCAGATAATATATGATTTTAGTAGATGCATCTATGAAGTGGTCACATGTATGTTCATTATGAACTTGCAATTTGGTGTTTGCGAGATTGTTTGCTCAAATAATGAGATCAAGAGCATAATTTATGGATTATAAGATAAAGACAGTTTGTCTTGATAATGCTGATGAATTTACATATCAGGTTCTATGATTATTGTATAACAATTGAAATCACAGTTGAATAGCATGTTGTTTATGTTTATATCCAAAATGGTTTAGCTCATTTACTAAATGTCTAGCTTATGTTCTAATTGCTTCACCACAACGCACAAAGATGAGTTCCCAAATAAAGTTGGGAATATATGTTGGATATGAATCTCCCTATATAATGCAATATATTGCCAATAATAGGATATTTATTTAATGAATTAGTTTTTCCAACATGAGGGGGAGAAAATAAACAGTTGGAAAAAGAGATTGATTGTATGCATTATCATTATCTCATTAGATCCTAGCACTAAACACTATAAACTTGAAGTTCGAAGGATAATGCAATAAATATTATGAATCAACTGCCAGATTTGCTGACCTGCTAAGAGTTACTAAATCTCATATTCCAGCTGTAAATGTTCCAATTAGAATTGATGTCCCAGCAGGACAATCTATCAGTGCAAATGAAATTAAACCACGTTTAAAACGTGGAAGATCAATCGGTTCCAAGGATAAAATCCTATAAAAAGAAAGGAGCAAATGATCAAGATGATCATAATATGGAGACAATTGATTATGAATATCCTGAAGACATAACTTTCTATAAAACCCCAGAAGAGGTTCAGGTACCTGAAAATAATGAAGAGATCTCGATTAGTTATGTCATTACAGGAAAAAGATGGAATCGAAAAGATAAAGTTGTCGACAACATTTTTGCATATTATGTTATTGTTGAAATAATACAACAAGACGAAGATCTTGAACATAAATTTGTTGATGAATATAAATCAAGAAATGATTGGCCAAAATGTAGAAACGCAATTCAAGCAGAATTGAATTCGCTTGAAAATAAAAGTTTTTGGACCTGTAGTCCAACATCTGAAGGTATAAAGCCAGTGGGTACAATTGAGTTTTCTATGAAAAAATAAAATGAGAAAAAGAATGAAATCATGATATATAAATCATGAATTATGGCACAAGAATTTTCGCAAATGCCTGGCATTGATTACATGGAAACATGTTCTCTTGTGGTGGATGTAATCACCTTCAAATATCTTATTAATTTGGGAGTATATGAAAATTTTGACATACATCTAATGGATATTATTATAGCCTATTTATATGGCTCACTCGAGTGTGAAATATATATGAAAATCCCTGAAGGATTAAAAATGACTGAAGCATATAAAAATTCCTAGGAAATTTATTCAATAAGGCTTCAAAGATTATCAAGGCATATATGGTAATCTCTTTAATGGATATTTACTAAATGAAAAGTATAAAATGATCCAATTTATTATTGTGCCTTTATTAAAGGATATGGATCTAATTTTAGTAAGTATAGATGATGATGATTTAAATATCATCGAAACTCCTGAAGAGTTTCCAAAAGCAATAGATTATTTGAAGAAAGTTGAAATGAAAATCTTGAAAAGACAATGTTTTGTCTTGACTTGTAAATTGAGCATTTGACGAATGAAATATTCGTTCATCAATCAACTTATATAGAGAATATTTTGAAGAGATTTTATCTAGATAAAATACATCCATTGAGTACCCCAATGGTTGTGAGATTGCTCAATATAAAGAAATATTCATTTCGACCCCAATAAAATAGTGAAAATTTTCTTGGTCATAAAGTATCATACATAGTGCAATTGAGGCATTAATGTATTGTGCTAATAGTATAAGACCAGGTATATCATTTTCTATAAGTGGATTAGCAAGATTTATCTTTTCTCCAATATGAAAACACTGAAATGTTATAAAACATATATTTCAGTATATTCGAGAAATTATTGATATGATATTATTTTATGAATGTGAACATCAACTTACTTGTTATGCAGATGCAAGTTTTTATTTGATCTATATACAACTAGATCTCAAACAGGCTATTTATTCACAAGTGAATGTTAGCTATTTTATATTTGGTTTAGATCAATGATACAACACATTCAGGAAGCATGCAGTCTTCTATTAGAAGAAGAGGTTTGAACAATATTATATGAAGATTATGCTGCATGCATAGCTCAATTGAAGCGATGATACATCAAAGGAGATAGAACGATACATATTTCACCGAAATTTTTCTTTATTCATGGTCTTCAATGAAATGGTGAAATCGATGTTCAACAAACTCGTTCAAGTGATAATTTGACAAATTTATCTATTGAAAAGTTGCATACTTCAAATCTTGAGAAGCTGGTATATGATATTGGAATGTACGTACTTAAAGATACTCAATGATGTTATCATCAGGGGGATTAAAATACGTGTTGCACTCTTTTTCCCTTAACCAAGGTTTTGTCCCACTGGGTTTTCCTGGTAAGGTTTTTAATGAGGCAGCTACCAATACGTATTATTTAGATATGTATACTCTTTTTCCTTCACTAAGATTTTTTCCCACATGGTTTTTTCTTAGTAAGGTTTTAACGAGGTACATTATCTATTGATAGACATCCAAGGGGGAGTGTTATAAATAATATTGATTGTGGATATCCATCACCTTTCAATAGACAATACTTCCAATTGAAGATCTCAACCACCTCAACATACAATCTTAGTGATTCACATTCCCATCTTAATTGAAGATTACAGTGATCTCAACACGCAATGTTGGCAGTCAATATTTCCATTCTATGTACCTTCTATCTTTCCATATCAAGAATATATTATTATGTGCAAGAATCATATATTGTATTTCCATATTAGAGTAGATGCTCCTTCTACTATAAATATGTAATGCACTAAACTGAATGAATTAGTTCTGATTGAACTCATCTTGTATTTCTTATTTGTATTCAATATCTTCTTTATTTTATAATATAATATATTCTTTGTTTTATAACAATTTTGACAATAATGAGAAATTTAATGTTCAAGCATTAATATATGGAAAGTCATCCAAAAATTGATTATCTCAAGTTTAAAGGTGTTACATCCACCTAGTCGGTATCCATTCACCTGAATACCCAATGGAGTGATCCATAGCCTAATGAATCAAATTTCATATAATCACAAACCATTCTACATAATAAACCAATCATGAACAAAAATAAATCAATGTTACATATATAATTAGGAAAAAAAAAACAAGTATTGAGAATCTCAGAAGGATCTCAAACTAAATCAGAGTGCAGAAGTGACGACATGACTAAAGTAATCAAATTGAAAAGAATAAGCTAAGTCGTAATGATCAACACCTTCTAGTAAATATGTCATAAATTGAGTGTTCGATTCTCACCGATCATATATGTAATATCCCGATCCGTTGTTGTTAAGGCTGCAACAGGGCCCGACTTTTGCAATCCTAAACCCATCCCTATCTATTATAATCTAAGCCCATTCTCACCCTAACTCTAATTAAGAGTCAATGATTATTGTCTCTAATCCTAAGTCTTACAGGGCCAAGCCAAGCCCATTCCACCCTGATTAGCCTTGTCATTAGCCTTGATTGGCCCTGTCCTTAACCTTAGCCCTATCCTTGTCCTTCTCCATAATTTATTGAGATCAAATATCAGAGACAAAATTATGACCAGAATCAGGGCTAAAATTATGATCAAGGTCAGGACAAAAAATCAAGGACATGTCAGGATAGGCCTGACGAGACAAAGAATAATTCTAGACCCACCCTTGGCCCTAACCCACCCTCAAGGCCAAAATTCTGAGCCCAAGTCTTGTTTGGATTTAGGGCAGACTTAGAACGGATCAAGGCTATGGGCCAAACTTACACCCTAGTTGTTGAATTGTTGAATGTGTAAAGCGCCCTCGTACTTGACCGGCTAAATGCCGCTACCACTCTACAATTTATCGTTTCTGGTTCCTCGTTTCGCGACGCAGATAACTTTATAACCCTAGTTTTATGTATTTAAATCTTCTTATAAAAGCGTAGTCTGTTAATTAGGGTTTCTCTCTTGTACTCTGTTTACCTCCCCTTACTGCAAAACTCAAGCTTCCAGAGAGGAAAAACAAACAATGGCTGAAACTCTGGTGTTCAGGGGAGTGATGAAGGGTCACTCTGACATGGTTACGGCGATCGCAACTCCCATTGACAACTCTGAGATGATCGTCTCTTCATCTCGAGACAAATCGGTCCTTGTTTGGAACCTATCGAAGGAGAATCTCACGAAGGAGGAAGGAATTTACGGTGTCCCTCGTCGCCGTCTCACCGGCCACTCTCATTTCGTCCAAGACGTTGTTCTATCTTCTGATGGTCAGTTTGCTCTTTCTGGTTCTTGGGATAGCGAGCTTCGACTTTGGGATCTTAACACAGGTGTTACTACTCGTCGTTTCGTTGGACACACCAAGGATGTTCTCTCCGTTGCATTCTCAATCGACAATCGTCAGATCGTCTCGGCTTCTCGTGATCGCTCTATCAAGCTGTGGAATACACTCGGTGAATGCAAGTACACCATTCAGGATGCAGATTGCCACACCAATTGGGTTAGCTGCGTTAGATTCAGCCCTAACAATTTCCAGCCAACCATTGTTTCTGGATCTTGGGATCGGACCGTGAAGGTTTGGAATCTCACCAATTGTAAGCTCCGCTGCACATTGACCGGTCATGGTGGCTATGTGAACACAGTTGCAGTTTCGCCTGACGGGTCTCTGTGTGCCAGTGGAGGAAAAGATGGTGTGACGTTGCTCTGGGATTTGGCCGAGGGCAAGAGGCTATATTCGCTAGATGCTGGCGCTATTATTCATTCTCTTTGCTTTAGTCCGAATAGGTATTGGCTTTGTGCTGCAACGGAGGACAGTGTTAAGATTTGGGATTTGGAGAGCAAGACCATCGTTCAGGACTTAAAACCAGATAGTCCCGCTAGTAGCAAAAATCAGGTATATTTGTTTTTTGGTGACATGTTAGCTGTTTTATTGGTTACTCTGTTGAGGTTACATGTTTGGCCTTCGTTACTTATAAAATTTGGCGCCCTGCATAGGCATTATTGACATTTTCCTTTTACACTGGAATATGTTGTATTATATAGATTTAAAATTTTCTGTGATGCACCTGAGAAGTTATTGTAGTTTCTTTGCAGTCATATGAAGTGATTGTAGTTTCTTTGTAATCATATTACCGTCAAATTAAAGAATCATTTAAGGTATATTTAAGGAAATTACAATTACTTATTGCATGACTTGATTCTACTCAACTAAGGTATTCTACTCAACAAAGGTTAAATGTCAATCAAAGAATTTATCTTTAAGAATTAATATTCATATATCTTTTTATGTTTGAATGGGTCATGCATGAATTATTTTGTTATTAGAAAACCCGACAGTATATTTTCCTCATTATAGAAGTCAGATTGCTGGACCTCCTGATACTCTTACTAAAACAGATCTATGTTAGTTGCAGTGAGTTTTGGCTGGTTCTCTCCACTTTGGGTGTAAAATAAGGAACTCTTTCTTTCCAGAAATACAATGATTATTTTCTTTACCCTCTCTCTCTAATTAAAATAGTGATGCTTTCATTTGAACAATCTTAAATTGAACCTTGCATTGTGCACTTCTTTGTTTCTACTGACACATGACTTTCTGATTCTTTACTGCTGTCATGGATCCATCTTTCCTTAGTCTTTGTTTCATATTATGTTTGGATGCAAATTAGGCTCTGTTTAGGATTCCAACAGAAGTATTTGTTGTATCATTTTCTTGTGCTTGTTGTGAACAAAAAAACTGAATATGTCTGAACAATAAAAATTAGGCCCTGTTTAGTATTCCAACAAAAGTATTTCTTGCATCATTTTCTTGTGTTTGTTGTGAACAAAAACACTGAATATGTCTGTTACATATTGTTAATTTTTGTGTTTTGCCAAAGTGAATTGGATCTCTAGGAACTCAAGTAACATGGCAAGACAAGCATAGACAGTTTTTCTTTTTTTGAATTCCAGAAAAGAGATTCGAACAAAACCAGAACCCAATAGATACCCCTCTATTTTTTCCTATTGCATATGATAGTGGCTGTGGCGGTGTTGATATAACTACATCCACAAATTGAGGTGTCTATGCTTTACGAGCATTTAAGGTCACTTTGGTTTGGAGCAACAATCATCTATCTTCTTGTTACGTGGTAGTGAAAATTTTTCCTTTTCAACTGGTCAACTGAGGAGGTGGTTGCATTGAAGTTGATCATTTTGAATGTGACTCTATGTCAGTTCCTCAAGTGGTCCACTGAAAATTGAATTGGTTGGTTAAGAGTCCATTGATGATGTTCAATTCTAAATTCTGAATTAGATATTGTCAATCTGAATTAATGTTTGGATATCCTTTGGGAGCCTCACTGTCTTGACCATTACATGGATGATGGATGTATTTCAGTGCAATTAAGATGAGTGGAAAGAAATTTCAGCAGTAGGATGAGAAATGTTGATTCAACTTGATCATCTAGGACATAATTTTATAACCGAATATCAAGAGTCATAGGCCCTTCTCCCTCACTGTACCTTGTCTTGGAAAGAGTAACTGAAACAGAGAAGAAGAGGTGGACATTGAAAATAGTAGTGGGGGAAGATGAGGGTAGAAGAGATGAGGCAGAAATAATAAAGCCTTTTAACTGGTAAAAATTTTCAGATTTTCTGATCATCCAAATTGTCAAGTTCCTCCTTTGCTCGAACAATCCTTAAAGTCTTGCCCATCAGCAGATTGCTAACTCTATTTGAAATTTTGACTAATCCGACCATAAGTCTTTTATTGGGTTGGGCAGTGTTGGGCTTTTCTTTCTTTGCTGAGGGAAATGTTTAATTTACAGTGAATCATACAGAAAGGTGGTCACCCAATTCAAATGTGATGGGTGCTACATGTTTTCATCCACTGCAGGAAAGATACATCCTGCATTAGGGATTTCTGGGTTTCACGGGTGTGAGTCACAGAAGCATGATATAAGTGACCGAGTTACAGGAAAGGACTCCTTTTGCTAAAAAGAAAATAAAAAAATAAAAATGATAGAGGTATATTTGTCATGATAAAAGTGCATTCAAAACACATTTCCATTGTTAGAATCATTCTTACACTTCATTATCAAATGCACAATTAACCATAGATGTTTACTCCTGGAGAAGAAATAGGAAAAATTAATTTTCAACTAAAAAACACTTCCACAGAAAAGAAGTGTTAGTCAACATGGTATATCTCTAAATTCTAAATGCTTTTATTTTCGATTTATGATAGGATTCTCGAAAACTTCTGTTGTTACACTGTCAGCTTCATAAATTTATTGTCTGCATCAAACGTTATATATTCTATGCGCTCTCTTCTGCATCATCCACCTGACCCTGATTTTATGTGCAACATCTTATGAAATTATTTATTTCTGAGATCTTACTTAACATATTTCAAGGAAGAACTTGTTCAGTATTTTTGGTTTTCACTCCACTACCAGATCTTAACTGTACATATCAATGTCTCCTTGACTTAAATTTCACTTGCTTGTCTTACTCTAATAGGTTTTCAATTTAGCAACTGACTTTATAGCCTTGCTGTTGTCTGTCAGTATGATGTCAGTGGCTGGCCCTCATGTATTTCTAATTAGTTAATTATCCCAGATGCATTACGTTTTGAAGGTGGTTCTAAAACTTGGTTTTGAGGCCTCATGGGTCAGGCTGAAACTGAGATATGCTGAATTGCATTTTGAGGTTTCTAGTTTCTACCCTGCGCCTCCCTGGGTTTTTTGTTGTATAAGTCCCAAAACTAATAGGTTTCAGCATCAATTGGGATTTAGTTCTTGGTTTTTCTAAATATTGTCTGGCAAACTTAAGTCCTCTGGAGTTTTGTTTTGCCTAGAAAATTTTCTGAATAGATCCAGATGATTGGTTTGTTATTGCTGAGTATGTACTTCATTGTAACATCCTTGTTTGTGACATTTTTTGTGGTAATGACGTGAATCTATTTGAACTTTTTTTTTGTGGTAAGAATATATTTGAACTTGAAACCATGAAGGGAAGTAACCGGAAAAAACCGTTGAAGAATTTATATATATATATATATAATCAAGCATCCTTGTTTGGTCCCCCCCTTTGGGGGGGTGGGGCTCAACTGAAACCATGAGGAAGGTAACAACCTAAGCTATCTACTAGAATGGATGCCCCCCCCCCCCCCCGGGCCGGGTGGCTTCATCAACGAGTACAACACATTGTCCTTTTGCAGCCATATTTGCTAGCTTGTCAGCAAACATGGTTGCCTTCTCTAAGCGTAAGTTGAAAGCAGATGAATTCAAATTGGGTTGCCTATTCAGTTGTATCTAATTCATTATAACATCCTTGGTTGTGACTTGATAACCTGACATGTGGCATCATCATAGATGCCCTAAGAACACATCCAATGTACTTGGTGATATGTGACTAGAGACTTAATTATGGTAAAAAATATTGTCAGTTTGAATAAAGAGAATTAGGAATAACTGATATTTGAGTTGATCTGCTTGGTTAAAAGATGTAGAGCCTCTGTCTGCCTTATCTTTTTGTCAAGTATTACTAGTTTCAATCATTGTCAGATCTTTATGTGTTGAATTCTGTTGAATGCATGAGATGCTATATTGTGACGTTTACTGAATGGGGTGTTCTGGTAAACATGCCTCAGGGTTCAATGTAGTTAGTTCCGTACTGTGAACTGTGTTGGGTAGTTCGGAGTTCCCAAAGCCCCTTGTGTTTCATGGCATAAAATTGGTGTTTAATGTCATACGCTCTGCTTTGTGGTCAAGTTAAACCAATGCTTTGATTTATTCAAGTTCATTTTGTTTCTTTGAATTTTGCAGACGTTGTATTGCACCAGCTTGAGTTGGAGCGCAGATGGAAGCACATTATTCACTGGTTACACGGATGGTACCATTAGGGTTTGGGGAATTGGTCGCTATTAGGACCTCTCTTCAGGATTCTGGAGATAAAACTTATTTTTGATGAACATTGAATTTTTACTGAGTATGAATCTGTTTTTTTGCTGAATCTATCGGCTTGGTCATTGGAATGATCATGTTTAAAGAATTTTGATATCTTAGAAAATCTGAGAGGTACAATTTTTATGGGCAATGTATTCCTTGAATGATGGATATTTTTTGCTAGAATTTAATTATTATTGATATTATGGTTCTTGATGTTTTGAAAAGTTCCAGTCCCTTGGGTGGAAATGCTTTGTCTATTAAAAGCCATCCTGCCAAATCGAAAGCAGATGTCCTGGAGTGAAAGATTGTCTTAACTATCCAAATGCTTGCAAGCCTGTCATTGGTTTGTCTTCTTGGGTCCATTCTAGTTTGATTTTGAAGCCTCTGATGATGGAAAAGGCTCTTAAAATGGTCATGGCTTACACAGCCTAAGTTCGAATCTTTGTTGAAACGAAAATCAGAGATGGCCTTCAGAGTACAAGAATGCACTCTTCATTGTTGGCCTATTCAGGTAAGTGACTATACACTGTTGATATATTCAGATTATTCAATATCAATTTTAGGTTTTGATGTTTTCATATCATCTATTCCTTGTGCTGGAAGAGCTCTGATTTTCGTCATTGGAATTTAGCTTTACAAATTTTTGTCTGTTGAAATCGATGGAGAATATAGAATTTGTTGTGGGAGAGATGGCTGCCTCTTCTTCAGTAATTTCTTGCTTTCTTTTTTTTCTTCCTTCCAAAAGGGATCCTTATTTCAATTAATTTTCAGAGGTTCCGAGAAATCTCTTCTTGCAACTCTCTTTAAGGGCTTTTGTGGTATCGACCTTTATTTTCTATTTTGCCTACTCCCATTCAAAAGGAGGTTTCGTTCATCGTCTTTGCTTTCCTCTGACTAGCAAAAGCGTTTAGCGTTTTTTCACCGCAGAACCTATAGTATTCTCTGTTGAAATCGTCCTGAACTTTTTCGGATTTTTATCGGCTCCTGTTCTGAAAAAGCTCAAGTTCTATCCAGTTAAGTGTCAGATTGTAGGCACGTTATTTTCTAATCTTATGGTTATAATTTATTTGAACTCTTAATCACTGCATCACTTTGACAGCGTCTCTCTTCTGTCTTCTCCTTCTTCGACTTTGGCAACAGCTATCCACCACCAACGCTTGCTTTCTCATTTCGCCTTGCAGCATTGGGCTTACCACCACCAACAGTTGGCTTTTAGTACCCGATTGTGACGTTTCACGGGAAATCTCTTATCTGGTTAATATTTACAACAAAAATCATTTATCATACTCATGTGGATGACGTTGAGTATGATTCAGTTCATTGTTTTCTGGTTTTGATTAATTGTTTTTCTTTCCCCTTCATTCTTTCGGATTTGGGGAAGCTCAAAAGCAGTTCATTCACTCGGTTTAAGAGGCTTTTGTGGTGTGGGGTGTTGATGTCAAACTTATTCGTTTTATACTAGGGCATGATTGAGCTGCTATTTTTTTTTCGTAAATAGGATTTTATTTCAAAGAAGGCAAAGACTGCACTGCTTGATTACGAAGAGAAATCAACCAGGGGTGGGTAGACGGCCAACTTGTCGTGCCTCGCAACAGAAGACCTTCCCTAGCTAGAGAGCGAGCTACAAAATTGCTCTCTGTAGAAATATGGTGAAAAAACAGCTCGAAAAAGCTTTGAGTTAACTGTGAGATGTCCAGTAGAATCAAATGGATAGTGATATCACCAGTTTTCTCATTAATGCGGCGGATTGCTTCACTAAATCTGATCTTACCTGAAGCTCCATTCATCCATGATCTTTAGCTTCCAGGAAGGCTCCACGAATAACTAACAACTCCCCTTCCAAAACAGAGTGGAAGCCATAAACTAGCAAAGTAGCTTGGTAAGGCACTGTTTCTGAAGATCTGAACACCCAACCCAAACCTCCTGCACCTGTGGTTTTCATCCAACCCGCATCCGTGTTAATACAAATCGTATTACTAGTGCTACGCTGTGGGATGGTTGCTGCACTATCCATTGGCCGGCTGGTGCTAGAAGTTGCTGTATTATCAAGGAATTCCTGAACAACTCTTAATGGGTAAAGTATGAAAAGCCCCTATTGAGATAAATATGAAGAGCCTCCTCTCGGGAATGACCTGGGTCGGGGAGTAAGTACTGCGAATCTGGAAAACCATGTTCAGAGAAGCCTTCAAAGAAAGACCATGTCAAATAAATAACCACCCAATATACCCATAGCAAAACATGGGGAAGTGACTCTTAGAGTAACGACTCCATTAAAGTCCACCAAGGAAATGAAAATTGCTTCCTAAGGAAACTCACCCCACCTTTCACTAAGTGAGCAAAATCTAAAGAAAAACCGCCTCAAGGTAATCTCTATATAAATCCCACTTGTGGGATTGATAAGTTTGAAAAATTACTTACTACTATTCCTTATGCTTTGACAATCCCTCTCAGAGCCTCCTACTATTGTATTTAGATTAACTTGAGTGTCAGAGGCGGTTCTCTGACCTACACTAGGTTGGACTACTCTAATTTCATTTGTGAGTGCAAGCATCATACCTTTTCAGTTGACACTGAAGAAGCTTCTAAGAGGTCGTCCAACAACTCAAGTGACGCAGAAGATCTAGACGCAACATCAATACTGCTAATCTCATCTCAGACTAGAAGCTGATTAACTACAACTATTGAATTCAACAATCTCTTCTTTTTGTCTTTCTTCTCCAAAGTGAAACAAGAATTACTCTTTGGAACAAGAATTTACACCCAAAAGAATGTGTTACAACTTAGGAAAAGGAGAGGAAAAGTATCCTGATTATGGACTAAATACATCCATATAGAAGTGGAAACTTGTATTTTTTTTCTTCATGATTCTCATTCGCACCATGGGTTGGATCAATACCCAATGCTGATGTGACGAATACTTGACGATCTACTACACATTGATTTCTAAGAATTCACATCTTCTATCCTCCATCAACGTTCCTTTCTCAATGGAGAATCTGTAATATGGCTTTTATAAAATTTTTGACCTGCTTAGATTAACAAAACATAACTACATGAGAGAGATGGAAGATACCCAAGGAATAAAAATGAACAAATGAGCTGAATCTATAAGCTCACATTGTTGACCAATTTTTAACCCCCAACCAAATCCAGCAAAACACGTAAATACATAATTAATATGGTCTATTGTACAATTACTGCCATGTAAACTGTAAACGATGAGAGAATGATCTCCAGTCGGGATCAGCTCTCCCAACGGTGTTAAGTGACTGTTAACGTTAAATATGTAATGTCTATTTTGCCCCTCATTAAAATTAAGAAGTTAAAAATATGATATTACCCTCATTTATATGGGAAAAGGCTGCCATAACCTTGCCTTCATGCTTTCTGAAAACACCACCACCTCCCCCTTATTTTAGTAGGCGCCAGGATTACCCAAGAATCAACTCCATGAGCGCGCTAGCTGCTCAATATATAGCTTTGCACCCTGCGCCACTTATTAGTAAATGGTGGCGGAATATAGAACTCTTCCGTTTTCTTCGCTTGAGCGACTCGCGCGAAAGCCGCTGATCGTAGACCACCCTCCGTTTGCACCGTTTGTGATCGTAGACCATCTGCAATAATCAACAAGAGAGTCTTCAAAAGACTCCCAGCCAAACTGAATCACAAGTCTTCTAACTTTCGATAACCTTCGGATAGTGTCCCGGATAACACCGACTCACTAGACGAAGAGGTGATAAGGCTGTCCGCTAGGAGGATGGAATCAAGGTACCCAACTGAGTGTCACAGGCCTGACGGATTGATTTTCGTAGTCCTATTGGCCATGGGGGTCACAGACACCCCTAGTGCCGATTTCTGCACATGTGAACACTATGGCACCCGACTAAGTAAGAGATCTACCCCTGTTCTTATAAGAAGAAGACCGCGGGAAACTATATTGAATGTCAATTATATCCTTAAAATCTTATATCTTAGAATTAATTTTGGCTTTGGTGGGACCACACACTTATAGTTGTTGAAACTCTCATGATCTACTTAAATTTTTTACAATCACAATGATAAAAGTTTTACAAACAAATTAGTATATAAGATGTTAATTGATTGGAAACTTGGTAACATGTATAATGGTCAGCATATATTAGGTGATATTCAATTTTGAATTACATTTGATATTTCTTAATATTTTAGTTTCTATTTTAAGTTTTATTTAATCATACATTTCTTTTATTCGGCGATTTTTTTTAGAAAAGGAAAATCAAATCTTTCCTTTATTCGGTATTTGTTTTTTTAGAAAAGAAAAGTTAATTTTTTCCCATAGTTAATTAAGGGCAGTATTATAACTTGACAAAAGAATAAATAAGTAAAGAGATAATTGCAGGGGTTATTTTTGGAAGTTTGAAAAAAATATAGATGCCACATCATCAGTAGGGGGCATTAATAATTTTAGACAAAATTAAATGTTGAATTAGTAATTTTAAAAGTACAAAGGATAAAGTAGTAGTAAAATATAAATACAACGGAAACAATAGTAAGTTTCCAAAAAAAAAACAAAAAACATAAAAAGTTAAACCATTACAGTAAACAATTCAAACATTTTTTTTTGGCCAAAATAGAAAAGCAAACCATTCAAGCATTGGAAGCACAAGGAGCACACATCCAAATACAGTTCGTAAATGAATTTTAGCTCGAAAATCCACACATAGCTGATCAGCAGTACAAACCCCAGAAAAACAATATTCATGCTTTGCACCTAATATGTTTTGGAATTTACCAAAAGGAAGCTTCCTTTTATATAATAAATAAAACTAAACAGAAAATGAGCAGTAAACATGGGAGGAAAACCATGGTCAGGAACTGAATCCATGCAAAAATCTTTTCTCCATTCTGTGGAATGAAACTTATGGCATGCAACAATTTTATTTATCAATTTATTTTTCTATGAAGATAATAAAAGCTGATATGCAGCACACCACAAGCATGCCTACACGCAGAGTATGCACTTACACCATGGATAAGAGAGCAGCTATAGAACTACAACTCAGATGAATGTGCCTCATTGAATCATACATCTGAAGCTGTGAAGCCACAATTAGCCATTTCTCCACTCTCTCATGTTGTCGTAATGGATTTTAAGGGAAAATCTAATAAATCTACTAAGATAAAAGGAGAATTCAACTTCTAAGTATAATCTAGTAACCGAAAAATATTTTGTAGCCAGAACAGTTGAAAAAAGTACTAAGAATTAAGCACCTGCATGTAGTTGAATATCTCTGACACCCTCTTGAAGTTCCCCATTTTCCATTGATGGATATTAGGGACTCAAGAGGGTTAGGAGTCTCTCAGTTTATATTTAACTACTCACATAATTGTCATTCATTTTAATAGAACAGAAAAGATGATTTGAAGATATAAAGCTTCGTACTTTGCTCCCCCCCCCCCCTTTCCTTCTCCTCCCTTTTCCACTGCAACTCTGATTCTTCTCAGGTTTCTTTCTTCCCACCTGTGGTCTCATTTCCTCCTTTCTTCTCTATATACGAACTCCAAAAAAAAAAAAAAAAACTCAGACAAATAAATATAAAGTTATTAAATATCCTACTAAACCTGTTGGTGCAGATTTTGCCGGGATCTGTGAACCGTGAATCACACCAAACACTTCAGATTTGGTTTTGACGGGTTGGAATCCACTCTTTCCTGCAAGGTAGAAGAAGAACAGTTAGAAACTGTCACACCCCACCCGCCGGTCTCGGTTACTCGCCCGACAACCCGTGGGTGCGATCCGTCACAGGATCCACGGTCTTAGCCATCAATAATAATAAATACAAGAAATAGATAATCAAGAACAAGAGCAAGTTCAAATAATTAATTAAATGGATTACATGAGTCCAAATACTCCAATAAAAGAATCAAATTAAAGTAATCAAGTGAATCAAAAGAAAATATCGAGTTCAGCGGAAGCAATAAAGTAAACTAAATTATCTTTTTTTTCTTCCAGTTTCCTGCTTTTCGAATTTATCAAGAAAGGAGGTTCTCCAATTCTTCTCCAAACGATCCTTAAAATATCAGGTAATCTGCCTCCTTCGGCCATCAACGGATGCTATAAGCGCACACCAAGCATCCCCAGGAGGCTTCGTGCAAGCTATCTCCATCTCCCACTGACGGTGCCACATCTTCTTTATAGGTGATGGTTCAATCATACGAATTCTCTCCAATTTCCAACGATGTGAAATCATCTATATAGTTTAATATATAGTATACAAAGAAATGAATGAGTTCTGATGAACTTAGTAAGAATAACACATTTCTCATACATATGTCAACACAATCAATATAATCAACAATGCATATATGAAATGAATGATATGCAATAGTATATATGAATGCTACTAAGTTATAACTATGCAAGTCTTTAAACAGTTGACATGCTTTAAGATATAACACCAGCCCACACCAGCCCTCCTCTGGGTAGGTCTAATCACTCTGATCCCTCACGAACTGGCTACCTCTATTGGGATCCTGGGTAATGGAGTTCAGTCCTCGTCCATCAACCATGGCTGGGGTTTAGGTCAACACTCTCTTTCCACGACCATTGGCATGAGTATTGGCGCATGTCAAGGTTTCTAATCCAATGCAAGGTCATAAGGTAACATACTACATGAAGTCCAGATACATCCCCTATGGCACCAGCCAACTCGGTTCAGTATCCTTCGCAATCTAGGAATGAGAACCTTCATGGACTGGCTACCGTTGTTGGACTCCATTCCTTAACCCTATGGTCATCCACATATTATTGGGTGGATGCTCTTGACTCCTCACGACACCCGGGTTGCTCCTTGGACGTCCATGAGCCCAACCCTAACATATGCAACCCTACCATTGTATGATCAACAATGGACCACTGAATCTCCGCATGGACTAGTTACCGCTGTAGGATGAAATAGAGTCACGTCACCATTGTCACGGGTCACTTGGCTTCAATTCCCTTGCCGAAAGGGTAGTAGTATGTAGGGGTACCTAGCCATGCAATCTAGACTCCCTAGATATGTCATCCAGTAGTCAAGGAAAGCGCCAAAGAGCACCATAGGAAAGCATCCCATACCACCTCCACTGGTGTTCAAAGACATGAAACACCAAAAGGGCATTCCCCATTCCACAATTACAATATAGGCATTCACATCATATCATAACCATTCATTCATAATCATGAAGTGATAAAGTATGTAAAGACATCAATTATAGCATGCTTTCAACAGTAATATAATAAATTATACAACTACATCAAGGTACATGATCAATAAATAATGTAAGAAATAACTAATTTATCATATACATGTTATTGCATATAAACAAGAAAGTGTGTCCTTACCTGTAATTAAGTAAAAGCTTACTAAAATGCAGTCCAATCACAATTACAAGACCTTCAGTAGACTCAAAGAACACCTAAATATAGGGTTACAAAAATACACAAGAGTCATGAGTCAAATCGGAGCAACAAACAACTTCACATAGCTATTGTGACCCAGCCAATTGCTTGTGCCAGTTGCTTGGGTCAAGCGACCTCCACAAGTGACCGCCCCTGTTATAGGATTTTAAAAGTTCGAAATTCTGTCTTGATCTCCCAATTCCAATCCGATTTTAGGATGATTTAAGTCCGAATTTCATTCTTAACTAGTCTATAACAAGGTGCAAATCAACAACCTAAAATTGTCACAGATCCATAATCCCATTCATCTCCCTTGATTAGATCCATCCTTTATTCGAATGCAGAGATTCGTTTTCGGACATGATCTTCTCAAAATCATTGAAAAGGGAAGAAAACTAATCACAAAAGGTTATTACCAACAAGAGGAGATGGATCTACACCAATCCTAAAGTTGAAGGAAGAGAAAAGAGTGAAGGGGATTTACTTACCTCAACCAGATTTGCAAACAGATGAGGGAAATAGATCCAGATCGCAATCCACGCTTTCCTCACCTTCCAGCATGTGTTTACTGCCTCCTAGACGTCCACAACAGCAATCCCGAATATAACAACGAGTTAAAAACACAGGATTTTGCTATTTATAGAGGATAGGGGGAAAATTAGGGCAAAATCCCACAAGTAGACCATGGTGGTCTCTTGGGGCGGTTGATTGGCCCAATCAACCGCCTTAAGCAACCGCCCTCTAGTACATTGCTGCACTTGGGTGCTTTGCTCAAGGGGTTGACTCCCAACCTCAACCTAACCCTAAACAACACATGGGGGAGGTCTTACCTTCATTCCAGACATCTCCAAACACCACTTGCCTTCTACTTGAGATCCAACTTCCCAGCAAGACATGTTCTTCATTAGGAGAATCTAGATCATGAGTTCAGGATATGGATCATGGACTCCTATCCGAACACTCCACAACTTAATCCGACTTAACCTTTAGGTTATCGGACCTGCAATACAGATTCCAAGTTAGAATTACTAGGGTTGTTACAGAAACAGAGCTGACCAGCTGGATCGGCGCTCCGTCTCCAACAGTCAAGTCAATGAGTTTCAAAGGATTAGGGTTGTTGAACTCCTTGGAGCTTCATAAATGTTTGAATGCCTAAAGGCAGGAAAAGTGCAAGTCGATTGAGTGAATTCGAATGTCTTACCTTCTGCATATGCCACAACCCTATTTATAGGTTCCTTTTGTTGACTCGAGCTTCCCTTAACCGTCAATTGAACGCTTTAAATCTGATGACCAAGATTAAATGTTCGTGTGGCTTTTGGGTTAACCCCATATTTGGTTGAACCATTGGTCGATCTCGGTCGGATTAACACGAACCGGGTCCTGGGTGATTTATTCACAACAAAACCCAAATTTTAATTAGACGCAGGTCGACTCCATCTGGAAACCCAAGTGGGTTTGGGTTGGCCAAGGTTATGTTGCATCAACCCCTTGGGCAATCTACTATTACTTGTAGAACTCACAAAAGACTAGCATGTTGGTGTTAAAGGCCCAAAGGTTGAGCGCAGAGAAACCATATGTGGACTGCTATATGATCACTGTAGGAAATATGGAGACACTAGAGAGCATTCATGGTCATTCCCATGGTATATGTCATGGTTCCACTGGTATGCATGGCAACATGGCAACGGTAGCTTAAGCATATATTGTGATGGCTGAGTTGTAAGATTTTCTCTTAGGTGGACGGTGGACTAGCGTAGTCTAATTTGTTTTCCAAAACCAGTCTAGTGGTATTGACTAAGATGGAGTAAGTTGGGTCCAATACTGGTAGGTGATAATCAGGTGATATAGAGGATGACGTTTCCCAGAGAATTAAAATAGGGCGGATGAAGTGTAGATGTGCATTTGGGGTCTTGTGTGATCGACCTATTCTTTTAAAGCTCAAAGGAAAATTCTATGGGACCATCATACAACCAACTATGATGTATGATGCAGAGTGTTAGGCTGTTAAGAAGCATCATATAAATAAACTTGGTGTAACAGAAATGAGGATGCTAAGATGGATGAGTGACAAAATTAAGAAGAATAAGGTAAGAAATGATCATATTAGAGCTGAAGGGGGAGTAGCTCTGATGAATGATGAGCTATGAGAAAGTTGATTGAGGTGGCGCATTGCGTCCAACGGAGGCTTTTAAATGCCCCTGTGTGGAGAAGTGGTTCAATCCAGATCAAAGGAATTAGAAGAACTAGGAGTAAACCTAAGATAACCTTAAGAGAAGTGATGAGAAAAGATATGCATACCTTAGGCCTTGCATCTAGTATAGCCTCAAATAGAGATGATTGGAAGACAAGGGTCCATGTAGCCAACCCCATTTAGTTGGGAAGAGGCTTGTTATTCTATTTGCTTATTTTCCCTTTGTTTCTATTTCTATTTCTATTTATATTTGAGAGTTAGGGTAGAAATGTGTGTTTTTTCCCCTTTTATTTAATACGCTGTAATCAGCCCATTCCACCATCCCACGAGTTAGGACTTTTTTCTCTCTTTAGTTTTTAATTTGCTGCATTTTGAGCTACTCATAGCCACCTATTGTTACCCCCTACCAAGTTCATGTTTCAAGCTTGTTTCCCCCTTTTAGTGCCATCTTTGGCACTGTTGTAAAGCTGATGCTGAATTAAGGAAATGAAGCCTGGAACTTTCCTCTTTCTTATGCTTGAGTCTCTGTGTTTCCCTTGAAATCTTTTTCTAAGCTATATTTTCTGCTCTCTTTCATCTTCTTCTTCTCTTAAACCTATACTCCTAACCTCGATTTCTTCTGTTTTGGCTCATTTTCCCTCTTACAAATTCTGTTCTCTTCACTTATATGCTGCTATATTCTTCTTCCCCTCCCCCCACAATATTGGTCTTCATTCTTCTAAATTTTTGCTGCACACTGAAGTTGAGGGACAGAATATCCTAACGTAGTAGGTCAAAACTTCTACCCCTAATCCGTTATACGGCGTTGCAATGAGAGAACTAACTGAACCTGCATTCTTGATCAATTCCCAACTCCTAACCAGAATCAAATGTAAGAGTTGCTGTAATCTACTTACCTTGTCTGGTACAACCGCTTCATACAAAAGTAGAGCATCCCTTGCAGCATGATAAAATTACTTAGCCAGTCTTGGAGATGACTAGCACATATCTTACATTGATGGTGATAGAACATAAATATGCCCCTCCAAAGAAATTACATGCTTACCAATCACAGAATATGAAAGGAAACATTTGAATAAAAATACCATCAAGTGAATATAACATTAACATATTTATAATGTGAAACATTCAATTATACAAATGCCAAGATATTTGGCAAGAAGAAAGCATGAAGAAGCTGCACACAGCCTTGTTGTAAATATGTTTAAAACTTTATATAGATATTTTATTTATTTTAATTGTGTCTTTTATCCATGGTTTTATTTAGTCCCACATCGGGTGGAGAGGATCTGATTATATGGTTTTTATATAGTAAGAGCCCAGGTATTATTAATTTGCTTGATACCCTATAGTGACCCTGCCATGATTATATAGATAGATATATACCAAATTATGGTATTGGCCCTGAAATTAAGAGGAGAGGAGGTTTTGGTTCTACCAATCAACCAAGCACCTCAGCTCAGATTTTCGAAGAAGTACAGATACCCCTTTGCCAAACAAAAGATGATTTGAAATCTATTGAGGTAGAATGTCAAGTCAAAGTTGGTACTAAGATAGTTTCTTTAACCGGAATAATAGATACGGGTTGTACAATTAATACATTGAATCCTAAATGGTTCAATGATCCTAAGTTTTTAGTAGATATACCACCCACTATCAGTAGAGGAATAGATGGTATACCCCATACAATAGATAAGATGCTGAAAAATCCATTAATTAGTTTCAAAACTAATTGTGGCCAAAGTCAGTGGTTCCAGATGAGTAAAGTTTGTCCAAGACCAACTCCGTGGGATAACCTCTTAATAGGACTAAACTTTATTTTAAGCTTTAATGGTGCCTTACAAATTAACAAGCACTATGTTCAGATTAATAGACAGAGTATTATGATTCCCACTCTTCCCAACTCCAGCCCTCAGAGTAGCGAGCGAAACGTGGTGGATAAGATAAGAAAAATCAAAATTCCTGATTGCAAATGCAAAATACCAGGTTCTTGTAAGATTGCCTTAGATATTGAAGAAGATGAAAATTTTGAGTTCAGAATAGAACAAGAATTATTAGAAGAAGAATTTGAGTTTAATTCTTGTTATGAGATTGAAACAGATTATTTAGATTTTAGAAGATTTGAATCTAATTTTCATGAACTGACAATTCAAAAGGTTCTAGAAAAACTAGAAACATCAAAGATTATATAGGATAAAAATCCCTTAGAATTCTGGCATATAGATAAGCCAATGATTGAGCTAAAGATAAAAAATCAGGATATGAGGATTATTACAGGAAACCCTAAGTATAATCCCAAAGATGATGAAGAGTTCGATATGCACCTTAAAGAGCTCAAAGAACTTAGATTAGTACAAGATTCAAATAGCCCCCATAGGTCAGCTGCTTTCATTGTGATGAAAGAATCAGAAAAGAAAAGAGGTAAAAGTAGAATGGTGATAAACTACAAAAGATTGAATGACAATACTGAAGATGATGCATACAACATCCCCAGTAGAGATTTCCTTGTCTCACTAATAGACAAAGCAAAGATATTCAGCAAGTTTGATCTTAAATCTGGTTTCCACCAGATAAAGGTCCACAAAGATTCAATTCCATGGACTGCTTTTACAACAAGCAGAGGACATTACGAATGGAACGTAATGCCTTTTGGACTAAAGAATGCCCCTTCTGTGTTCCAACGCAGAATGGATCAGATATTCTTAGATTACAGATAATTTATTGCAGTCTATATAGATGATATTTTAGTTTTCAGCAGAAATGAAAAGGAACATGTTGAGCATTTGCTCACTGCCTTTAGACTATTTGCTAAACATGGTCCAGTCATTTCTAAGAAAAAATTAGAGATAGCCAAAGAACAGATTAACTTTCTAGGCTTAGTCTTAGGAAAGGACCTGATATCTTTACAAGATCATATTTCGAGAAAAATCTTGGAATTCCCAGATGTCCTTGAAGGAACAACCCAGATTAAATCTTTTGTTGGCTAGTCAATCAAGCCAGAAATTTTATAAAAGATTTGGGAAAAATCTTAGGCCCCCTATATGCTAAGACTTCCACAAAAACTGAGAAAAGATTTAACCAACAAGACATTAAGTTGGTTCAAAGAATAAAACAGCTGATTTCAAAAGTTAAACCCATGAGATATCCCAAAGATAATTACTACCATATTGTTGAAACAGATGGTTCACAAGAAGGATGGGGAGCAATACTCAAAATTAGACCAAATGATTATTCACCTAAATCCAGTGAAGAAATCTGCAGATATGCCTCTGGTTTGCACCAGAACAAAAATTTGGCAGCAATAGATTTTGAAGTTGAGTCTGTTATTAAAGGATTAGAAGCCTTTGAACTTTTTCTTCAAAATAAAAAGATTCTTGTTAGAACTGACTGCCAAGCCATAGTCAGATTTTATAAAAATTTAAATGAGAAAAAGATCTCACAAAGAAGATGGTTGATTTTTAGAGATACCATTATTAACAAAGGTTTTGATATAACATTTGAACATATTAATGGAAAAGATAATTTTCTTGCAGATGGATTATCCAGATCCTTATTTGGAAAATAATTTGCAGGAACTAGATTTGGCTGTTTCCCAACCCAAAGATATGGCTGATTCTCAGCCCAAAGATTCTGAAGATACGACTGGTTCCCAGTCAAAAGATACTTCTATTGAAGAGATTATAGCTTCTGTGGTTAATACCCGGAGCAACAAAGATAAAGTTCCTCAGATGGGAAGTGCTATCTTGAAAAGGAAGCATGTACCAAAGAAGATTATGTATGGGCAGAGATATCTCTACACCATAGATGAAAGATTTCAATTCAAGGTTTTACTTGAAGTTGAAGAAGAAGATAGAACAATTTTAGATAATCTTTGGATTTCTCACCATCGAGGTGTCCAAGAACCAAGAGATAAGAGCAAACGTGACTACTTCGATTCAGTCATGAATTGCTTGAATTATCAGATGAACATGGCTTATTCCAAGTCAAAGTCCAGTTATAGATACTACGTTGTGTTTAAAGGAAAGCTGCCTGGAATTTATACACAATGGTCAGATGTCTCTGTTTGCATCAGAAATTTTGACAAGCCTCTTTACAAAGGCTATGTTGATTTATCCGAAGCATTGAAGGATGCCAGAAGACTCTTGGTATTAACTTCTACAAAGACCCGAAGATTGAAAAAGTTGATCAAAAAGATTTCAAAGGAGCACTTATGGCGTGCGATGAGTGTTCTATCACAAAGATGGAGATAAAATATCTCACTGAGCAATGTGAAATAAACAGGGTGTCTGCACTACGCCTTGTTGAAGAAGTAAACAGCTTAAGGCTTGCGAACCGTAAGCTTGAAAGCGAGAAAGTAGAGTTGACAGCACATCTACTTCGTGCCAAAGATCTCTTAGGCACGAATGAGTCAGAAATTATGACATCATTTGTCAGAAAGCATAAGAAAAGATCAAATGAAGATTCCAAAGATAAACCCTCTACAGATAAACAGATTGTAGAAGCTTTAGAATCTCCTATCCAGTAATATGTAAAATCAATTGATGAAATGCTGGTACAGGTCAAAAAGCTACTATCAGCGGAAGATGGTGGACCCAGTTCATCCAGGTTCTACAGATCGATGGCTCGTAGAAGGCCCTCCAGAAGAGATGAGTATAATAGAAGATCCAGAAGAATAGTCATTGCCCAAATTGGGGACATTTCTATTCTAAGATGGGTAAACAGATATGGCCGGATACTTGGACGAAGATTCAAGAAAAATAAGAAAGCTACATGTTTTCTTAAAAGATATGAAAAGAAGCATGATGAAAAGGTGACCAAGAAAGCCAATAGAAGGAGCAGATCCGAAATCATGGAAATGATGGATGATCAGCCCTTGAGATACAACGAGACTATTGCAGAAATCATTAGCCTTGCAGCTGAAGATTTTGAAGTAGGAACAGTAATTGCCTAAAAGATTTCACTCACAAGAAAGATGCCGCTGACGTCATGCTGATGTCATGTAACCACTAAATAAGAGTCCTTTTTATCTTTTATTAAACTACCTTTTATAGTTTTTGGATTCCACTTTATCTTTTATTAAATTGTGTTGTATAAACTTTGAAGTCCATAGTCTATAAATAGGACTTCTTGTTTTTAAATAGAACATGAATGAAGAAAGAGAGCTTGAGAGAGGAGTGAAGCTCTGTAATAGTAACTGTTGTAAGGTTTGTAATAGATGTTTATGAAGTACTACTTTCAAATATTGCACTTGTTTTGAGAAGATCAAAGCGAAGAAAGACTGCGTCTTCTTCCGTAAGTTTCTTTTCTTAATTTCTTTAAGATATGGGCTTGTAGTAGTGTGGTAATTCTGCATTTCATGTCATTTGCATGCATATTCGAGGTGGATAACCGTGGAACATGCCTACAGTAGTGCCTCTGTTCTTGGTGACGACCACCACTGCATACATGTAGCTGCATATCTCATCAATAATCCCAGATGAGTAGTTTCAGTGGATAACCGAAACTAGATGTATGCTCGATGAGTACAGGTTGAAAGAGACCCAACTCCAGCACTGTCTAGAATTGGTGAAAAAGCACTTTAAAATCGATGTTAAAAATAATCCTAAGAATTATTCCGAAGTTCAGGATGATCGTTTATAACCCCGTGAAATAGTCGGTGAGGTGCCCGCACGGTCCGAAAGTCTGTCTAAGTCTTAAAGAATGAGTAAAGTTAAAGGACCCTATCCGATAAAGTCAAGAGGTAAAGGCTATACGATCAAGGATCGGGTAAAGGCCTCAGAGAGCCGTGAAGGGCGGTGAGTGTAAGTCCCGTTGTGCCGGCAAGGTTGCAGAGGTGCCAGATGAGTCTGTTTATGGAAGCCTCTCTTGACCTAAGGAGACAAGTACCATTAATTTGGTTGGGTTACTCCTTGAAAATTAAAAAAAATTTCACACTTGACTTTGCATATCATTTAGACTTTGCATCAACTCATATAGAACTCAATAAGAGTTGAGATCGGTTGAAGTGACAGAAATGTATCCCTTGGCCCAAAAGGAAATGCGCAAAGCATCCTGCTGCTTGCCACTTCTAGAGCGAGCTTGGCTATAAGTCTCGGTGGGTACGATGTAAGTATGCAGGAGCCCTATAGGCCTTGTGTTTTGCGTCTGTTTGTCTCAGATATACTGGTCAAAATACTCTGAGAGTATAGGTCATACTTGCATATAGCTTTGCATAGTTCGACCCAGCGAACTTAAAACTTTCTGGAATACCCCCTATTAATGATATTTGCATATAACTTTGCATAGTTCGACCCAGTGAACTTAAAACACCCAAAAAAAAAAAAAAAAAAAAAGGACAAACTATGCAAAGCTATATGCAAATATGACCTATACTCTCGTAGTATTTTGACCAAGATATCCGAGACAAACAGATGCAAAACACAAGGCCTACAGGGGCTCCCGCATACTTACATCGTACCCACCGAGACTTATAGCCAAGCTCGCTCTAGAAGTGGCACCGCAGAGCGTGGATGCTTTCTGCATTTCCTTTTGGGCCAAGGGATACATTTCTGTCTGCTTTCAACCAGATCTCAACTCTTATTGAGTTCTATATGAGTTGATGCAAAGTCTAAATGATATGCAAAGTCAAGTGTGAAATTTTTTTTAATTTTCAAGGAGTAACCCAACCAAATTAATGGTACTTGTCTCCTTAGGTCAAGAGAGGCTTCCATAAACGGACTCATCTCGGCACCTCTCGCAACCTTGCCGGCACAACGGGACTTACACTCACTGCCCTTCACGGCTCTGCTGAGGCCTTTACCCAGTCCTTGACTGTTATAGCCTTTACCTCTTGACTTTATCAGATAGGGTCCTTTAACTTTACTCATTCTTTAAGACTTAGACAGACTTTCAGACCGTCAGGCACCTCACCGACTATTTCACGGGGTTATAAACAAATATCCGAACTTCCGAATAATTCTTAGGATTATTTTTAACATCGTTTCGTAACAGTTTTTCACCAATTCTAGACAATACTGGAGTTGGGTCTCTTTCAACCCGTACTCATCGAGCATACATCTAGTTTCGGTTATCCACCGAAACTACTCATCCGGGGATTATTGATGAGATGATGCGGCTACATGTATGCAAGTGGTGGTCGTCACCAAGAACAGAGGCACTATCGTAGGCATGTTCCACGGTTATCCACCTCGAATATGCATACAATTGACATGAAATGCAGAATTACCACACTACTACAAGCCCATATCTTTAAGAAATTAAGAAAAGAAACTTACGGAAGAAGACGCAGTCTTTCTTCGCTTTGATCTTCTCAAAACAAGTGCAATATTTGAAAGTAGTACTTCATAAACATCTATTACAAACCTTACAACAAGCTTACTATTACGAGCTTCACTCCTCTCTCAAGCTCTCTTTCTTCATTCATGTTCTATTTAAAAACAAGAAGTCCTATTTATAGACTATGGACTTCAAAGTTTATACAACACAATTTAATAAAAGATAAAGTGGAATCCAAAAACTATAAAAGGTAGTTTAATAAAAGATAAAAAGGACTCTTATTTAGTGGTTACATGACATCAGCATGACGCCGCGGGCATCTTTGTTGTGAGTGGAATCTTTATGACATCGCCGAGGGGGCGGCGGGCATCTTTGTTGTGAGTGGAATCTTTATGACATCAGCATGACGTCAGCGACATCTTTCTTGTGAGTGAAATCTTTTAGGCAATTACTGTTCCTACTTCAAAATCTTCAGCTGCGAGGCTAATGATTTCTGCAATAGTCTCGTTGTATCTCAAGGGCTGATCATCCATCATTTCCATGATTTCGGATCTGCTCCTTCTATTGGCTTTCTTGGTCACCTTTTCATCATGCTTCTTTTCATATCTTTTAAGAAAAACAGTAGCTTTCTTATTTTTCTTGAATCTTCGTCCAAGTATCTCGGCCATATCTCGTTTACCCATCTTAGAATAGAAATGTCCCCAAGTTGGGCAATGACTATTCTTCCCGGATCTTCTATTATACTCATCTCTTTTCGGAGGGCCTTCTACGAGCCATCTGATCCTCGTAGAACCGGATGAACTGGGTCCACCATCTTCCGCCGATAGTAGCTTTTTGACTGTACTCAAAGCATTTCATCAATTGATTTTACATATTGCCGGATAGGAGATTCTAAAGCTTCTACAACTGCTTATCTCGTAGAGGGTTTATCTTTGGAATCTTCATTTGATCTTTTCTTATGCTTTTCGACAAATGATGTCATAATCTCTCGACTCATTCGTGCCTAAGAGATCTTTGGCACGAAGTAGATGTGTCGTTAACTCTACTTTCTCGCTTTCAAGCTTACGGTTCGTAAGCCTTAAGCTGTTTACTTCTTCAACAAGGCGTAGTGCAGACACCCTATTTATCTCACATTGCTCAGTGAGATCTTTTATCTCCATCTTTGTGATAGAACACTCATCGCACGCCATAAGTGCTCCTTTGAAATCTTTTTGATCAACTTTTTCAATCTTCGGTCTTTGTAGAAGTTAATACCAAGAGTCTTCCTGGCATCCTTCAATGCTTCGATAAATCAACATAGCCTTTGTAAAGAGGCTTGTCAAAATTTCGATGCAAACAGAGACATCCGATCATTGTGTATAAATTCCGTGCAGCTTTCCTTTAAACACAACGTAGTATCTATAACTGGACTTTGACTTGGAATAAGCCATGTTCATCTCGATAATTCAAGCAATTCATGACCGAATCAAGTAGTCACGTTTGCTCTTATCTCGCTGGTTCTTGGACACTCGATGGTGAGAAATCCAAAGATTATCTAAAATTGTTCTATCTTCTTCTTCAACTTCAAGTAAAACCTTGAATTGAAATCTTTCATCTATGGTGTAGAGATATCTCTCGCCCATACATAATCTTCTTTGGTACATGCTTCCTTTTCAAGATAGCACTTCCCATCTGAGGAACTTTATCTTTGCTGCTCCGGGTATTAACCACAGAAGCTATAATCTCTTCAATAGAAGTATTTTTTGACTGGGAACCAGTCGTATCTTCAGAATCTTTGGGCTGAGAATCAGCCATATCTTTGGGCTGGGAAACAGCCAAATCTAGTTCCTGCAAATTATTTTCCAAATAAGGATCTGGATAATCCATCTGCAAGAAAATTATCTTTTCCATTAATATGTTCAAATGTTATATCAAAACCTTTGTTAATAATGGTATCTCTAAAAATCAACCATCTTCTTTGTGAGATCTTTTTCTCATTTAAATTTTTATAAAATCTGACTATGGCTTGGCAGTCAGTTCTAACAAGAATCTTTTTATTTTGAAGAAAAAGTTCAAAGGCTTCTAATCCTTTAATAACAGACTCAACTTCAAAATCTATTGCTGCCAAATTTTTGTTCTGGTGCAAATCAGAGGCATATCTGCAGATTTCTTCACTGGATTTAGGTGAATAATCATTTGGTCTAATTTTGAGTATTGCTCCCCATCCTTCTTGTGAACCATCTGTTTCAACAATATGGTAGTAATTATCTTTGGGATATCTCATGGGTTTAACTTTTGAAATCAGCTGTTTTATTCTTTGAACCAACTTAATGTCTTGTTGGTTAAATCTTTTCTCAGTTTTTGTGGAAGTCTTAGCATATAGGGGGCCTAAGATTTTTCCCAAATCTTTTATAAAATTTCTGGCTTGATTGACTAGCCAACAAAAGATTTAATCTGGGTTGTTCCTTCAAGGACATCTGGGAATTCCAAGATTTTTCTCGAAATATGATCTTGTAAAGATATCAGGTCCTTTCCTAAGACTAAGCCTAGAAAGTTAATCTGTTCTTTGGCTATCTCTAATTTTTTCTTAGAAATGACTGGACCATGTTTAGCAAATAGTCTAAAGGCAGTGAGCAAATGCTCAACATGTTCCTTTTCATTTCTCGCTAAAACTAAAATATCATCTATATAGACCGCAATAAATTATCCGTAATCTAAGAATATCTGATCCATTCCCGCGTTGGAACACGTAAGGGGCATTCTTTAGTCCAAAAGGCATTACGTTCCATTCGTAATGTCCTCCTCGCTTGTTGTAAAAGCAGTCCATGGAATTGAATCTTTGTGGACCTTTATCTGGTGGAAACCAGATTTAAGATCAAACTTGCTGAATACCTTTGCTTTGTCTATTAGTGAGACAAGGAAATCTTTACTGGGGATGTTGTATGCATCATCTTCAGTATTGTCATTCAATCTTTTGTAGTTTATCACCATTCTACTTTTACCTCTTTTCTTTTCTGATTCTTTCATCACAATGAAAGCAACTGACCTATGGGGGCTATTTGAATCTTGTACTAATCTAAGTTCTTTGAGCTCTTTAAGGTGCATATCGAACTCTTCATCATCTTTGGGATTATACTTAGGGTTTCTCGTAATAATCCTCATATCCTGATTTTTTATCTTTAGCTCAATCATTGGCTTATCTATATGCCAGAATTCTAAGGGATTTTTATCCTGTATAATCTTTGATGTTTCTAGTTTTTCTAGAACCTTTTGAATTGTCAGTTCATGAAAATTAGATTCAAATCTTCTAAAATCTAAATAACTGTTTCAATCTCATAACAAGAATTAAACTCATATTCTTCTTCTAATAATTCTTGTTCTATTCTGAACTCAAAATTTTCATCTTCTTCAATATCTAAGGCAATCTTACAAGAACCTGGTATTTTGCATTTGCAATCAGGAATTTTGATTTTTCTTATCTTATCCACCACGTTTCGCTCGCTACTCTGAGGGCTGGAGTAGGGAAGAGTGGGAATCATAATACTCTGTCTATTAATCTGAACATAGTGCTTGTTAATTTGTAAGGCACCATTAAAGCTTAAAATAAAGTTTAGTCCTATTAAGAGGTTATCCCACGGAGTTGGTCTTGGACAAACTTTACTCATCTGGAACCACTGACTTTGGCCACAATTAGTTTTGAAACTAATTAATGGATTTTTCAGCATCTTATCTATTGTATGGGGTATACCATCTATTCCTCTACTGATAGTGGGTGGTATATCTACTAAAAACTTAGGATCATTGAACCATTTAGGATTCAATGTACTAATTGTACAACTCGTATCTATTATTCCGGTTAAAGAAACTATCTTAGTACCAACTTTGACTTGACATTCTATATGACTTGGGACTTGGGACTTGGGGACTTGGGCCGTGGGTCGTGGGCTTGATACGGAAGGCCCAGTTTGTCATGGGCCCTATTCTTGAAAGCCCACTACTGGGTGAATATGTGGAGATGCCATTTGAGTGGCACTCTCCTGTAGGGAGGTCAGCTGAAGGTACCTTGCTGAAGAGAGTTGAGCTGAAAGGTACCCTCACAGCCTTACCCTTTCACCCACAGCCTTTGGGGCTCTATATAAACTCCATTTCGTGCTCATTCTTGACACACAGAATTCCTCCTCCTCTTTCTCTCTCTCTCTCTCCCTGTATTCTGTTAAGCAGTGAACATAACCTGATTATACCTTGAGTAAACCTTTCTGGGGTGCAACCTTAAAGGTTTGGGCTGACTGATCTTGGGGTGAAGACACTTTTAGAACCCGTATTGCACAATTCGGGGTGTCTAAATACCTTAAAGAAAGTACTTCATGTACGTTTCAGCTCTAAAGAAGTACTGTGATTACAACAACAGTTCTGGTGTGCGTGCAGATCCCTCAGACGTCAACAACAAGCCCCATGGTACGAGGATCAATTAGTGAAGCTTTGTTTGAGATCTCCAGTTTCTCCTATCCCATGTTTGAGTAATGGGGAGGGGCTAGAGACTTGCTGTGAAAGCTAAAACCTATGGTTGAGGAATCTTGCTGAGAGAGCTGAACCACCTTTATCCCCTTCAATTTTCCAGTTGTTTCCCTGCTATTCTCCCTCTGTTTGAAACCTCTTGGAATTGAATTTGTGTTACAGCTTGATTGAAGGAGATCATAACTCATAAGTTTGACATCAACTCCTACCCAAGCTGCTGTGCTAAGACTGCTGTTGGTCCTCTTATTCTAACAGGTGTGCGACTAGAGTTTCGAGTGCCAAACAACTTTCTCCCTCATCCATCTCACAAATCCTTGTTGGGTAAACTAGCCTTGCATTATCACCTTCACTTCAAATAATCCAAGAAAGATGGGAGAGGCAGATGCAGCATCTACTAAAGGACTAGTGAGTTTGTACTTGGTATTTGGTAGCTTATTGTTTATAACTCAACTTGTCTAGTAACTTACTTAGGTTAATTTTATATGAAGTCTTTTAAGGATATTGTTGGGAAATGTCATGTCAGCATTTGCCACATCAGCCTCTATTGGTTTTGATGATAATAAGCATGAATTACTAATGGCTATATTGAGTTATGATGTTTTAGTTCAAGATGAGAACAAGTGAACCAACTCCAAGTCAAAGCCATATGCAAGTCAAAGCCAAGATCATGCCAAGACAGACATGAAGATGGACATGAAGTCTAAGTCAAGATGACCATGCCAAGATGGACATGAAGACCATTGTACAAAATCAAGTCGAAGACCAAGTCAAAGATCAAGACTTAGGCTAAATCAGGGCTTAGGACACCTTTGCATACACACACATGTAAATGCATCCATAATATGTAATCCATGTTACTAAAGTGACCTAGGACATGTTAGTAAGGTGTACAACGCTTAGGATTGTCAAAACGATCCAAAAATCCAAGCCATATCCCAGCCCAAAGTTGTTTAGAAAAACAGAGCCCAGACGGATGTCCGTCTGAGCAGACCGACGTCCGTCTGTTTTGATAACTCTGTTTCTCAGAAAACAACAGAAGGCCAGACGGAATTTCCCTCTGGCAAACGGATGTCCGTCTGAGCCAGTCCAGGCCAGACGGATGACCGTCTGGGCAGACGGATGTCCGTCTGAGCCAGTCTAGACGGATGTCCGTTTGGGCAGACGGATGTCCGTCTGAGCCAGTCCAGACGGATGTCCGTCTGAGCCAGTCCAGGCTAGACGGATGTCCGTCTGGGCAGACGGACGTCCGTCTGGCCCAGATTTGACTATAACGGCTAGTTTAAAGAGAATATCCTCTACAGCTGTTTGCAACGGATATTTTTGAGACGGATGACCGTCTGACCAGATGGACGTCCGTCTGGGCTGAAAAACAAGACAAAAAATATGTCCGTTTTCTATCCGTTGGGGATTGGGTTTTGGCACTCAAAGGTGCTCTATATAAACCCAATTCACCTCATTTGAGAGGAACAACACTCACACTTGATCAACCACTCCCCAAGTGATCCTAAAGCTCTCAAATTGCAAGAAAGCCTTGTGCTTTGCCTTTCACCTTCTCCCCAACCTTGAAGAACATACCAAGCTGTTAAAGTAAGCTTGTGGAAGTCAAGCTTGAGGTGATTGAAGGCTTTGGTGGTGCATACATTTCATATCTTGAGCATACAACTCTTATTGCATCACACACACACAAGAGGTAAAGTGTCACACCTCTTGTTAAGGTAACATCCTTCTCTTGTATCTGTTTTCAATTCTAGTCTAGGTAAATTAGAATTGGTTTTGGGTACTGTTGCCCGTGAACAAAGATTGGTTGGGTGCTCTTGCCCGTGAACAAAGATTGAAGAGGGTGCTCTTGCCCTAAGATAAACAAAGATTGTAAAGGGTGCTCTTGCCCCGTAACAAAGATTGTAAAGGGTTTGATCTCTACCCATTGTATTGAAAGAGAATCACTAGTGGAATACTCTCTTGAGTCCAAGAGGGGAGTGGACGTAGACTTGCAAAGTCGAACTACTATAAAATACTTGTCTTGTGGTTGCTTGTATTGTTTAGATTCATTTGAATTCTCAATTTATCTTGTATTTCCGCACAAATTGAAAAATTGGGACAATCCACTAGTTGCAACCTAATCACCCCCCTCTAGGTTGCACCAACAGATACCACTCGAAGTTTCGGTAGATTGGTGGCAATGTTTGTCACATCCACCCAGCCGGTACCCTACTTGGCATACCCGAGTGTGTGATCCATAGCCCTGAAGAACAATTATCGAGAAAACCCACCTCCCACATTCACAATAACATAATCATGAACAAGATGTAATCAATATAATATATTATAAGCAATGAGATCAAGATAAGAAGAAGAGAGACAATATAATCAGAGTGCGGAAAGAATGATACCAATATATAAATAATCGAAATGTAGAGTGTGCGGAAAATCACCCCACAACTACAACGGAAATGTAGCTCGAACAGAAAGGAAGATTACAACCGATTTCCAAAAGAAAGGAAAGAAAAGAAGTAATCAAACTAAACTAATATCTCTTCCGTCTTATAAAGAATGTCTTCATAAACATAAACAAAAGAAACTAAGCATGGCTGCTTCCACTCCAGAGTAGGGCTAGTCTTGGTATGCAGTATAATCACTTGAGGAATCTTCAATGTAATCTTCGTAACTGCTAGCACCTTGAGTGAAGTATGTTTCATCGGTTTGCGTCTCGTAGTACTGGCCTACATATTCTTTAGTACCTACTGGATAATCTAACAAAGATATTTGCACAAAAAGGAGTGAGTTCAAAAGAACTCAGCAAGACAAGTTATTCCACAACAACATAAATAACATGATAGCAAGACATAGCATGATGCAATATGATATGAAACAGATAATGCATGTATGATTCTAACTCTATGTATGCTTGTCTCTATAGGCAGACATGCTTTAAGTCACAACACCATACTTCTTTGGAAGGTCTCAAATCACTCAGCATCATTTGGTAATGGGTCTTGCATCCCTCTCGGACATTCCATGGCTGGGGCTTAGGTCACCGCTCTCGCACATCACCGTCTAGTCTAAGTATTGGCGCATGTCAAGGTAAAGCCTAGCCCAATACAAGTCAACTACTTGGTTATATTAACTAGAATTGGGATTTTGGCTTCTTAGGTCAAAATTTGGGATTTTTGGAAACATCGAAATTGGTTGAAACAAATTGCTTGAGTACCTCTAGCATATCATTCCTAGCATGTGAAAACTGATTTCATGTAAAAATTCAAAGCGGTTTGGAAGTAATCGAAATTTTTCTAAATTTGGGAATTTCGGCTGCGTTAGCGTTAACAAGTTGGGTTTTTGTGTTTGCTTGTTTTTGCATGGAAACTATGAAATTATGTTACTAACCATGCATGAACATGTTTCTAACCTAGAACAACAAGTTAAACATGGTATTTTAAGAAATCTAAGTGAAGAAACCAACTTGAGAAGAAGATGAATAGTGTTTACCTTGCTTTGATGTGCAATGTATGTTATTTTGATGTTGTTGAAGCTTAAGAACACTTGGATTCTCTTTGGAAGCACTTGTAAGAATGTTCCCCAGAGCCCTCCCACAAGAGAAATGAGTTAGAATGATGTTTGAAGTGAGAAATGAGGTTAAAAGCTAAATTTTCGCATGCTGTTGAGCTTGGTCGACCAAAGGAACACAAAATGTGAAAATTGGGTTTTTGGTGAAAATTTTGGATTTTGACCAAAGTTTGATTGTTTGCTTACTTTATTGATGCCTCTATGTATGATTTAAGCATTCTAATCATATGGTCAAGTGGTTATTGATGGATTTTCAAATTTCGGTGTTGTTATCTTTGGTTTTGCAGAATGGTTCTCTTGAGAAATCATCTCTTCAGTTCCGGTAGTACCGGCAACGAAGAAACACCTGCTGGGGGATCTGACCAATAGACCCAAGAGGATAACCATACTACTAATGGCATCTCCAATGCCCTTGAAATTGGAAGCTTCAAGGACATTGCTAGCGTCATGACAAATATGATGCAGTAGCAGCAAACCCAGTTCAATCAAATGATGGCTGGCTTTGTGGTTCTTCGGGAAGAGAACCGCGCTGACGGGCATGGTAACCCGGGAGTGGCAGCCCCATATGTGGAGAGGTTCGCTGAAACCCCGCATACCAGGCTGATGGAGAGTTTCTTAAAACTGCAAGTGCCATCTTTTACTAGTGTATCAAAGGATGCTCTGTTCCCTAACAGATGGCTAAGGGAGTTAGAGAAGGCCTTTCGGCACTTACAGTGTACTGATGCCCAAAAAGTACTCTTCGCTAAGCAGAAGCTCAGCAGGAAGCAGATGCATGGTGGACTTCATCTCGCCCTGTTCTCGAAGCCCTAAATGCTGGTGTTGTCTCATGGGAAGTATTTAAAGAAGCTTTCTGTAAGAACTACTTTCCTGAGGTAGTGAAGGATGCCAAAGAAGTAGAGTTCATGGCATTAGCTCAAGGTTCCTTATCAGTGCTGGACTATCAGCAGAAATTTGAAGAGTTATTCTTTTTTGCCCTTGATTCGATAAAGCCTAACAATGCTAAACCAAAGAAATTCTTCAAAGGACTGTGGCCATCTATAAAGACATATCTCACCATCTTACCTCTTGAGAGCTATGCTCAGGTAATTCAGAAGGCTGAGAAGTTGGAAGAAGCTGAAAGAGAAAGTGCGCGTGTCCAGAGGCCTTGGCAGCCAAGGAGCCCTGGTTATGTTGACCGCTCCGATCGTTGTTTTGTGAGACCTACTCCATACCCCACTCCTACTTTTCAGCCAAGGAGTGTTGGACAGAGTTCAGGTGTTAGACCAGTGGGCCAGCATAGCCATCCTGGCGGAGTTAGACCTGCGGGAGCTGTTTATCCTTCTTGGCCTAGGATTATTAATCCTAGACCTGCTTTTCAGAGACCTCCCACTGTAGTGACTCCTGTTGGATAGAAGGATTCTATTTGTTTCTTTTGCAAGCAGACTGGACATTTTGCTTGCTTTTGTCCAAAGAAGCCTGCCCAACCTTATGCTCCTGTTGTGAAAAGTGTTCCTATTTCTGCCCCTACCCCTCCCTCTGGTAGAGTATTCAGCATATGGTGTTGAACAGGACCCTTGTCATGAAGTCGTCACAGGTACATTGTTAGTTGCTTCTTTTCCGACATTTGTTTTGTTTGATACGGGTGCATCTCATTCATTCATCTCATCTACATTTGCTATGAAGACTAACCTAACACCTAGGTGTTTTTCTAGTTGTTTGTCGATGAGTACCCCTGTTGGGTCTGTCGTAAAGCTAGATAGAGTGTTAAAAGAATGTCCTATGTTGGTTTGCGGAAAGAATTTGAAGGCGAACTTAGTGTTGTTTGATATGAAGGATTTTGATGTAATCTTGGGAATTGATTGGCTGACATCTCACAATGCTATGATCTTGTGTTCTTCGAAGAGAATTCAGTATCAAGTTAGTGGGAATTCGGTTTTTGAGTTCCAAGGTGAGAAGGGAAGGATTAGTAAGAAGACCCTGACCGCATTAATGCAAGTCCGTGCATTAGTGGAAGATGCTTCACCTGGAAGCAAGGTCAAGGAAGGAAAGAAGCTCAAAGATGTGAAAGTTGCTTGTGATTTTGCTGATGTGTTTCCAGATGATCTGTTAGGACTGCCCCCTGATAGAGAAGTTGAGTTTTCCATAGACTTAACTCCTGGAGCTGCTTTGGTATCTAAAGCTCCGTATAGAATGGCACCTACCGAGTTAGTGGAGTTGCAAACACAACTGAATGAGCTCTTAGAAAGAGGTTTTATGCAGCCAAGTGTATCACCTTGGGGAGCTCCAGTCTTGTTTGTGAAGAAGAAGGACGGTAGCATGCGTCTGTGCATTGACTACCGGGAGTTAAACAAGTTGATCGTCAAGAACAGATATCCGCTGCCCCGTATTGATGATCTTTTCGATCAGTTGAAAGGTGCGGCTGTGTTCTCGAAGATTGATTTGAGGTCTGGGTATCATCAGTTGAAAGTGAAGTCAAGTGATATCGTTAAGACAGCGTTCAGAACAAGGTATGGACATTACGAATTTAGAGTTATGCCTTTTGTTTAACTAATGCTCCTGCCGTGTTCATGGATCTCATGAACCAAGTATTTCATGATGTGCTTGATAAGTTTGTAATCGTGTTCATTGGTGACATCTTGATCTACTCGAAGAGTGAAGAAGAGCATGTGGAACACCTTAATTTCACATTGCAAAGGTTGAGAGAAAAGAAACTCTATGCTAAGTTTAGCAAGTGTGACTTTTGGCTCTCAAGGGTAGTATTCCTCATCCATGTTGTTTCAGCCGAAGGTATTCGTGTTGATCCTGAGAAGGTGCAAACAGTTGCTGATTGGGAAAGACCGAAGACCATGACTGAGATAAGAAGTTTGGATTGGCGGGATACTGTAGACGATTTATCGAGAACTTTTCTAGGTTGGCTGCTCCTATGACTAAGCTAACTAGAAAAGAAGAGAAGTTTGTGTGGTCGGAAGCTTGCGAGAAGAATTTCGAAGAGCTGAAAGTTAGATTGACAAGTGCTCCGGTTTTGACTATACCTGATAGTTCCGGTGGTTTGATGGTCTACACTGATACTTCCAAGATTGGTTTGGGTTGCGTGTTGATGCAACATGGTAAGGTAGTGGCATATGCCTCTCGGCAATTGAAGAATTATGAGCAGAACTACCCCACTCATGATCTAGAGCTTGCCGCCGTTGTCTTTGCGTTGAAGATTTGGAGACATTACCTGTATGGTGAGAAGATCGCTATCTTCACAGATCATAAGAGTTTGAAGTACTTCTTCACTCAGAAGGAGTTAAATATGAGACAAAGGAGATGGTTAGAATTGGTCTCTGATTATGATTGTGACATCCAATATCACCCAGGTAAGGCTAATGTTGTTGCTGATGTTCTTAGCAGGGAAGAGTCGAAGAAAGTATTTGACTTGAATGCCTTGAGTCAACCTTTGTTGTATGCAATTGCGGGTTTTGGTTTAGAAGTTGTTTCTGAAGGTTCAGATTTTGTTCTCTCCACTATGACAGCAAGATCTACCCTTAGAGATAGAATTGTTGCTTTGCAGAGTTCTAATCTAGAGTTGAAAGAGAAGATTAAGAAGATTGCTTTGAATCCCGGAATGGACCCTAATTTTAGTATGTCTATGGATGGTACTTTATTGTTTAGAGGTAGACTTCGTGTGCCGGCTATTGAAGAAATCAGGAAGGAAATATTGAAAGAGGCACACCAGTCAATCTTTACAGTGCACCCTGGAAGTACTAAGATGTACAAGGACTTAAGGGAACATTTTTGGTGGAATGGTTTGAAAGTTGATGTCGAAGACTTTGTTGCCAAGTGTGAGACTTGTTAACGTGTGAAAGCCGTTCGTCAACCTCCGTCTGGATTGCTTCAGCCCCTTCCTATTCCTAATTGGAAGTGGGAAGATATCTCTATGGACTTCATGACTAGCTTGCCTCGGACAAGTAAAGGAAATGACACTGTGTGGGTGATTGTTGATAGGTTAACCAAATCAGCCCATTTTATCCCTTTGAAGATCACTTACACCTTGGATAAGCTAGCTAGACTTTATGTGGACAATGTGGTTCGTCTACACGGAGTGCCTGTGAGTATTGTTTTTGATCATGATCCTAGGTTCACCTCAAGGTTTTGGGATGGATTCCAGAAAGCCTTGGGAACCCAATTGAATCTGAGTACAGCTCATCATCCACAGTCTGATGGACAATCTGAGTGGACAATCCAAATTTTGGAAGATATGCTTAGATCTTGTGTGGTGGATATGGGTGGAAATTGGGATGAACACTTAGCTTTAGTTGAGTTTGCCTATAACAACAGTTATCAAGCAACAATAGGCATGGCTCCATTTAAAGCTTTGTATGGTAACACTTGTAGAACCCCGTTGTATTGGACTAAGACCGGTGAAAGAAGAGTCTTGGGTCCAGAGATGATTGAAGCTACAAGTGCGATGGTTGACATGATTAGAGAAAGAATCAAGTCTGCTCAGTCTAGATAGAAATCTTATGCCGACAAGTGAAGAACCGATTTAGAATTTCCAATCGGGGATAAAGTTTTCCTTAAAGTATCACCTATGAAAGGGGTGACGAGATTCAATGTGAAAGGAAAGCTTAGCCCTCGCTTCATTGGACCTTATGAGATTTTGGAAAAGGTTGGACCTGTCGCATACCGCTTGGCCTTGCCCCCATCTTTTGTTGGAGTTCATAATGTGTTTCATGTTTCGATGCTTCGGAAGTACATAGAGAACCCGGAACATATACTGCAGCAAGCACCTGAAGGACTTAGTGCCAATCTTTCTTAAGATGAAGGACCAGCCGAGATCCTAGACAAAAAAGACAAGCAGTTGTGGAATCGCACCATCCCTTTGGTGAAGATTCGGTGGAAAAATCACACCCCGGAAGAAGCTTCATGGGAAAAAGAAGAAGACGTGAAGGAGAAGGTTCCTCATCTTTTTGGAAGCACAGGTATGCTTTCAATTTCGAGGACAAAATTTCTTTTAAGGGGGGGAGAATGTGAAATCAAGCCCTTTCCTAACCCTGACCCTGACTCGGATCCATTTGTGTTTGTAGGTCCGAAGACCCGGAGTAGTGGAAGAAGAGACTTGTGGGCCCTCATAGTCGAAGATTCGGTGTATGACTCAGAGCCTATGGATATTGACAGTGATGCCCCTTACTTGGATACACTGTCAGTGTTTACTGAGAAATTGCACTTAGAAGGGGGAGAGCGTAGTTGAAGTACGTAATGCACTTCCGATCTCGTTTCGAAGGTATTTATCTATTCTAGACTTGTTGATTGACTTGTAGGAGAAAACCCAACTCAATTTGGATCAGTCTGGCCTTCCATTTCCCTGACTAAAGTTGCTATTCAGGCTTGGTCGACTGGCCAGTCGACCAACAGAATAGTAAATTCAAAAATTACAAAATTCTCCATTATTTTAACCCTACTTTTTGGGAAATCATGAATAGAAACCTAACCTAATCATTGGCACTCAAGAGCTCGAGGAGTGAGCTTCCCAAAGCCCTCTCTTGAAGTTGGTGAAGGATCTTGGTCTCAATCATTGCATTCCCTCTTCATTCACTTCCTCAAGGTATGATTCCTCTCTCTCATCCTCTAATCTACTCTTTCCTCCACTCATTCTCACTATTGAGACCATGGCTGAAGTGCTGCAACCTTGCAAACACTTAGCCATGTGTTTCCCTTTCATCTCCATTAATTTCTTCTTATTCTTGCTATGCTATGCATTCAATACAATCAATAGCATTGCATTTCCATGATTCTTGTCATTCCAAGTTGTCTTATTGAGCTAATCTGATGTATAGATGTATGCTAGGTCTGATTTACTATTGGTTTATGATTGTAGTATAGTTCTTATCATTTCTTTAGCTGATTCCCCATCATTCCTTGCCATTGCAACAAACCCCATTTCAATTCTTGATGTTAGCAGATAGAACATAGGGTTTTGATTTGGGTATTCCTAATTAGATCGTTGGATCTTGATAATTTTCATTGTGTAGTGTCCCTATATTGCTAGGATCTTTCCCTCCAAATTTTAGATCGATCCGACACCCGGAAGATTAGTTTCAGGCCCAATTTCCCTATGCTGCCCGTTATTGGTCCTCTTGGTCGATTGCTTGGTCGACTGGTCAGTTGACCAATCAGTCGACCAAAGGAAAACAACAACTTAACTCTTGCTCGTTTCGCTTCGTTTGATCCCTGATTTGATTGTTTCCTTCTCTAATGTTACTTATATGTTATCTAGGGTTCAAGCACTAAGTTGGGGACTATCCTAAGTGGTATTTGCTATTATTCCCGATTAGATTAAGGTAAGGACAGTTATACCCATATGACATGGACTATGTGCTTATTCAATGATGATTGGCAACTTGATATGCTTTGCTTATCAATTTCATTTAGACATTATATGACTACTATAGTTGTCTTTTAACAGCAATAACATGTTTAAGTACTTTTGTATATCATGTCTATTTAATTATTGTTATTTACATTACACTTGAATTATGCGATGTTATGATATGATTTCCAATATGATGATGTATCATGTATGTGTGACATGATGAATTGAGAATGAGATTGGATAAGTATAATTTGGGATTGAGGAATGTCCTATTGACATTTCTGTCCTTGGACATTGGAGGGAATTGTATGGGATGCTCTCCGAAGGTGTCCATCGACGCTTTCCCTGATTATTGGATGACATATATAGGACTTGTCTAGGTGTATGGCTAGGATATCCTTGTCATATCAGACCCAAATCGGAAGGGTATTGAGACCGAACAACTCGTGGTAGTAGTATGGTTTGATGGGCGCTCAAGACCGGTAACCAACCCGTGAGAGGACATAGATCATATTACGGATACCCGAAAGGGGCCATTGTTGGTAGGGTTGCAAATAGTCAGACTTGGGCTCATGGGCGCTCGAAGATCGGTGATTCATATCCGTGAGGGGACGTGAGAGCTTCCTGTCTACTATTTGTGGATGACCAATGGGGTTGATGAGTCCGGTGAGTAATATCCATGACTCTAGTGTGAAGGATACCGGAAAGGATCGCCCGGGGCAAGGAATGGACGTATCTGGATCTGACACGGTATGACTGAGTAGATGACTTACATTGGGCTAGGCTTTACCGTGACATGCGCCAATACTTATACCAATGGTGATGTGAGAGAGTGGTGACCTAAACCCCAGCCACGGAATTGTTCGAGATGGATGGTCGTGGGAAGAGTGATTTGAGACCTACCAAAGGGAGTATGGTGTTATGACTTAAAGCATGTCTACCATAGAGACTAGCATATGTAGAATTAGAATCATAATTGCATCATTTGTCTCATATCATTTGCATCATGTTATGACTTGGATCATATGGTTTATGTATTATGGATTAATTGCCCTGCTGAGTTCCTTTGAACTCATTCCTTTCTATGCACTTGCTTTGTTAGACTATTCCACAGGTTTTGAAGAGTCCGATGGCACGTCCTTCGAAGCACCCTATGATGAGCCACACTACCCTCAGGGTAGTGGCTACTATGAAGATTATTGTGAGGGTACCGAAGAGGACTATGCTGCACACCAGGATTAGCCCGACACTAGTGTTGGAGCAGCTATACTGGACTTTGGATATCTATAGTTATGAGGATGTGTTTTATGTGGCTGATGAAACATTTATTTAATATTACATTTTGGATTCTCCTTTAAAACCGGATCTGTAATTCAACTTTCTTGGATATACTCTTTTGATGGAATTTGTAAACTTAACTTGATTTTGCTACTTTCCGCTGCCGTGTGAGGAAGTGACTTTTGATCTCTCTCTCTCTCTCTCTCTCTCTCTCTCTCTCCTTTGGATTCTATATATATATATATATATATATATATATATATATATATCTTGGTATCATCTTTATTCCGCACTCTGATTATCTATTTTATTTTATTCATGATTATTTATTATATGCTTAAACCATGATTATTATCGTTCGTGATTGTGTTATCGCGTATGTGGGAGGCATGGTTGCTCGATACTTGATCTTCGGGACTGTGGATCACATACCCGGGTATGCTAGATGGGGTACCGGCTGGGTGGATGTGACATGGTTGATTGGCTGGTTGACTGATCCAGTCGACCAGGTGAACAGTAATCGAAGCCAAAACTGAATTTTTGGTCCAAAACCATACTTCCGGGACTCGAAACACTCTTAAATTCGAAATGAATCTTAGGAACAGTAAACCAAGACTATCTAGCAAAGATTAATCATCAAACAAGAATCAAAACCATGACTTTCTACTTTGAAAACATGACTTTCTAATATTGATCAAAGCATAGTTTTCAATGAAAACAACCATGGATGCAAAGGAGAATGAAGGATCATGTCAAGAGGATCATTAGCAATAGATCAGAGATGAATACTATCATAAACTTAGATCTAATATGCTAGAGAAATCAGATTAGAAGAATGATCATGCTTTCACGAAGAAAATCATATAATCATGGCTAGAATCAAGTATGTGAATCATGGCATCAATATAATGAATAAAGATTCATTCTAGATCAAAGGAGATTGTAAAAGAGGTGTTTGCAAGGTTGCAATACCTTCTTCATAATCACAGTAGTAAGAACAAGATCAAACAAGAGTAAATCAAAGAGAAAACAAGAGGTTACTAACCTTGAAGATGAACTAGAGAAGAAGAACAATAGATCTTGCAAGAGTTCTTCACAACCACCAAGGAGAGGCTTTAAGAGAGGCTTTACACATTCTTAGAGAGTTCTAGCAACAAAGGAGGCTAATAACCACGAAGTCTACTTACATAGAACCTTACAAGACCTAAAAATCAAATATTCTCGGATCTTACAATTAGCTGGCTGACTGGCTGGTCGACTGGCTAGTCGACCAGGCTAGGACAGCAAGCCTTGACAGGGATTTGACAACCTAGATCAACTCAAATTCAAGCGGGCTTCTTCCTACTTCTCAATTGACTAGTCTAGGTCAGAGAATTACCTTCAATTCATGTTCGAGGGTGCATTAGGTCCATCAACTAATCTCTCCTTCTTCAAGGTGCAGTTTCTTATCAAACACTGCCAAAGCTTCCATGTATGGAGCACCATCATCAATCTCCATGGGTTCGGAGTCAAACACCATGTCTTCTACTGAGAGGGCCCATAGTTGTCTTCTTCCTTCACTTCGGGTCTTCGGACCTAAAAACAACAGGATTTCCGGGTCAAGGTTAGGGCTGGATTTCATAATGTTGGCTCGTGAACGTACTACTGCCAGTTAATCCAAAACTCTAGAAACTGTTTCTTTTAGTTCTATACTTATGTATAACCTTACTCGTTGATTCTATATGTTTGTTGTAGCTGAGTGGTGGCTGCAATTTGGGGGTGAATCACCCAACTTGGTAGTGATTGCATGTAAAGTGCTCTCATAGACATTTTATGCCATTGGATGTGAGTGGTAGCTAGAGCACATTCAACCTCATTCCCTCTAAGAAGTGGAACCGATTCGGCATGAAGCAGCTGGTAGACCTAGTTTATGTACCCTACAATATGAGAATTAGAAAGAAGCACATTAAACTCGGGATGGAATGTGATAATAGCCTGATAGAGTTAGCTGAGATCTTTGAACTGGATGATGATGATGATGATGATGATGATGATGATGATGATGATGATGAGAACCGCCTATATGAATGGATCAAAGATAAATGTGAGCCTTTGTTGGGTGAGGGAGGTTGACCCAGTAAACATAGAGCAAACTAGATGGGTGTGAATGTGGATGAGTACTACACCACACATGGGAGAGTGCATACACAATCCAGTTCATTTGAGCCACACCCCAATACATCCCATAATAGTGAAGATGATTTACAGTGGTTGGACATAAACGATCATGCCACTCAAGCACCTATCTAGGGTGTTGTTGTTGATGATGATGATGGTACTAATGGTTCTGGTGGTAATGGTGGAGCACCAGCTGATGCCAGCCATAGATTGAGTTCTCTACAAGAGGAAGATGACCAAATGATACAACAAGCTAGGTTTGGTAGTCAGGCAAGGTCACTAAGGTTCACAAGGGAGTGTCAGTTCAACATGTAACATAAGATTGAGAATATGGTGCACCACATCAACGTCATGTACTTACAACCGACGCAATAGAACCTTGGATATGAGGATGATAGGTATAGGTTTTTGATGGATATATCCACCTTGTTAGGCACCGTGGGATCTGTGAACTTAGGGGAGCCTAGAGGATCTGGACACTGGTGAGCACCATCTGCAACAACCCCCGTATTTCTAACCTGGGATCCATATTGTAGGTCCGAGAACCCGAAGGTCTAGCCGGGTAAATTTTTGGAGTGTCCAGATAGAAGTCCATGATCCATACCTTGAACCCATGGATCTGGATTCTCTTGTTGAAGAGCCTGCCTTGCTTGGTAGTTGGACTTCTGGAAGGCAAGTGATGTCTAGAGATGTCCGGATTGAAGGTAAGAGCACCCCCATGTGTTCATTAGGATTAGGTTGTACTTGGACTTCAACCTCCTAAGCAAAGCACCCTTGTATAGCAATATACTAGGGGGCGGTTGATTGGACCAAGCGACCGCTTGGTCCTGGTTGCGGGGTTTTGCCCTATTTTGCCCCCAGACTTCTATAAATAGCAACCTTCGTCTATTTTACGAATATTATATTCGGGATTGCTGTTTTTGGTGGTGAGGCGGCTGTGGAGACGTGTTGGAAGGTGATCTGAAGTGCTGTTAGTGTTCCAGAAGCTTCTACTATCTTTTATAGCTGATCTGGTTGAGGTAAGTGATTCACTGTTCACTCATACTCTACCTTTAGCTATGCTTAAAGTAGATTAGTTTTCCTCTTTGGTTGTTCATGATCTTTCTATTTCAGTATCTACCTTTTTAATGATCTTGATGAGATCAGGTCCGAAAACGAAACCCTGCTTTCGTGAAAAGCACTGATCTAATCAAGGGGAGGATTCTGGATAACCAATATGATGTCAATTGTTAGGTTTTGTGTCACCCTTGGTTGTGGGAGTGTTAGATATGAAATTCGGACTATGATCATCCAAAAATTGGATTGAAATGGATGATCAGAAGCTTGAGTTTCGGATTGAAACTCTCTGTCTTTGGGGCGGTCACTAGTGGCGGTTGCTCAGCCCAAGCGACTGGCCCAAGTGACCGGCTGGTTTCTAGTGAGCTTGCAACTTTTGGATTTTATCCAATTTGATTCATTCGACTTACATATTATTGTAACCCTGTTTATAGGTGTCCTCTGTTTCAAGTAAAAGTATTATATTTGTTTTTGGTTTGCAATCCAGAGGAATTCTACTTATTTACAGGTAAGGACATACAACCTCATATTTATGAAATGACTTGAACATGCTAGTCCAGTGTCTTTCAATATTGTTCTTTCATTTTATATACTGTTGTGACCTTGTATAGCATGCTTATCTTATTATATGCTTGATGGTTTGTGGTTCTGATGGAAAGGGTATTCCATTGGGATATCTTAGCTTGAGATATCAGAGGGCTGTGGTATGGGACACATGCTCGCTGATGTCTCCAGCACTGTCATAACTAATGGATGACATACCTAGGTAGAGTCTAGAGTTGCATGGCTAGGTACCCCACATATTACCAAGGTTTAAAGTATCGGTATCGAGTATCGTATCGGTCAAGTGATTTTAAGAGACGTATCGTCTTGTATCGAGTATTGTATCACTCTGACTAATGTATTTTAGTGTAATTCAATGGAGAGACGTATCGAGATGTATCGTATCAGTTGGGTCAAATATGGATACATATCGGCTAGTATCGCATGGTATCGTGAGATACTTTAAACCTTGCATATTACTACCCTTTCGGTAGGGGAATTGAAGCCGACTGACCCGTGATGACGGTGATGTGACTCTGTTTCATCCTATAGCAGTAACCAGTCTGTGCGGAGATTCAATGGTCCACTGTTGGTCATAAAATGGTAGGGTTGCATATGTTAGGGTTGGGCTCATGGACGTCCAAGGAGTGGACCTGGTGTTGTGAGGAGTCATGAGAGTATTCCACCCCAACAATATGTGGATGACCATAGGGTTATGGAATGGAGTCCAATAGCGGTAACCAGTCCGTGAGTTCTCATTGTCACATCCACTCAGCCGGTACCCCATCGGGCATACCCCGGTATGTGATCCACAATCTCGAAGATCAAGTATCGAGAACCATGCCTCCCACATACGTGATAACACAATCATGAACGATAATAATCATGGTTTAAGCATATAATAAAGAATCATGAATAAGATAAAACAGATAGTCAGAGTGCGGAATAAAGGTGATACCAAGATATATATAATCCAAAAAGGAAAGAGAGAGAGAGAGATCAAAAGTCACTCCCTCACATAGTAGCGAAAAGTAGTCAAATCTAGTTAAGTTATAGAACCAACTTCTAAAGAGTATATCAAGAAGGTTAAATTACAGATCTGGTCTTAATAAGAATTCAAAATGTAACATTAAACAATGTTTCTTCGGTCACATAAAACACATCCTCATAACTATAGATATCCGAAGTCCAGTATAGCTGCTCCAACACCAGTGTTGGGTTAATCTTGGTGTGCAGCATAGTCCTCTTCGGTACCCTCACAATAATCTCCATAGTAGCCACTACCTTGAGGGTAGTGTGGCTCATCATAGGGTGCTTCGAAGGACGTGCCATCGGACTCTTCAAAACCTGTGGAATAGTCTAACAAAACAAATGCACGGAAAGGAATGAGTTCAAAGGAACTCAGCAAGGCAGTTAATCCATAATACATAAACTATATGATACAAGTCATAACATGATGCAAATGATATGAGACAAATGATGCAATTATGATTTTAACTCTACATATGCTAGTCTCTATGGTAGACATGCTTTAAGTCATAGCACCATACTTCTTTGGGTAGTTCTCAAATCGCTCTTCCCTTAACCATCCAGGTATCTTGGGTTCTCCGGTGTGAATTGGGTCCTGCATCCATCTCGGAGGGGTTTAGGTCACCACTCTCTCACATCACCATTGGTATAAGTATTGGCGCATGTCACGGTAAAGCCTAGCCCAATGTAAGTCATCTACTCAGTCATACCATGTCAGATCCAGATACGTCCATTCCTCGCCCTGGGCGATCCTTTCCGGTATCCTTCACACTAGAGTCACGGATATTACTCACTGGACTCATCAACCCCATTGGTCATCTACAAATAGTAGACAGGAAGCTCTCACGTCCTCTCACGAATATGACTCACCAATCTTCGAGCGCTCGTGAGCCCAAATCTGACTATTTGCAACCCTACCAACAATGGCCCCTTTCAGGTATTCGTAATATGATCTATGTTCTCTCAAGGGTTGGTTACCGGTCTTGAGCGCCCATCAAACCATACTACTACCACGGGTCGTCCGGTCTCAATACCCTTCCGATTCGGGTCTGATATGACAAGGACATCCTAGCCATACACCTAGACAAGTCCTATATATGTCACCCAATAATTCGGGGAAAGCATCGATGGACACCTTCGGAGAACATCCCATACTATTCCCTTCAATGTCCAAGGACAGAAATGTCAATAGGACATTCCTCAATCCCAAATTATACTTATCTAATCACATTCTCAATTCGTCATATTACACATACATGATACATCATCATATTGAAAGTCATATCATAACATCGCATAATTCAAGTGTAATGTAAATAACAATAATTAAATAGACATGATATACAAGAGTAATTAAACATGTTACTACTGTTAAAAGACAACTACAGTAGTCATATGATGTCTAAATAGAATTGATAAACAAAGCATATCAAGTTGCTAATCATCATTGAATAAACACATAGTCCGTGTCATATGGCTATAACTGTCCTTACCTTAATCGAATCGGGAATAATAGCAAATACCACTTAGAATAGACCCCAACTTAGTGCTTGAACCCTAGACAACATATATGCAACATTAGAGAATGAAACAATCAAATCGGAGGTCAAACGGAGCGAAACGAGCAAGTGTTGAGTTGCTGTTTTCCTTTGGTCGACTTACTGGTCAACTGACCAGTCGACCAAGCAGTCGACCAAGAGGATCAGTAACTGGCAGCATAGGGAAATTGGGCCCGAAATCGATCTTCCGGGTCTCGGATTGATCCGAAACTTGGAGGGAATGATCATAACAATATAAGGAGACTATACAATGAAAATTATCATGATCCAATGGTCCAATTAGGAATACCCAATTGAAACCCTATGTTCTATATGCTAAACATCAAGAATTGAAATGGGATTTGTTGCAATGGCAAGGAATGATGGGGAATCAGCTAATGAGGTGATAAGAATCATACTAGAATCATAAACCAATAGTAAATTAGACCTAGCATACATCTACACATCAGTTTAGATCAATAAGACAAGTTGGAATGACAAGAATCATAGAAATGCAACGCTATTGATTGAATTGAATGCATAACATAGCAAGAATGAAAAGAAATTAATGCAGATGAAAGGGGAAACACATGGCTAAGTGTTTGCAAGGTTGCAGCACTTCAGCCTATAGTCTCAATAGTGAGAAAGAGTGGAGGAGAGAGTAGATTAGAGAATGAGAGAGGTAAATCATACCTTGAGGAAGCAATGGAGATGGAAGGCAATGATTGAGACCAAGAATCTTCACCAACTTCAAGAGAGGGCTTTGGGAAGCTCACTCCTCGAGCTCTTGAGTGCCAATGATTAGGTTAGGCTTCTATTCATGAATTCCCATAAAGTAGGGTTAAAATAATAAGGAATTTTGTGATTTTCGGATTTATTAATCTGCTGGTCGACTGACTGGTCAACTAGCCAGTCGACCAAGCCTGAACAACAACTTCAGTTAGGAAAATGGAAGGCCAGACTGATCCAAATTGAGTTGGGTTTTCTTCTACAAGTCAATCAACAAGTCTAGAATAGATAAATACTTTCGGAACGAGATCGGAAGTGCATCCCGTACTTCAACTACGCTCCCCCCTTCTAAGTGCAGTTTCTCACTGAACACTGATAGTGTATTCAAGTAAGGGGCATCACTGTCAATATCCATAGGCTCTGAGTCATACACTGAATCTTTGACTAAGAGGGCCCACAAGTCTCTTCTTCCACTACTCCCGGTCTTCGGACCTACAAACACCAATGGATCCGGGTCAGGGTCAGAGTTAGGAAAGGGCTGGATTTCACACTCATTCCTAGGTTGCGAAGGATACTAATCCGAGTTGGTTGGTGCCATAGGGGATGTATCTGGACTTCATGTAGTATGTTACCATTATGACTTGCATTGGATTAGAAACCCCAACATGCGCCAGTACTCAAGCCAATGGTCGTGGTGAGAGAGTGTTGACTTAACCCCAGCCATGGTTTGAGAGCCATGTGTGAACTTTCCATTTTACCCAAGATCCCTACAGAGATAGCCAGTCCTTGCCGGATCAGAGTGACTAGACCTACCTAAAGGAGGGCTGGTGTATATCTTAAAGCATGTCAACTGTTAGAGACTTGCACAGTTAGATCTTAGCGGTATTCATACTTTGCACTCATACATATCATATATGCATTTATGATGGTTTGACATATGGATGAGAATTATTGTTGTTCTTACTGAGTTCACTAGAACTCATTCCTTTATTTGTCTATGTTATAATAGCCTGTACAGATGGAGGATATACACACGAAGATGGATTGGTTTCCCATGAAGGAGCCTTCTCGTACGAAGAAGATGTGGCACCGGCAATGGGAAATGGAGATAACCTGTGCGGGAGCTCCTGCGAATGCATGGAATGAGCTTATAGCACCCATTGATGGGTGGAGGAGACAGGTTGCCAGGCAGTTTGCCTATCGTATGAAGAAGAATTGGAGGACCCCTTTTCTTGACATACATGAGAAACATTATCTAGCTTTAGAGAAAGAACTGGAAAGAAAATCATTTAATTCTTTTTATTGCTTCCGCTGAACTCATATTCTTTTTTATCATTTATTTTTTTCCTTGATTATTTTATTGGAGTATTTGGACTCTTGTAATCATTTTATTTAATTATTGAACTTAATATTGCTCACGATTATCTTTACTTGCATTTATTATTATTGATAAACAAAAACCGTGGATCCTATGACAGATCACTCCCACGGGTTGTCGGGCGGGTAACCGAGACCGGCGAGTGGGGTGTGACACCATCATTCAATGATACCCAAGACCATGGTTCAAAATCTCGAAGAGATTTGCCAAATTTTGACTATCTCGACATTGTCAAGAAGAGACGAGACGAGAGGGCGAGATGGTAAGATACAAGATCTTACCAAAATCTTGCCGAGATATCGAGACAAGATGGGGAAGATCATAATAATGAAAAAGTGGGGGCCCTAACTTCCTTATTCCTATTTTCTTCAAATCTTCACTTTTTCACTCATTTCTTCTTTAAATCTCGAGGTTTTTCCTCAATCTAGCTAAAAAACACTATGTGGAGGTAGATTGAGTTTATTTCATTAACTTTTGGGAGTTTCTCATCCTTAAGGTACACCATTCTTCCCTCTAATTTTTTTTTTTGGAAATGCATCTTAAGTAGTAGTTCAATGGGCATGAAAATAATATATTGCTAAACACTGTGGGCCACTTAACAAACTCACTTTTTTGAATTTTTTTTTTTTTTTTTTATGTTAAGTGGATTTTTCATTTTATTTTGTCAACTTAAAAGATCTACTTTACTGCATAGAAAATGTATATGATATACAATTTGTACAATGATGGAGTAAATATATGTTGAACTCCATGGGCCAAAGTACGGTTTCATGGAGTCGAAATATTTTCAACCCATAATTATTTTTTTTTTTTTTAAAAATTAGTATAATAATTTAAAAATAAAAAATAAACAGGAAAAAATATGTGTTATGGTTTTGAAAATTATAGAAAAATATGAAAATATATATATATATATATATATATATATATATATATATATATATATATATATATATATATATATATATATATATATATATATATATATATATATGTTTTTGTAGTTCTGCCCATAAGATTTCATAGTTGGTTTTGCTATGGGCAATCGATTTTATTGTCGAATTTCTTTTATAGAAATGATTTTATATTTAGAAAAATACATAGGCAAGGGGAAAATACTAGATGGTGAAGCATTATTTTCTTTGTATTTCTAATAGAAAAGTCTAATTGATTGAATAGAAGAGGTGTTGGAGGGAAATGAAATATAGCGGTGTCTCTTGAGATTATATTTTTATAATAGTAATATAATAAAATGATAGTATGATATAATTTTTTTATTTTATTTTGATATAAATTTTTGGATGTAACTAGGGCTGCAACTGGGCCGGGCTGGGCCGGGCTTTTGCAATCCCAAGCCCAGCCCTATATGGTATAATTTGAGTCCATTCCCGCCCTGGCCCTAGTTCAAGGCCAATAATTATTGTCCCTGGCCCTAAGCCCTACAGGGCCAAGCCAAGCCCATTCCTGCCCTAATTGGCCCTAATTGGGCCAGGTCGGGATGGGTTGGCTTTGATTGGCCCTGTCCTTGGCCCTAATTGGCCCTTGTCCCTGGCCCTGGCCCTGATTGGCCCTGATTGGCTTAGGCCCTAATTTGCCTTGTCCCTAGCTTTAATTGGCCATATCTTTGGTCGTAAATATCAAATGTAAGACAAGTAGTAATTAAAATACATATTAAAGTAATTAAATACTTAAATTCCAAACTCAATTTTGGAAAATAAAATATTAAAGATGTCAACAAATAATCCAAAACTTAGATTCAATTTGCTCTCTCTCTCTCTCTCTCTCTCTCTCTCTCTCTCTCTCTCTTATTCTGTTTTTTCCTTTGGTTTTTCTCCAGCAGCAAAGAGTTAAAATTATTCATGAAATAGAATAAGTAGAGAGAATAATTGTAATTAAATTTAGGCATATTTGAAAGTCAAGTCAATTATAGAGAATGTCACACAAATTCTTTTTGTGAACTTAGAAACATCAGAGATTCATAATTCAAAAGGAATTTGATAAATGAGAATTTTATCTTGAAAGTCAAGAATTTAAGCTATAGGTAGGTATGTTTTCATTCACAACTGTTCAATAAATTGATATCTTTATTCAATACAAAAAAAAAAAAAAATCAAAATCTATTCAAAACCTTGTTAACAAGTAAATCGACAATAATTTAGTATTCAACAAAAAAAAAAAAGTATTTTTTTCATAGTTAAAGAAAATGATGTTTTAGTTACAAACATAGCTATATGTTTTTAATAATTTTTTTTTGAAATATCACAGTAGATTTGTTAGATATTCATGATGAGAAGTTAGGGTATAGATTTGTTAGATATTAATTCTTTATGTAATTGTTTTTATTATTTATAATATATTATCTTGCCTTAGTCAAAAAACAAAATCCATATTTTATTGAACTAAAAATGACTTTGTTGGAAAAATAAAAATTACCTTAAAAATAATATAAAAAATGAATTTATAGTCTAATATGATCAAAGTGACTAAATATCAAAATCAAGACTCATATCAATGTTAGTATGAAGATCAGGGTAAAAATCTAATACTGTAGTACGTGATCATCGTCAAATTAATATTAAGATTAGAGCCAAAATTAGGGTCAGGATCAGGGCCAAAATCAAATAGATGCTTATTACATTGGTAATGAGGTCATAATTTATTTTTATTAATTTTCTACAAAACATGATCATGTTTTTAAAATTTGACACGTGTCAAGTATCCACCTATATGTATTACAATTAATTCCTCTCCATGTGGGTGGAGGGTCCAGAGTCTTTAGACTCAAATCAGGGCCAGGGTCAGGGTCAGGATCAAGGCTAATATCAGGGCCAAAATCAGGGCCAAAATTAGGGCTTGGGTCAGGGCTAAAAATCAGGGACGGACTGGGATGGGCTGCGCGGGCCAGGGAGTAATCCCATGCCCGCCCTTGGCCCTAGTTCAGGGCCAGAATATTTTGGCCCTAATCTGCCCTTAGGGCCAAATCTTTAGCCCAAGCCCTATTCGGGCTCAAGGCGGGCTTAGGGCGGGTTAGGGCCACCAGGGCCAAACTTGCACCCCTAGATGTAACTGATACACACGTGTGTTTCGCAGTGAGTGAAATGGATGGTCAGCGATGGACAACCCTATTCTGAATCTGCAATTACATAAAGCGAATTCTCGGGGTAGAAACGTAAATTCAATTTTGTGGATACGACTGTAACGAATGGGCCTGCTCTCTTGCGTTACTCCATCACCATCCATTGGATGGTGTTTGCTTTCATAAACCTTCCATCCCTTTGAGCTGACTGGTTTCGGTTGAGTTAGAAATATGGAGACACTTTCCAGAGCTGGGTTCTTAAACAGCCTCAATTTTGCAGAGCTAACTTGCCCTACTCCACTTCCTATCGGAGCACCTCCATTTCATCGTTATGCCCTGTCAAGGAGAAATCTAAGAACTTTTGTCTTCAGAAACACTCTTTCTGGTAATTAGGGACTTTTTTTCTTCTTCTTATTGGGTCCAATTACAATAGTCTCTTTTCTTGACAAATGATGAGCATTTTTTGGATGTGGATGGTTTTGTGTGCCTTCTAATTTCTGTGATAAGCTTCTGTACTCTGCTAGGTTTATGTTTTTGTATTTTGCATTTGTTGGAAGTTCTGTCAAATAGAGTAACTTGTACTGCATTTTGGCGTGAGACCAACTGTTCATGTCTAACGTACCAAATATAGGCGAAAATGATACACCGATTACTAATCATGCAGCACAAATTAGTATCAACCCTAATCTTTAGAAATGCAGTACTGATATTCAGGAATTCAGCTCTATTTCACTTTATCTTAAATGTGGTGCTCAAGTTGATCATAGTAAGGGATATGAGGTGCTTTATTTCAGCTTCAAATGTTGGGTACGTGTTTAGTGAGTGCAACATTTCCCATGCTTACTTGTTTGGTACTTCTGATACTGTCCTGCCCATGGTCAATATTGCCATGAGTCTTGGCAATTGACTGGCTTATATATTTGGATCCCTTTATGGGTTTCTCCTATTCTATTCCCACATCTGATTCACTCAAGTTGATGAATTTGGTTAAACTCACATTTTACTGTCTTTTTTCTCATTTGGGGGTGGGAATGGAGGTCGAGGTGGGTTTTGTATGGCTTAGAGTATTGAAGAACTTTTTCCCATTATACATCAACAAATGTAAGTGCATGCTTACACATTGTAGCTAGCTCTCTCCTTGACATTGAGAGAACATCCTTTTAGGTTAAAATAGAAGATGCAGAACTGTCAATTTTGAAAAGTCCACGAAGATATTGCAATATTGATTGGCAACTTACAGGAGTAACACTGGTGCTGCTCTTTGCGAATCAACTCAAAGTACATGCAACGCTTATAATTTTATAATTATTGGAAGTAGTCTTACAAGCACACGAGCAATACGCATGTATGCAAAGACGATACCCTTGATTGAGCTAAATGCTGCCCAGCTGGCAACATGAATTAGTCCCTAGAACCTATAGTCAAACCTTTATCTTTATAATGAATGGTAATTTAAGCTAAGAGCCTGAGGCCAAGGATGCCTTAGAAAAGAATCTAGCCACCAAAAATCAAAAACTGGGATAGAAATTAGCAACTTAAGGCCTGAATGAAACCAGCCACCAAAACTATGACCAGCCTCAGCTTTGATGGAGCTTGCATGACAAGGAAGAACTGCTGCAAGTTTCAATCAATTCTAACGGCCAGATTGGAACAATATGAGGGTGGTCACCGGCATATGAACTTAACTCAGAAATAGAACCTTTGGTTATGAGATCCAATCAACCAGTTGATTGACTCCCAACTTGGATTGAGTGGAAGCCTCAAGGGGAGGACGCTTTGTTGCTTTGCTTTGAATGTGATGCTATTATGGTGGCTGGGTTCCAGTTATGGTGACAGAATATAGTAACTTTTGATTGAAGAGAGTGATGAAGTAATGGATGGATGGTATGATGGATCGATGAAAAGGAGGTGAGATGGAATGGAAATCTAATTAGATGGAGGGATAAATTGATGGTTTAAATCAATCAAAAGTTTCAGTGACGCATCTCATTAGTAGAGAACAGTGGCATTCCTAGCAGAACAGCTTGAAGATGGAATGGCATCAGGTGGAGGCTCTCTTCAGTTCAACAGCACAAGCAATTTGATGGTAGCTTTCCTTGTCCTGCAACAACTGATTCAGTATTCAGAGATGTAGAACTCAAATAGGGAAGGAGCCATGAGACTTTATTTGGAAACTGGATTAAGGCTGTTATCTTATACTTCAGATGGAGTTTTTAAACTCCTATGATTGAAGAGACTTGAAATTACGTGGAGGTTGCTTGGACACTTCTTCTTCTAGATCCCTATTGGGGTTGGCTCTTCACATCCAACTGACATTGAGTCCAGTCCTTGTTGGCTGCCATTTACAGGAGGATTTTGATTGAACTATGTTTGGCCATAAGTACAAAGGTCTCTTGGTAATTAATACCATACACTTGACTGTACCTGTTGGTCATCAGTTGAGCCTTGTATCATTCCACAGGTTCATCTAATTGATACTAAATTGTATAAATCCACTTGTATCCAGCTGGAGCTCTCCCCCTAGGGAGATAAACCAGCTCCAAAGTCCCTTTTTTTTTTCAATTGTCATCATTTCCTTGAAAATGGCTTGTTTCCATTTTAGGTCAGGCATAGCGTTAGAGAGATTTCTATTAATGGAAATTGAGGAGAGAGCAATATCAAAGGCAGAACCTGTAGGAGACAGAGCATTATAGGAGACAAATTGAGAGATGGGGTTACTCTAAGCCTCTGCTTTCAAAACAATAATAGGAAGAGCTAACTCAGACAAGGGTGGAGGTGCGTTAAGTGGCTCAACAATAGGAGACTTAGGACGTGGATCTGAAGAGAACTCTTGGCAGGTCTTCTTTTGATCTTTTCTTTGTTGTTCCTCTTGTACACATTGTTATGAAGAGGATAATCTATTATATTCTCCAAACCAACTTTCCTTTGACCTGTATATTTCCCATTATCAAGGTCATCTTTTTCTTTGTCTTTGCCAATATCATCATAAAGGGATAGGTAGGTAATGGTTGAAGAAAAGAAATGCCAATAACTCTTTACCTCACTATTCTCTTCCTAAAGAGGATGTTGGGAAAGAGAAAAAAGGAACAGATTTGAAGAAGGAAACATCATTGGAAGGAAGACGTCGATGGAAAGAGCGCTGGCAACAATCATACCCTGTAGAACAGGGGGAATACCTAAGGAAGACACACTTAAGGGCTTTAGGATTGAGTTTAGTCCTGGAGGATTTGTGGGCATGGACATAACACAACCAAAGACTTTAGGTGGGAGGAAGTAAGTAAGGAATTGGGGGGAAAGGATTTCCATTAGAGACTTGGAACCAAGAAGCTGTATGGGCATTCAGTTGATTAGAGAACTCACCATAAGAGAATCAACCTAAAAAACTTCGGGAACACGCATACCAAATAAGAGGCTACGAGTTTCTTCAAGTAAGTTTGATGTAGGAGAAACCCTAGAAACTAGGGGACCTACAAAATGGGCTACTAGACTTTTAGAATTAAACACCTATTCTTGACATATAGTAAAGAAAGGAATTTGCAGCACTTGAAATCTGATTAATCATGCATGTAAGACAGCTAAAGTAGAGAAATAAACACAATAAGTCTTACTGGTAAGCACAACTAAACAAGAATCAATAGGGAAACAAGGGGATGGGGATCTTGGCACCATAACACTAAATTGAATGCAAGGGTATTAAGAAACTTAAAGATAAATAGAGCTGTCCTAATCAATATCAGATTTCTAACAAGGAATTCAACAATTAACAATGTAAAGGGAGTCTTGGGAAGTTTTTGTTTTAAACAAAACTACTGCCAAATAATAAATGAGAAATATTTTGGGAGAGATAATGTTACCTGCTGATCTTGGCTGCAAAACAGGGGTTAGAAAGCATTTAGGAATAGAAATAAGAGAAAGAAAAAAATATGTTGAAGTAGTGGTGAATCCTAGGGAAGGAGAAAAAATATATTGAAGTAATGGTGTATCTGAGGAAAGAGAGTAGGTGATAAGAGAGAGGGAGGGAAAGAAAAGAAACAAAGAGAAGGGAAGGGAGACTAACAAAAGAAAAGCTAGATTGCCGTATAAGGGAAAGAGGGAAGAAAAAAAAAAGCAAAGATTTTTTTAAAATTTTTTCTGCTAGAAAATTATAACAACCGTGGGGTTTGGGGAAGAAGAAGAAGATTTCTAGGAAAGAAACTAGGTCTTTTTTGAGAAAAAAAAGAGTAGATCTTTGTAGAGGAGAGCAAGGGGAATTTTTCTAGTGGGAAACAAGGGTGAAAGGAGGAGAGAGAGCTTACTTGGAGAGAGGGGGAAGAACTAGTACGGTAGTACCGCCAGGAGAGAGATAGAGCAGTGTGAGCTTCTTTTCTAATTCTTTTTTTCATTCATTGATTGCCAAAAACGAATTCCATACAAGGTTTAAATAAAAAAATTGATCCCTCACAACCCTACATGTTTAACTCCCAAAATAACCTCAACTTAAGTTGTATATATAACCCAAACTTAAAATAATTCAAAATTGGGCCAAAATAGACTCTAGGTCCAACCCATAAAGACTCGAACATGAAATTAAAATATTTCAATAGTAAATTACTACCCAACCCACTAAGACTAAGGAAAATAACATGACAAACTGCCTATGAGCAATGTTTCTCATCGAACCATAGGATCCTAACAATCCAATAACCTCCGAACTCATCATCCATCCACATAGATGCTGTTGTGGGATGATCTCTACGTCGGCGTCGCCTGTAAACTTGGAATTGCTCACTGATGTCCTCATCAAAGTCTCTGTTCTTTTGCTTAGCTACCCCATTTTGTTTGGGTGTGCAAAGAATTAAAATTAAAATAGCTAGAAATAATAGAGTTGAAAGAAGAGAGAAGAAGTGGTGGTTGAGAAGAAGAGGAATGGAGAAGGAGGGAATGGAGAGTTGTGCAAGATGCAGCTCTCCCCCTCAACAATGTATTTAGTATTGAAAAGTTTTTAGATTAGAGAGATCTTCAAAATATCCTTAAATCCGGTTACAAGATCTTTGTGATTTTGAGAAGAGAGAAAGGAAAGGAACGAAGGAGAGAAAAAGTTGATTTTGTTTTGGAAGCTCTCACTAAAATTGTGAGCACTCCTATTAAAAACTCTTATTTGTTAGTTGTTTATAATAGGATTCCCAATAGGAATCATCATAGAAATTTAAGTCTGAATAGAACTCCTTATCTAGATTAATCTAGGATTAGGATTCTGCCATTGTGAGTTAGCACTTGTTACTAACTCACGATGGTTCTTATTCTCTTCCAATTTTGCCCTTCCTAAAACTCCCCCTCAAGCTGGAATATATATATTATTCATGCCCAACTTGTTAGTTGTTACAAATATAGTCAACCCTTGCACTCCCTAAAGCTTTAGTGAACAAATTTGGAAGTTGCTCTCTGGTATGCAAGTGGCTAGGGGCTTTGTTGTAACTTTTCACGAACAAAGTGACAATCAACTACAATATCTTAGTACGTTCATGAAAGACTGGATTGGATGGTATATGAACAGCAGCTTGGTTGTCACTCCACAACTTCATTGGTGAGTCATCAACAAATCCTAACTCCTAGAGTAATTGTTTTATCCATACCATCTCACATGCCGCAAGTGCTATAGCACGATACTTAGATTTTGGACTTGACCTTCCTACCACAGTTTGTTTCTTACTCTTCCATGAGACAGGGTTTCCTCCAACAAATGTACAATAGCTTGTAGTCGATCTCTTATCAATAGGTGATTCAGCCTAGTCAGCATCAAAGAATCCTTCAACATTCTTATGACCATGATTAGTGTAAAGAAGTCCATGCCCTACTGTTTTCTTAAGATACATCAGTATTTGAATAACTGCATGCCAATGTGCTGTTTGTGGGGCAAAAAAAAAAAAGACTCAAAAGACTAGTAGGAAAGGCAATGCCAGTTTGAGTTACTATCAGATAATTTAGCTTCCCTAAAAGTCTGTTTGTTCTTCTTTGGATCGTCAAGAATGGTTCCGTCTTCTGATAGTAACTTCAAATTGATTTCCATGGGAGTGTCTAGGGGTTTGGATCTTAACATTCCTGTTTTAGTTAGTAAATTGAATACATACTTGTGCTGAGACAAGAAGATGCCCTTTGTTGATAGGTCAACATTAACTCCTAGAAAATATTTTAGCTTGCCCAAGTCTTTTGGTTGAAATTTCTCTTGTAAATAGGTCTTTAACCTATAAATTTCTAAAGTTTCATATCCTGTAATGACGATATCTTCAACATAAACTACGAGAAATATTCTTCCTGCGTTAGAGTGTCCAAAGAATATAAAGTGATCACTCTGACATCTTGTCATCCCAAATTGTGTCACAACGTAAGTGAATTGTTCAAACTATGCTCTAGAACATATAATGATTTGCGGGGGTGGCAGGCCATACCCTTCTCCCCCTAAGCAACAAACTTTGGTGGTTGCTCCATGTACACTTCCTCATGCAAATCTCCATGAAGAAATGCATTCTTTACATCTAACTGAAACATGGACTTGGTTTCCAGCGAAACTTTGTCGAAATTTTGCTTTTATAAAGGATTTCTATACGAAATATTGCGAGATATACAATATATCACAAAATTTCACCAATTTTTGACAATATTTCGGTGAAATTTCAGTGAACCATTGCAAATTTCAATCTTCACTGGCATTTCATTTTGGCCAGCTTGAAATTTCTGAAATTGAGTTAGTGAAATTTAGTACTATGCTCCTAAAGGCATAAGGCTTCAGCAAAGGAATCCTGGTAGGGTGTAAAGAGGACCTCCAGACGACACAAACTCTGCTAACCCCAGCTTGAGCTGAAGGGATTGTTATGGAGAACCAAAGCAACAGGAAAATGGCCAGTTTAAATTCTTCTGCTGCTTCTTTGTTGTTTGAAAACACCTTCCCAGTCTTCAAACTGCCTTCATTAAGCAATGTGTGAGAGATTAGACTCCCATTAAACCTTATTTGTCAGGTACTTGCATATACAGCATCTAGTGGAATGCTTTTGCTTTGCTAGGGTTCCAAGAGAGGTGAGGAGAAACCCAGGTCGGTTGAATCGACTCTCAAACCTTACCTGCTTTGGTTCCAAGTTGGAAAAGAGACAGGAAGTTAGTCAAGGAGGAAGGAGTTGAGCTGAGAGAAGACAGAAGATGGAGACGAAGAGAGAAGAAGAAAAGTTGAGACAACAAATGTGAATGAGTTATTCTTCCCTTCTTCACCTACTTGATTCAAATAGATATATTTTGAGAATCCCAAGGGACCTCTCTTGGGATTAAGAAGTAAATAAAAGAAAGAAAATAAAAATGCAACTCTACATTACTCATACTAGACATGTGACAGAAGTACCCCTAATACATGGGTTCTACTTCCTGAACACTTCCTCCCCTGAGAATCTAATGTGGTTCTTTGGAGGTCTGCTTTGAAACCAAATATCATTTACTTAGCCTTGTATTCAGCAAGATACAAGCCTGTTGCATATAAAAGATTATCTTCGGGGCTTTTTCTTTAGGGTTTTTTTTCTTTGGGGGGGGGGGGGGGGGGGGTTCTTTAAGTTTTAAGCTCTTTGCTGCATAAGATTGCATGTTTAAAAATTCTATCATCACTGTGTTTCCTTCTCTTTTCTTTATCCTGTTCTAGGGAATGAACTTACAACAGAAGGTACTTTGCAAATGTTTCTGAGAGACAGACAGTTGAATGGAGATTTTATATCAAAAGCTACGGACTTTCTCTGGATGAGGGGTGTTTCAGAATCTGTCAATTCAGAGGTCAGAATATATGATGACATTCCTCAACAACTTGAGAAGGTATGATCTGCATGAATACCTCTGGTAAATTCTTTCTGAGGATTTGTTTCTGTAAGAAAATTTTTGTTCTAGTCCAATGAAATTGCCTGCTCACCAATGTCACCTTGTCTGTTCTCTTACAAAATGATGAAACTCTTGTTAGCATTTTTGCCACTATTCTGAAGTTTATCGATTCTTTCCATCTTGGATTTGTTACAAAAAGTTGATGGTTAAAAAGAATTTCTATACAGTGTGTACGATGGGAATAAAAAGGGAAATGAAGAGACGTCTGGATGCAGTTGAAATCTGCTGTCCACATTCATTTCAAACCAAGTCTAAGTATGTTTTAGTTCTGACTCTTCTGATCACATATCATGATCCGTCTTAATTACAGAGTATGGTTTTATTTCCACTGGTAAAAGGTCTTCCTAAAACAATGATATGCCTTTCCTTATTCATTCTATAGGGCGGGGCTACAGACTAACAGTCCAGCAAAAAATGGCCCTACCTCAACACAAAGAAAGGGGCCTTTTGGCAACTTATGAACAAAGCCTGATAAAAAGAAATTGTTTCAGAAACATCTACTATCACTGTAATGGCATAATAAACCTGAGTACTGATGGGTGCTATTTTCTGGAAAACTCTTAATTACATTTTATTAGAAATATTGGTGGTCATTGTGCATATAGTATTTATTCAGTCATGCATTTTGTGGTGTCCTATTTGTATAGACTTTTTGAATGGTATGAGAACTTATGTCTGAGTGACATAGCAGGCCTTTATTTATATAAGTAATATGACAAGAAGAAAAGAGATATTCCCAATGTGGGACTATTACAATAAGATATCCTAACAGATAATTCTACCCTTGATAATACTATTGAATTACAACGCTCCCCCTCAAGTTGGTGCATGGATATTTATTATGCCCAACTTGCTAATAATATCACTGAGAGTTTTGGTACTCAAACTTTTTGTTAGTATATCAGCCCTTTGATTGTCAGAGGTAACAAAGGAGATATGGATTAGTCTAGACTCAATCTTCTCCTTGATGAAGTGCTTGTTGATCTCCACATGTTTGGTTCTATCATGTTGTTCCGGATTATGAGCTATGCTGATTGCTGACTTCTCTTGAATACAGCTGGACAGGTGTTGCGAAATCTGGTCTAAGCTCTTGAAGTAGTTCCTTTAGCCGTAGCACCTCAAATACCTTGTGCCATTGCTCTAAATTCAACTTCAGCACTGGACCTAGCAACCACTGCCCTTTTTTTTTTTTTTTACTTATCCAAGTTGCCTCCAACTTAAGCATAGTACCCAGAGGTAGATCTTCTATCATCTAGACACCCTACCCAATCCGCATCTATGTATGGCTTCATCTTCATGTGTCCATGAGAGGAGATTAAAATCCCTTTTCCTAGAGTAGCCTTTAAGTAGCTTAAGATTCGGTTGACAACATTCAGGTGTGAAGAGTGGGGATCATGCATATACAAGCTTACAAGACTAACAAAAAATGTAATATCCGATCGAGTATAAGATAGGTAAATTAGTTTCCCTACCAACTTCTAATAGCCAGTCTTATCTACTGATCTCCTTCCTTTGTCTTCAAATGTAGATTGGGTTTATTGGGAGTCTCAGCTGGTTTGCACCCCACATTCCAATCTCAGTCAAAAAATCAAGAGTATACTTTCTCTGAGAGAGAGAAATACATTGGTCGAATATGCCAATTCAAGACCTCGGAAGCATATAAGTTTCCTAGTATCCTTGATCTTGAATTCGGTTCCCAAAAATTCTTCAGGTAATCTCCTCATCACTACTTCCCATGATAACATTATCATCTGCATAAAATAGTAGTACAATCATATGGGAATCCTTTTTCTTAACGAACAAGGTATCATCAGCATAGCTCTGTTTGTAGCCAATGGACGCCATGATTTTATGGAATCTCCTAAACCAAGCCCTTGGAGATTGCTTCAGACCATATAAGGCTCTCTTAAACCTGCAAACTTTTCCATGAGTTACAGTAGTAGCATATCCAAGTGGTTTGTGCATATACACCTCTCTTGAATTTCTCCGTGGTGAATTTTTTTTTTTAATATCCAAGTGGTTTATGCACACGAAAGAACTGCCCAAACTATATTCATCTTTGCAACTGGGGCAAATGTCTCCTGGTAGTCTATCCTGTAGGTTTGAATAAAACCCTTAGCTACCAATCTTTCTTTGTGTCTTTCCATAGTTCCATATGCCTTGTGTTTAATGATCAATTCCCCCTTACACCCAACAGTTAGCTTTCTTGTGTTTATGTTTTCTTTTGGAACAAATTAATCCAAAAGGTTAAATCTATGGCTTATGAATGTAGGCCCAAGCAGACTTTTTTTTTTTGTTTTTTCTTTTCTGGGGTTGGGTAGACCTCTATGATGTGAGGTGCAATTTGTGTTTCTGAGTTTGTTCGACTGGATTGTAGATTCTTCTATTTTGATGCACCAATACTCATATTGATCCTGACTATGTGCCTAATAAAGCGCTTTTTTTGGTTCTTTTTTTGAGGAAAAAGTAGAGAGAAAATCAATGATGAAACTGTAAATGAAGAAGTAAATATAATACCAATCGTAGTTGCTTGGTGTTGCCTTGGTTTTCTCCACCCCCTCAGATGCCTTGTCCTCTTGGTGCCTTGAAAACTATGATCCCAAGATATGACTTCTACTGCTTTTATTACTATGGATATCGGAACAACTGTATATGACCTGCTAGCTACAGGAATCAGGCTTTTCCAGGAATGGGAGAAAAGAAACTGAATGGCTAGAGGCTGAGTGTTCTTCTTGAGCCCTCAATATAGGTCGACTAGGAAGCTTAAGGGAAATCCATATATAGGCTAGTCCTTGGAGCAGCGATGATTTACCCTGAAAGAAGCTCCATAGCATATCATCAAATTTCTGACTCAGCACTTCTTTGCATAAAGTTTGATTGGAATAATCAGTTGATGGTACTCCAGCATTAGGAAAAAGTCTCCTTCAAAATAAATTGTATGGAAAGTCAATAATAGCTCAGATATCTTGTGGAATCTTTAGGATCAGACCATGAAATCTGTTTTACTTGAAGTAGTCTCTATTACTTGTCCTCTGTGAAGAAAAGGAAAAGAAAATAAGCATTTTGACATTTATGATGAAACTATGAACTGCTTGGAGTTTAAACATGTATTTTTCACAGAGGGCTCTTTGTGGCTTTACAGAAGACATATAGTCGCTGATTGACATGATGAGGAATTCTTTTTTGTAATGGAAATTCATCAGTTGAAAATTTTTTCTTACAAACTTTTTTTGGTACCTCCTTTTTTTATTTTTTTATCTTTATATGTTAAGTATTTATGAAATGGAAGTCAACTGATTTTCTGATCCAATATTCAACTCTGCAAATCTTTTCTAGGTCATTGAACAGGAAAATGATGGTGGATTTTTGAAGCTGAAAAACACCCAAGAGTGGGTCATGGGTGACAATGTTGCACCAATCAATAAGAAAGCCATTAGAAAGGTATCCCTTTGGGTGGTTATCCTTAAATTATCAGTAGTACTAAATGGTGTTTGATGTATTCCCCATTTATATGGGTAGCGATGGAAATTGAAGATAGTGTTCCTTTACTTTGGATATTTTTGTAACTTCTTGATATGTGTAATGACAGGAGTTGCAGAATAATAGTGAAAGAAGGAAGAGACTGAATCTTCTCCAATACGAAGCTGTATGATACTTCCTCTAAAATCAGATCCTCCCCCACCCTTCATTTCTTTGTAAAACTGCGTCACTTAAAAAATAAAATTCAGTGGATGCACATGGCGGAAGTGTCAAGTGCATGGCTTGCTAACCCTGTTTCGTTAATGATTGATCACATAGCCCATTTCCTGGTAGCCCCTATTGTATGAATTTTTACATCATGGGCTCCATGATCACAAACCACATAAACAAAGCTCATGATGATACATTGGACTCAACTAAGAGAAAGATAATTCAAATCTAGGAAACCATGTTAGTGATGATTATTGGGTTATAACTTCTAATTTCACCAATGATTGGTAAATTATGCATGGCACCAGCCAGCCCAAAGGTGTGGCCTATAGCAGAAAATTGCATTATGCGTCAGAAAGTTCTGTTAAGAGTTATGTAGATGTTACTTACCCTATCATTATAATTCTTTGTTTGTACATATATGTTTTTAACATACTGAGATGTTGGCTGAACCAGTATCTTGTACAGCAATAAAACGACTTTTGATCATTATGTAACCCAGGATCTGGGTTAGATTTCCGGTCTTCCATGTAGGGACCAGTGCTAATTGTGTCTGGTTGGTAGTAAAAATTAGGGTTTCAGTATCTAAAAGTCTTCTAATAAGTGCAGGAAGTTTTGAAAAATTTTATGGTTTCTTATTTTCTGCCAAAACAGTGACCTGAATGGGGGTGGGGAGGTTCTGGGGAGCCTATAGGTCTGAAACAGCAAGGGGCAGGGGTTCCTAAGGCTTGCCTGTTGTGGGAGCTGCTGGCTTGATGCGGCAGCAGGGATAGGGGGCAGGGGAAGGTGGGCAGGAGAGGGAAGAGGCTGGGGTTAAGGTGCAATGGCCTAGGGAGGTGGAAGAAGGGGGTTGCAACCTCTGAACTTGAGAATTGAAAGGTCTTGCTGGAACTGTCGCTGGACTGCCCTGAAGAGGAAGGAGAGTGATCACTGCAGAAATAATGCCACAAACCCAGCCGCAGGTCACCAATCTCAGGATCCCATGACTTCTCTCAAGTCCATTATTCAAACTATAATTTTATTCATCAAAATCAATCTGAAATTTACAACCATCGACTAGGCTATTTATAGCCTTGGAAACCCAAATTGACTCAATTACAGATTCCCAAACTAATAGGGATCCAACAACCTTGTTACTTGAACTCTAGTGAACAAATAAGGACTCAATTACTAATTTCAGAATAAAACTAGCTCTAAGAGATAAAGTCTCTTAATATAAGGAACTTTATCCAAACCTTATCACAACCAACCAACCAACTGATTGACTTCGTGTAAAATTCTTAGACAACTCACAATTGACTGACCAAAGTTAAAAACATAAAAAATAAAAGTCGATCCTTGACCCGGGGTTTGTGGGAGTAAAATTGGAACCATGTTTAGTCCTAAAAGGGGCTGGAAAATGACCAAAATGCCCATGGGGTAGTACGGCCAGCTTTGGAAGCTTCTTGGGTTTGGATTTTTGAGCCCAATTTTTGGGGTCCAAGTTCCAACCCAGGTTACATCAGATCTTGTAGAGCAAGAATGCTGCCCCATTGACCAAAGGATTCTGGAAATGATATAGCACTTTCGCCATGGTGGGTTTCATTAGTGACCAGGGTTGAACTGAATAGGAGTCCTGTTCCCCCCCGAAAAATCTAGCACCACTTTCTGTGGCTTTCCAGTTTAGAAGGCTTCAGATGTTGGGCATTCTGAACTGAGAGTCCACCTCTTCTCGGAACTGTCTGTTTTCAAGAGTATGTTAGAAACACGTATATAAAATTTAGCTTCCCCAATCCAGGAACTACAATACCAAGATGCGTTGGAGGCTACATGAACATTTTCTTCTGAAGTTTCTTTTGAAAGATAAAGGAATTCAATTTTGTATAAAATTCAAGGATATGCATCTACTAATGCTTTTAATATTTTCTTAAAACCTATTTTACAGTGTCAGATCCAGTGATGAAAGGATTACAAATAGGAATTATATTTGTGTTGAGGTGGACTGATCTTTGTCTCTTTGTCAGCTGAAGAAGGAGTTGATGCTCTTAAATATTGCCATTGGAGCTGCATGCAGTGGATATTGTTTGGTAGCCTTTTCAGTCCAGGTAGGGTTTTCAATAATAAAGCAAAATTTCTTTAGCTCCTGAAGCATTCGACTCCTGAGATATTTTTCTTCCCTCTCTCCTCTAAGATGAAATTTCCATAGGATATACCCAGATATTCATGAATAAATGTTTTAATCTACTGCTCTCTCCCTCTCTCTCTTCCATTCTCTTCTCAAATATTATAATCCCATTAACTATAAATTTTGTCAGTTACTAGTGGTTGCTGGAAAAGAAAGGACTGCCAATGGAGTGGAGTAAACAGAATTTTGGAAAAAGTAGCTATCTACATAATAAAATTCTTGGGTCACTCTTTGTGTCCAAGAAGAGAAGTTTAAAAATGCCTTGCCCATTTATCTCATGATCCAGTTTGACAGGTAACTATAAGAAAGGGATGGACCAAATTTTTGAGGAAGGGAGCGAAGGAACTAATGAAATTTATGTTATCGGCTCCTGAATAAGCCTCTCTTTTTTTTTTGTTTATTTTCTATTTAGATTACGAAAGTTACAAGGTACAGTGACTGGTGGGGATTTTTTGATGTAGACTATTCTACAAAAAAATTCTTCCAATGTAGTGGCTTAAGGGGACCTAAGTTTTTGTGATCATGTATGACCTTTTTTAGACCAAGGTTCTCTAACAAGCAGATAAGACAAGTTGAAATTATGGTGCTCTCATAGCATCGTAAGGATCTTGAAGGGCCATTCTAAATGCTCTTAAGCTGTTGTTAGTTGGGATAAAGGGAGGAAATGACTCCTGGAACATAAACAAATACCACAACAATGACAACAGAAGTATCAAACCTGTGAATTATTTCAGGAATATAAGGCAGCAATTGATATATTGATTATGGCCTAGATATACCTAAATCACAGAGAAAGTAATAAATAGTATGCTTTATTTCTCTAGATTTTTTTCCAAACTAGCAAAAGGTAATTATGTGAGTTAGTTTTTGGTGATGGCATTGAGTTATGAACACTGAAAACCTTGATTGAGTTATGCCCCAGATACGTTTTATTTATGCAAAATTTTATGTTCCTTTGGTATAAATCACTTCAAGTATTGGCAGATGACTCATCCATGTCGTTTTTGAAATGGATAGGCTGCCATCAGTTATGCTTCTGGAGTAATTTTCAGGTTAGTGAGAATCTGCCTTTCACCTTAGCTGGGGCTATATTGTATTGAATAATTGAAGTACTTGATATAGGAGGGTTGAAAATTAATGACTCGAAAATAAGTTACCTAAGAAAAATTTCATTTCAAAATGTTTGTTTCTTAGCTGGAAGCTCTTAGTGCAAAAAGGTCCAGCATGGCAGAATGAGTAGGGCCTATAATGAACATGTGGTGGTCAATTATGGCTCAGAGTTGACCTGATGGTTCACTAAGAACCTGTAAAGTTTCAGTTCAAATAAGTAAGCAGAAAAACATTTGGAAGTATGTTGGTGAGGTCCAATATAACTGTATAAGGTTTACCATATGGTGGGGATTGGACTGCTAAACATAAACCTAGACAGTCAAGGCAGTTTCTATTTAACCAGAACTGGCCATGTGACTCATAACCATGTCCTAAATTTTGCTGAAATCTTGCAAAATTTCAGTCATTTCCAGCCTACCGTGATGAAACATTGTCAAAAACGAAATCGAGTCAGTTGATTGAATTTCAATTGATGAAATTTCAAGAATTTCAAGGGGTCGTAATTGTAATTGTAATTGAGATTCAACTACTTCTCAGTATTTGTTCTTGCATGTTAATAATGTTTTCTTGTATATCCTTGTTTAGATTTGTGAAAATACATGATCTAGTTTGGTCCTCATACAACCAAGCATGCGAATCAAGAAGACTAGTTTGTGTTAGGTTTTAATTAAAAAAATGATGTTGCCATTGCATTTACTGGCCTCAATTTTAAGTGTACACAAAAAATCAGACCTAAAACCTACTTAAAACCCACTGAAATGTGCAACCAAAAAATGGTACAATGATATACAATGTTTCGCCAAAATTTTGGTTGAAATTTTGTGTAGACATAGAGATGAGATGAAATTTTGAATTATGCTCCTAATTGGGCTCAGATTTTTTTTTTGGATGATTAAATAATTCATTACCAAAGAGAATAAAAATTACAAGAGCACAAGGGACAGAGCCCAGATAAGCAAGAAAAAGAGGCCTTAACTAACAAGCAACCTAAGAGGCAATGTGCCTAGCAAAACCTTAGAGCAACAATTATAGCACACTAGATATGCAAGCAAAGTGGTCCAAAGCCAAACTGAGAAGAAAACTAAGTTGACATTGAGCCAAGCAACTATTTAAGGGCAACAATAATAGCAAACTGGTTACACAACACAAGAGGTCCAAGGAAGTGGACTGAAGGTCCCCTAGCTAATCCAGCGCTGACTCCCTCTTGATCGAAGATAATAGAAGCCATCCTAGAAACATAGCACATGGACCAACGCAGCAGCATCACATTTGCAAGGGAAGGTAGCAACACAAGAAAGAGATAAAGAACGGAGAATATAATAGACTCCAAAATAATTGGAGAGATCAAAATCGATAGTCCACATGGCTTTCCCCCAAAGCCAGAGAATCCATCAATGGCTAAACCCTCGACAAATTGGAGTGAATCCCAGAAATAGGAAGGGAAGAGAAGGAGAAGCAAAGGGAGGAAGGGCTGGAATCAACACAAGAGAGACGATAAGAAGAGAAAATATGAGGGTTGGAGAAGTTCGGAGAGTTCAACAATGATGGCCCTCATGGCTTCCCCCAAAGCTAGAGAGACCATCAAAGGTTGGAACCCTCGACGAACAAAATGAAACCATGATACAGGAAGGTAAGAGGGCCAGAGAAGGAGAAACATAGGTAGAAGAAACATCTGGATCTGAGAATGAACTCGATTCGGAGAAAACAACTATACTGGCCCTCACGGCTTCCCCCACGCCAGAAAAGCCATTAAGGACAAGAATCCTCGACGAAGAAGCTGAAACCAGAAACAGAGAGGGGGAGAGGAGGAGGGGAGAGAGAAGGAGAGAAGAGGAAGGAGATGAGACCATAATTGGGAACCAAACAGCACTTAGGAGATCGGCAACAGTGGCCCTCAAGGCTTTTCCCCAAAACTAGAGAGACCATTGAAAATAGAAATCAACAACGACCAAATACGGAACCCTGAAATGGCCAATCTAAAAAAAAAAAAAAAAAAAAAAAAATTTCATTTTTTTTTTCCGGACAGAGAGGAGAGGTAGCAGGAAGATGGAAGCAAGAGTAGGGAAACAGGGAGGAGATGAGAACGAGAGGAGGAGAAGCAGAGGGAAAGAGAGGAGATGAGAAACAACATAGAATCAGATAGGAGATGAGATTGAGAGGAGGAGAAACAGAGAGAGAAAGGAGAATCATAAAGCAAGAAGCGAAGGGGGCAGAGAGACACGGTGGTGACCCGTGTCTCTCCGCCTCCAGAGTCACTCAACGCAACCAAAACAGAGAGACGGAGGAGGAGAGATGCAGAGAGAGGCTGTAGAGAGATCGGATGCAGAGTTCGGTTGCCGAGATCTGACGCTGTGTCGCTGCTGCTTCACCAGGGCGACCGAGAAGATGAAGACGATGAAAGCTTCCTCGCTTCTACTTCTCCTACTTCTGTCTTAGATCGATGTTTTCTCAGTAATCAGACGAAAATGTGTCGGTTTCAGAGTTCTGAAATCACCGGAAAAGCCGGGCTCAGATGTTGTTAGGTTTAACAAGTAACAAATGCATGTTCTTGCACTTTCCCTGTCATTAAATGAAAAAGAAAAGAAAAAAGATTTCTCCAAACTTTATCTTGGGAGTTTGTCTCAAGATGTTTTTTGTTCTTTTAGAAGTTTGGTATACGGCTTGACTCATGCGAGTTGCATTATGTCATGCCTAGGAGTTCTCTAATTGTGTTTTGCATATTGAGGCCTAATTGTGTTTATTTAAAAGAGAAATGGTTTTTATAGAAACTTAGTTTTCCATTTGTTTCATTTTGTTTGTACAGCTCTCTGTATCTTCAGCTCTTGTACCGTTATGCTGACAGCTTGTCCAAGGAAAATGTGCCTCAGATTTTCATGCTTAAGAAGTCAAAGAAGTTGGTTTGCCATTTACAGCTTCATCCTTGAGCTTTTGCACTGTGTTGTAGATTTTATTAACTTATTGTAACTTTTTATTCTCATCAGAATTGGTACAAGAAGCGAGGACCTAAAGAATCTATTGGAGAGATATATCAAGGGTAGCGCCATGGCTCTTTCAACTCCAAGACTTGTGATCCCTGCAGCAATATATGGAGTTTGGGTGCTGTCCCAGCATTTATCCAATGGTTTCTTTGATTTCCAGGTTTTCACATAGACATTCTATTCCCTTATTATTATTATTTTTTTAAAAGGCTTATCTTTCCCTTCTTTGATTTAGTTTAAGAGACTTACCCTTCATACTGGATGCCTTAAAAACAATAATTAGAAACTGATGCAGTCCACTCTTGCAAGTAGCCTATAATGAATTACATAAAGGGTTCCACTGTTGAACTGATGATCGGAAGCAGAAAACAAGTGTCTAATCTTCTTAAACCTGGACAAAGACCTAAACAATGCTAAATTAGTGTTTTATATTTATTGATTTTGATGTGATTGTACTCACTATATCTACTTGGTCATCCTTGAGCTAAAATCTGTAAATACAGATGAAGCAACTGTTGCCATGACTTCAAGAAAATCCTGGGGACGATATTAGTGGCATTGACTCTTCCTGTTGTTAGAGAACAGAGATATAAACTATCCCCATATTGAATTAAAGTACAGACTTTCATAGTTAGGGTGAAGTATGAAATTCTAGGCAAACCAAAAGTAACTGACATTCATCAAGGTAAACTTGGTAGTGGGATGATGAAGTTCAAGCAGCTATGGAAGCTAAGAAACATTACTTTAAAGCTTGCAAAGGAATAAGGAACCGGGGGGGGGGGGAGGATGTGAAAAGGCATACATTTGCTGGAAATAAAGCTAAGAAATCTTGAGATTTCAATGACAATAAAGGCACAGAAGATTGGGGAGGGGAAGTTGTATAAACCAGCTAAAATAAGAGAAAGGAAGAGTGAAGATTTCAACCATATTAGCTGCATTGAAAGGAAGATTCAAGTTCTCGGGAATACAGTTGCTATCTAAGAAATGGTCTAAATTGGGCACAAGTCAAATTGTAGCCTCAAATCCAACCACTTAAACACCCTCACCTGGAGAGGAAATTCAACTAACATGCATGTACAATGTGCTTCTCATGGTGATGTAACCACAGATCTAGGGTGAAGGGTAAAGCTGTTATTTTCCTAGAGTGTGGCTGCCCAGGAAATTCCAGCAATAGGTAGAGGGGTTTGTTAGGGTTTTAAAAGCAATTCAGGCCTGTTGAGAATGGCTATTGGTTGTTGAAATTCAGATTTGAAATTTGAATTTTAGGGCAACTTCTGGCTAGGGTGGGAGTGGGGCTAAGCTTGCTGTCCTGCAGATCAGACTTGAGTATGTAGTTGATCTACAAGTCAGAAATTGGTTCAGAGAAGGAAGACTGAGGTTTAAGCAATTAGGGTTTTTCTGAAATTTAACAAAATTCTGCAAATCACCTGAAGAAGATGAAGTGCAAGAAATTCTGAACTCCAGAAAAGAGGGCTGCTTTGGGGAAACTAATGTTAGGATTGATACTTTTGAGGCTTTTGTGATTCTGATGAGGGTAGAAAGGGATTGAACAAAATTGGGAATTAGGTTTCCTAATGGGGCTGGGATTTGACTGCCGTGGGAGAAAAAGAGGGGGAGGGAGGCTTGCAGGTGCTAGGGTCAAGGCTAGGACTTGAAGGAAAAACATAGGGGAAGGGGCAGGGGTGATTTGCAATGGGGGTGGGAATGGTTTCCTAGGTCAAACAAAGAGGGAGGGGGCTGGGTATGCTACGGTTACTAGGGGAGGCTTCTAGGGTTGTGCAAGAGAGGGGGGAAAGTGAAGATGGCCTGGTGGACTGGATTGCTTGGAGATTGAATGCTTGGCTGTTGGAAGATGAACGCTTGCTGGAAATTTATTGAAGACTTGAATGCTTGAAGACTCAAAGCTCAATAGACAACTGCAAGGTACCCCTCAAAGGAACCGTGCGACCTCTTAGCAAACACTCAATTCCTTAATCAATCCAAACTGAAAATAACTTGCATGAAAAGGCTATTTAGCCTGAAAATAAAGAATTTGACTCAAACTGGGATCTCCTTATTGATGGGGTCCCATTACATATAGGACGTTGATTCTTATCCAAACACTTGAAAGGGGAATCAAATTACTACAAAATTTCAACCCTTAGATTGGAATCACATTTTAAGTTACCCTTTAAAGCACATGTTAATTAGATAACTTAAGACTAAAGCAATCTATTGAAAATCAAGCTGATTCTTAAACAAAACCAAACCTGACTCAACTTAACAAACTGGACTCAACCAATGTTCTGGAAAATCCTAAAATAAATTTCAGAAATAAATTAAGGGCTAAAATGCCCAAGATACACCCCAAGTAGGGTTGGCCAAGCTATTGTGGTTTCTTGGAGCCATCCTAGGGGCCCCACTTGAGCTTTGGGCTAGGGGGGGGGTCCTTGTGTTCATGTCACATGGTTCCGTGCACCTGAGTCCTGGATTGATATGTTCTACCACATGGGCAAGTCCTACTTCTTTGAGCATTGTGTGTATGGAGGTCTAGTGGTCTACCTATTCATCATTTTCATGCCAACATGATCTACCACATCTAGGGGGCCCACCCACTATTTTGCTCATGGTTTACCATCCATAAAACCATTTGCATTGTTTTATTCATGGTTTTCTGGTTGTCCCAGGAAATTTTGGAATTATATACAGAATTTTGATACAGAATCAAACAATAAAATCAGACTAAGCACTAGACAGAAACTTAAGGAATTGATATGGAATAGTAGCGAAGAAAAAGAAATTGCAGGGACTAGACCTTAGAACCCACCAATGCCTAGATGAGTCTAACCATGACAGAACCTCCACATTTTTAGATCGTATATGTGAAACACCGAACTCTAGCTGCAAGCCTGCAAAAACATGTCATAGGGAGCATGGTACAACTATTCAGAGAGCTAAACAGTAATCTTGAATTTAGAAACTATTCTAGGAGGAGCCAGAACAGAAAGTAGAAATTGTTCTGTGGCCCTAGTTTCTGACAGAAAATAGAAACTCGTCATCTGCTAAGACAAACCTCTCTAGTCACATGAATTACAAACCAATGAAAACGTAAACTGGAATAAACGAAGAAAGGAAAACCATCACAATGCAAAACCAGTTGGACATAATCTTTGTTTTCCTGCATCATGCTGGAAACTAGCATCTTTCCGTTGGACATTCAAGTTTGACGGTGCACTCCTGCACCTTTACAGACAAATATTAGTTTACAGAAAGAACGGTGGGGAGAAAGTAAGAGAAGGGATGGTGGTACAGACAGGGAAAACTCGGGCTTCAAGTTCCTTCCATTATGAAGTTTGGATTTTCAGATGGAGTTGAAGAAATCCATTGACTTTCTGTATAAAGATTGGAGAAGCTAGTTAGCTTTTACCTGCAGAGTTTAAGCATTGTAATGGTGGGAGCACAATTGTCAAGGCATCACCTAGGCAACAAGGTTGCCTTGCCCAAGGCTAGCATTCACTTTATGCATCAAGGCATCCATATCCAAAAGGAGAAGGAAAACACCCAGAAGATGGCATTAATATTGGGTGCCTTACACACTACCCTAGATGACACCTTAGCATCATAGTGGTTGGCCATCACCTTGACTCGTTTTGGTGTCATGATAACTTTGTCCACTGTCATGTCCATTAAGTTATTTACTTGTGTCTAGGGATGCAAGTCTTGATGGTTTGAACCCACCTTGACCTACCCTAAGCCCGAACAGGGTTTGGGCTCAAAATTCTGGCTCTAAGGGTCAGTTAGGGCTGGCTCAGGGTTAAGTGTTTGACTAGGGTCAGCAATGTGTAGTTCTGCCCAATTCTACCATCGTTTAGGATATTTTTGTACAAGTAGGGCAACAATATGGAATTATGCATTGTTTTGTTGTTTCATGATTAGGATCGGGTTTAGGGCTAGGGTCAAGGCTAAGGTCAGGGTTAAGTGTCTAACCTGGCCCAGCTTGACCAGGCTATGGTATTTAGGGTCAGGGTCAGTTTTTAAAATTCTAGGCCCAAGCTGACCCTGTTGAAGCCCTACTTGCAGCAATTAAAATTTTCTACAATCTTGTCTTCTGGGGCTCGAGCATTATGCATATTCAAATTCCCTTTCAGGCACATTCATATATCAAATGGCATTCTTGGCTGTTTTGCAGCTTTATGGTAAACCATTTCTCTTTAGTTTTTTTCTGCCCATATACATGGAACTCAAAAACAACTAAGTTCCGTTATCCTATTCTATTACAATTTATCACCAAAACGAGAGCCTGATGATTCCAGATTCAATATTTTGTCTCATCACAGATTGTTCCAGCAATGTTTGGGATGTTTGCCTATAAGGCTGCTGCTTTGGTTCAAGTTTATAGGGATAATGAGGACCTGAAAATAATCTTTCCAGACAGCGAGGAGTAAGCAATTGAGTCGGCAATCTGATCCTTGAATTTTTGAAAGCAGAATTTGGTGCCTGTATGGAGTAATCCTTTGTAGATCTACCAGGTACCCAAATTCACGTATCAATGTATGATTTCAGGTGTAACTTGGTAGCTTGGAATGTTTGTCGGATTGTTAGATTGACAACCAGAACATTGTTGTTAAATTCCACATGTAATTAATTCTGTGGGGAAAATTTTTGTTGTACATCAAAATGAGAGAATGGCTGCATTTAAATGCTGTGGAAAGTCTTGACCACTGTGAATCTAAGAGCTGTCTGGGGTCATAGGTCAAATTGCAGATCCATTTTAATCCATAGATGCCACATGAATTGCCATGCCTTCATATGTGAGTCCTGTTGGGTGCCAAAAGGAAGCCAATATCCATAAAAACATTTTGACAACAAGAGGAAATCAAGATTGAAAATTGTTGACGCTGATCTTAGGATGAAACTGTCCTTGAATAATCGCACTAATCTTTCTATTTGTGGTACTGTTCAAGCTTGTCATTGAGCTATAGAGGAAGACCATAAAGATCTAAATGGGGATACTGCAAAACATCAAGTTATTCATGTGACTTCAATTGGTTCTCTCCCTCCTATGAATATAGATAACTTTTTTATCTGTGGATGGAGCTCGGAAAGTTATCCTGTTGATTTGGTTGAGGCAGAACAACCAACATTCACCAATGGTAGCATCCATTAAAGTCCCATCACCAGCAGCGAGAGTAGTGCCAGCATCCTTGATTGTTCTAGCATTCCAACGCATTAACCCAGCAGTGAAGGTAGAGAGCTCGATAATCCAGCAGCCATTGGTCGATCCACTCGCATTAGTGGCAGTGGAAGGAGGGTCAAAATGTGACAAAAGTTCAGAACCTTGCTTTAAGCTCTGGGAGACTTGGCCCAACCGTGCCCTCACTGCTTTTGGTCAATGTCACAGCTTTGGTATGCACATTCTGGCAGACGAATAAAAGCCCTTTGCAGGGTGAAATCCTGTTCTAGAAGTGGTTGCTACTTGACTGGTGCTTTCACAGGGAGCCATAGTAAAATGCTGCCTTGTTCTGGAACGGCGAAGAAAATGGGGACGCTTCATTAATGGGAACATCAAACTGTTTATAGCCATTGCACTTCTCTTCAGGTAGTAGGGGTCTCATTATCAGAAATCACTATGGGGAGTTCATAGCAGTGTAATGCAAGTCAAGGAGTTTCTCAGCTACATGGAAGCAGAGGTAGTAGCTTGCATCTCTGGTGTATCATGGTCTTCTTTGATTCAAACGTTGTTTGTCTTGTTCAGTGTTAAACTGGATTGGTCTCTCTGTAGTATGCTGGATTAATCTCTTAACTTTTGTTGTAAACCCTATCCTCGCAAAATTTCCCTCCTCTCTCAATCTGGATTAGGCCCTTTATTTGATCATCCACCTCCACATCCAAACATTCTTTTTTAAAAAAAAAAAAAAAAAAAAAAAAAAAAAAAAAAAAAAAAAAAAAAAAAAAAAAAAAAAAAAAAAACAACCCCCCCAGCGATGAAGGAATCGCAGCAAAAACGCTTTGCAAAGTTTTGATGCAAGGTCCATAGAACAAGTTAGACACCTTGACACTCATTTTGTTGAACATCTAGGGTTTTTTTTTGACAAATTTCACCTTATGCAATGGACTAGGATCATTAGTCTACACTATCTTCTCTACCCTAAGTTAGTCAAACAAGTTCTTAGAGACATTTCCCCTAACTACTCTGGTGAAAAGAATTTATATCCAACTTTCACATCAGACCTTATTTACCTTCTTGAAGTTCCTAAAAATGATCCATTAAAATTTTGTTCTCCCAAAGGCAAGATTGATTTTCTATCTGATGTTCTCAAGCCAAAGAATTTCAGACTCTTGAATGTATAACGTCTACTCTTCCTAAATTCAAACCCTTTGTTTTCCGAGAAAACGGTGATGGGAGAAACATTGCCTTTTGGATAGACCCATGGATCCCAACTATTAGTGGGAATTTCTTGCATTATAGCCTGCGAACTCAGACTAACAAGGTTTTGGTATCTTAGTCTACTTTGTTGGTTGTTGGGGTTTAGCCACCTGGGATAGAGGGATGGTGATGGGGCATCTTTTTGGATTGCTATTATAAATAGCTATGATGGGTCCTTTTGTGATGTTTAATGGTGTTTGTATGTTTATGATCAAGGTATTAAACTTTGAACAAAATTTAACAGTATTTTAGGTGTTTGATGTGCTTCTTCAATCTCATTTTTGTCAATTACTTCTCTTTTATGGGTCCTTCATTGCTGTTGAACCAGCACTTGAGTTAGTCATGACATAACCCAAGCTTCATATAATAAGGTCAATCCAATCTAGAATCTAAGTAGGTGACAACAATATGGTCTACAACAGGATGAGCATGTTCGGTTGAGATCCAACATTCCTATTGAAAATGAAATTGAATCACTTGTTCCTTGAACATTCTTTACATTGAGATTTCACTAAACTTCAGGGGCTTTTACTTGGTGAGAAAATGACTATGATTGGAATCAAGAAAACATCAACATAGAACAAATGAGATAATTATTGTTGAATTTGCTGCTGCAACACTTACTAGCATCTAAAACGCTTGGCGCGAAGACTAAAACAAGAAGAAAGAAAAAAATACTGCACAATACAATGTCAACCAGTCCCAGAAATGAAGGAACATGTGAATAGATAACATTCTCAACAAATTTCATTATTGGATGTGTACATACAGAGGAAACATGTAAACAAATTTAAGACTTGTTGCGATCATTTTAACACCCACCCGACCAGATATGCATTTGCGTGCAGCTAACAGCTAATTTTTACATAATCTAGATCCTCATCTTTACTCTGCAATTTCCTTGAATTTGAGATGAAAGATTTTTCAAGCATTAGAAGTTGAGACATAGCAAAGCATCACAACTCTGAGAGTCTTTGTGAGAATTAGGAAGTCAAGCACCATTTGAAGAAAATCCAATTCAGCAGAAAATTTAATATTTATTTTAACATTCTGATGCATCAAGTTACTCCAATATGCTATACTTTCTTCTTTTTTTGTATATCCTTTCAAGAATCAGTATGTTGAAACCCTCAAATGTAGCCCATTTTGTGCTTAAACTCTAGTAAACTTTTTGAGTTTGTCTCCACTAGAAATAGATATCTAAATTTTTTTATGATCAACCAATGGTTCAAACAAGAATTGCATACACTGTCAGAACTAGTTGAGATGATCAATTCCGTTGCTACACACTTGTATAACCACAAGCCCACAAAACAGTCACCTTATTGTGCATTGTTGTTGAAAACATCTCTATAAGAAGTGTAGAAAAGAGAGAAGAAGGAAGCACCAAGACGTTATCGTCACAACCCTTCTAGTCAATTTCTAACAATAACGTATCAAGATTTGCTTATAATGATTGACTGATAGCATATGACTAGAAGAACGATCAATAATTGACTTGTAAACGATTAACTTAGGTCAGTATACTGACCGAGAAATGGCCAATTAAGTGACCGAGAAACAGACATTGAGTGACTGAAAATGGTCAACAATTGATGTACTGTGCAAGGTAGTCTCAAAACTACCTAATAACTGGCAGAAATATCAAGAACTACCAAGAGGATTCAAATTCAAGTATCAAGGAGCTTTAAAAGAAGAGAAAGCTAGAAGCTGCAAAAAAATTTTGGTAGAAGAATCTGCAACAATTAAAAGTAGGGATAAGGATGAGGTTTGGATTTTCAAATAAAAAATTTGAACTGATTTCGAGTGCCAATGACTTCTATAAAAAGGATGGTAAGAAGGAGATTTTGGGACACATAGAGTCAATATCATACCAACACTCTATTAAGAGCTCAAAACCATTAAGTCGAACCCGAAAGAGTCCTAAACCACACTGTTGACACCTTAGTGTTTGAAATTCATATTAAAAGGTAACTCAAAGGGTGGAACCGAAAATCTACCAAAGAATAGGCTCATTAATAGGTCCATAAGCTTGTTTTGACCTATAAATCAGCATGCCATATGTCTTTGATATGGTGATCACCTAATTATTGTTGGGAAAAATACCGATAGACGGTTTACTATTTTCCCTCCTATGTAAAAGATCGACAGAGAAAAATAATACAAAAATGTATTCGTGAATAGTGCCCGTGTGAATAGTGTTGTGAATAGTGCTGGTGTGGGGCCCACGGAATAGTATTTGTGTGGGACCCACGTGAAATATAACGAAGGAAATAATCACAAAAGAAGCACCGACACAACAATATACGTGGTTCGGCTTTGCCTACATTCACGGGCGTAATGTGACCTTCATTATGAGAAGTTGAAATACAATACTTGTACAGTGCTTGGATTTACAACCCAAACCCAACCCTGTATCCAAAGCCGGATACCCCTGTACACCCTCTCTCAACTCACACTCTCAACTCTAGAAGAGTGTTCCCACACTTGGCTTACCTTCACTTGGCTTGCCTCTCACTTGGCTTACCTCTTACTTGGCTTGCTTGCCTTTCTACACTTCTCTACCATCAAGCAAACCTCCCCACCCCTATTTATAGTTGGAGAGGAGAAGGAAGAATGGACGTTGACTTATCTCCCTTGCCATTTTGTCAAAGAACTTACCATCCATATTAATGGAGTTGTCTCCAAAGGATTTAGAGATTAGGAGAGAGAGAGAGAAGGAGAGATTTCCTCTCTCACTTAGTCAAATATAGTAGCTGAGAGGAAATCATTTCCCATATGTTTGTCAACAAAGATGATCCGTCCATTAATGAGGAGGACTTTATATAATTATTCCTAGAATTGATAAATGGGAAAACGTGCTGGACACTTGTAATATAAAAAAAAAATTTGGGGTAACTTTTAAAATAAATTTGAATTTTATTTAAACTCACTCATAAATTTGAATTTTATTTAAACTCTATTTTGTTGGGTAACCTTTGGATTACTTAAATGCCACATGGCACAATCCTACGAGGGAATTGTAGGGAAAGGAATTACAGAAGATTTGAATCCCTTGTTTTAAAGGTGTTCTTGAGCCTTGTATTAGAAGCTATTACAATCGATTTCACAGGAAGCAGGGAAGAAACTCAAGAACCAAAACAAAGTTTAACGTTAAAGGTTTTGTTGTTTGTTGATTTTTTTTTAATTAATAAATTATTATTTATATTAAATTTAATGTCATTCAAATGACAACTGGTGATAGAAGGTTAACAAAACTAACCCATAAATAAAAGAGAAAAATAAAAAATATTGTTCATCTAAGAGATTCACACGTTCGTTCAGTTCATAATTAATTAAAAATAATTTTTCACGAGTAGTTAGAATTAGAAAATAAATAAAGGGTTCGTAGAGTGGTAAGATCCATAAATCTCAGTAGAGAGGTCATGAGCTCGATTTACGGACATCACTCAAGCTGACCCGAATAAACCTCATACCCCCCCCAAAAAAAATTAAAAAGGGTTTTCCATTAGAATTAGAAAGTAAAAAATCTCTTTCGCCAAAAAAAAATACAATTTTGCTTCTGTAGTGCGTAATAAATGCGCACTACGGTGGAGTGAGCCGTCCGATCTAATCGGACGGCTCGGATCATCCTCCCCATTAAAAAATCAAAAAAAACCCATTACCCACCTCATTAAGTGTGTGAACAGAGTTCGATCTGTTCGGTTCGGTCTGATGCAAACCAACCGGTCCATCTGGGCGGTTTGACTGGGTTTAGTATATCTTATTAATGGTGTATTACATACTACCAGCCTATACGTATATACGGTTGTACAGTAACCGTATATACAACCAATTCAAATTGTTTTGAAATTTACGAAACAAACCCCTGTTCTAAACCACCCCGCCCATTTCATTTTCATTTGTGTTTTCGTTTTTGGCTAATCTAAAGCAACCTTACCAAGCTGGAGAAGAAATCGAAGGAGAGAAGAAGAAGAAGACCCCTTTGTGTTTTCGTTTTTGGCTAATCTGAAGCAACCGTACCAAGCTGGAGAAGAAATCGAAGGGGCGTCGTTAGTTGAGAACGAAGAAGAAGAAGAAGCAGCAGAGGAGAAGAAGTGGCAGTTGAGAACGAAGAAGAAGAGGAGAAGCTCCAGCTTCGATTTTGAGAAATCTAGGGCTGAGATTGTCTCGTCTCGTCTCTGCGATTCTTCGATCAAAAGGTAATAACCAACTCTTAAAACCCTTACCAAGGAAATTCCTGATGATGTGGTAGAAACCCTGATTTTGTCGTTGATTAAAGCTGAAAAATGCTCTGTAATAACTTGGTCGGTTTCTTTTAGTATTTGTTGTTTTACCTTTTTGTGGGGTTGTGGAGGGGTTTAATTTTGTTGTTTTGTGTACTGCATAAAATTGATGCATTTGGGTATGTGTGTCTTAATGGTTCTCATTTCAATTGGTAAATCTTGTAGAGAGAATGGTTAGTTTAAATTTTTCGAGCTGCTATTTTGAACGGTGACCTTGTATAATGAAGGGTGACTGTGTGTATCTGGGTTGTCATTTGTCTCCTTGTTCAAGTGGGTTTAATTGGTGCAATTTGTTTATCTATTTATTGTCAGTCTTGAACAAGTTTACCCCTGGGTCAGTTGTTTGATGGGTGTGGTTAGTGGCACATTTCCTTTCTAAAAGTATGTGAAGAACACTTGTGCATGAGTAGCATAACAGTCTGTTCCTTCGAGACCCAGTCTATTGCAGCTTGTTACAACTTTATTGTAAATGTCCCAGAAGTTTTATCGAGGTTCGTTGTTCTATTCTTGAGTATCGTGTTAATTGTAATTTCATCGAAATCTTGTATCACAAAGAATGTAGCCAATGAATGGAATCCTATTGATTACTGGATGTTGAGGAGAGTACCAGCTTGCAATTTCTGAAGTCAAAGTAGAATTGAAGTGTCTTTGCCATGGTTTCAACCCCTACATGCATGTAATGCCAAAGGTTAACCTCATATCCCTCGGAGAGCTGTATCTACATCCATTTTATGAACTTTGAACTTGAAGTGAAGAGTAATCGGTTTTTATATAACTTTGAACCTCATAATCTTTTTGAAGGCTATAAATAACCTACTCATGCAATGTAAATTTCAGATATGTTGACTGAAAATTTTTATTTGAAAAGATACTTGAGAGGAGTCATGGGATCCCAAGGTAGGTGACCTGTGGCTGGATTTGTGACTGTGTTTCTTCCTCCTGCATTTTATTTCCCTTTATGTGGACCTAGGTTTTCCCTATTTGGTTTTGAAAGGATCCATGTAGCTGGCCCCATTTAGTTGGGATAAGGCTTAGTTTGTTGTTGATTTTTTGTTGTATAAAACTTGTAAGAATTAAAAACAATAATCAGATGATGGTCTTCTACACGGTCAAAATTTGGTTGGACCCTTTTGTTTATTATTTTACGGTTTAGGGCTGCATGTTAAATTTGTGTTAAATTTGGTTGAACCCTTTTGTTTATTATTTTACGGTTTAGGGCTGCATGTTAAATTTGTTATAGTTACTTTAATTTGTGTTAAATGTTGATTATCCAATATGTTTTTTGATATGTGCAGCAATTAGAGTTGGACTAGTATATGGGCCGTAAGATGGCAGCAAGTGGAAAGCATGTGCCAACAAAGCGGAAGGCTATGGCAAAGGATAAGGGAAAGGGAAAATCAGTTGTAGAAGCTGATGACGAAAGGGGCTGGTTCAATGATGATTATCCCCAATGCGATCCCAAAAGATTAAAGAAGCAAGCTATAGCTGAAGGAAGGGAAGTGGACATTCATTCTTTCGAGGCTGTAGGTCTAGCAGCCAGATTTAGAGAGATTGGTTGGGAAAAAAATACTTGAGGTAAATACCAAGTGTTATGAGGACTTGGTGAAAGAGTTTTATAAAAATTTGATTGACCAAGGAGTTGGGGAAGAGATTGGAGCCGTAAGCAAAGTTAAAGGGGTGCAAATAAAGTTTGATATTTGTAGGTTAGCTGAGATTCTACAAATCTCAAATGAAGGTGCAAAAGTATTCTGGGAGCCTAAGAAGAAGTTCAATGACCTGATTAATGTGGATGTGACATATAGGGATATAATGCTGAATTATACGGGTGACACGAGGCATGTGAAGCTGAGGTAGCTGAAACCACTTCCGCACGCCATTGCATACATTGTGCAACACAATGTTGTACCTCGCAGTGGTCACCATGAAAGCTTAAATTCATTTGAAGCTTATGTCACCTATTGTGTGCATACAGGTAACAAGTTGAACCTACCGTACATCATTATGAAAATGATGCAGTACGCGAGATTGGCACCTAATCGGGCTCTCCCTTATGGCAAACTGCTGACACACATTTTTGAGCATTATCATATTGATCTGTCAGCGGAGGATTCTGAAGCGGGGAAGAAGAAGAAGAAGAATGATGCAAAAATATCTGCCAGTAATTTTCATTTTGGAAAACCATTGGGAGATGTAGGAGCAGAGGGTGCAAATGTAGGAGCACCGGTTGGTGAGGGTGTTGATCAGCAGGATGGAGCTAGATTGTCAAAATTTGAGAGAGAATTTGCTATCCTCAGGGGTGATGTACGGTATATCCGTTGGCGCTTAGATCAAATTGCAGAAGAGTTGTAGCTTTCGGATCTTTCGGAGCACTCAGATGGTTCTTCTGATTCTTTAAATAGCTTGTTGAATGATTGAGTTGCTCAAATCATAAAAGGATAAGGTAATGTTATTTGCAAGGAACTTGTTTGGAACATTTCAGGCGTATTTTCTAAAGATGGAATGTTATTTGAAGTTGGATGTGTTAAATAGATTTACAATAGACATTGGTTTTTTTTTGGTGAACAATTTGTATGTCACATATTTCTTATCTTTTGTTATTTCAGTGTGTGTGAATGACTATGAATATGATCGAGTGGTGAAAAATGATTTATTCTATTCATACTGCCATTGTGACTTGTTATATTGGTTTGTAACATATTGTTATTGCATTGGGAGTTCAGACATGATATGAAGGTTGACCATTATTACGAATTACCAAACACCACTTCAACCTGTAACAAACCCCAACCTGCTTAAAATTACTTCATCCATTCCGTATGGGGAGATAAAATTACATTTAATCTTAGCTTAACAGGAATTTTGGGTGTGTATATGGATGTAATCCATGAATTCCACACATAGTATATTCAAATATCAAAATATAAGAAATATCACACATAGTATATTCAAATATCAAAAAATAAGAAATATAAAGAAACAGGAACTGGGAACCTTACAACTTGTTATCTGTCTATTAAATAAGCATTGTTCAAAGGATTCAAACAAAGAATCCCATTCAGCAAAACATCCAAATTAAATTTAACAACAATAGTCAACCTATTCAGATTGTGATGCAGATCCTTCAGCTTCAGCAGTAGGTGGTGACGAGTCAGAAATATCTGGGATGCCCAGCTTATTGGCTACTTGATCCACGCGCCGAAGGATCTTCCACAAATGTCTTGAGGTTCGTGATAATTTTTTCTCAACACCCTCAAATTCATCTCGACTCATGTATGGATCAACACCAGCATGTGCTCCTACACCTGGAGGCTGCACTCCTACATCCGCCATCTCAAGATGGAATTTTTTTCCATGGATTTTAACTTCATTGTTCTTCTTCTTATTCTTCCCACTTTCACAATCCTCCCCCTCAAGATCAATCCCATAGGTAGTAAAGATTTGGGTAAGGAGTCTACCATATGGGAGAGCACGATTGTGGGCATCTTTCGCATACTTCATCATTTTGAGAATTATGTACGGCATGTTGAGCTGCGTACCTGAATGAATGCAATGGGTGACATAGGCTTCAAAAGAACTCAGCCGTTCACGGTGACCTCTTCGTGGGATAATGTTGTGTTGCACTATGTAAGCAATTGCATGAGGAATTGGTTTTAGGTCCTTCAACTTCACGCGGGTGTTACCCGTGTAGTGAACCATTATATCACTATAAGTGCGACCAACATCAATGAGGTGATCAAACTTCTTCCTAGGCTCCCAAAAATATAATTGTCCTTCACTTGAGACTCCTAGCCTTTCACCCAGCTCACCAATATTCAAGGCAATCTCCACCCCTTTAACATTGGACAGGGCATATAAGTTTCCCTCCTCCTCCTTGAATCTCAAATTAGAATAAAAAACTTTAACCAGCTGGTAATAACAATTAGGAGGTAACTTAAGTATGTTATCCCACCCAATCTGCTTAAACCTATTTGTTACACCTCCTCTCTGAAAGGAAGGGATGTCTACATCCCTTCCTTCTTCTATACTTTGCTTATTAATGAGACTAAATGACGCTTTTGCATCGTCATCCACCAAATATGAAGCGTCGCCTTGCTGTTGCTTTTGCTTCCCTTTTTTAGCCCCTTTGGCCTTCTGTTGAGTGGTTGCCTTAGGAGCCATTTTCCGGTGAGACTTATGGTACTTTTGGCTGCATGGATGCAACAAAACATATTAGCTAAACAACATATTATTAAAATGAAACTAAAGTATAACAAAACAAATACTAATTATACAGATGAGAGTCATGAGACAACATTAAAGAGAGAACACAAACAATCTAAGCATGAAAAACATTCAGTCCACACATTAGTTATTCAAAATTGGATGCCAACCATTGGCCTGGATTGAAACCTAGCCCCAACAAGTCATATTATAGACAAACATTTCCACACCCATGTGCCAAGCATCCACCCACACTCAACACATCACAAACAGAGGGAAATAACCCTCTAATGTTAACACAAAAAATGCTTCAAATTTACAAACCCTACCAAGTTAAAATACAAACCATTAACAAAAAAACGGGTTTGATCACAAAATTATCAAAGTGAAGTACTTTAAGTTCTAAACATTAACGAATGAAGTGATAAAATATCCACAGATTGCATAACAACATCGGCATTTGAGTATCTTAGACTGAGGACCCACTTCTTCAGCATTCCACATGTTACTAAAGGTACATCACTATAATTTGTAGGTCATAAAACCTTTATTCGCACTTATAATAATCTTAACCTAGGCTAAAGTACATCCACAGCATCATCACCTATCAAAAGCAAATAATAAAGGAAGTCCAAATCACAAAAACAGTATGACAACAAACAACCAAATTATTAAATGCCACAATATCATCAACAATGCTCGTCACCACCATTTTTATTGCTCCCCTGTTGGGAAACCAACTTATGTTTGCCCAATAATGGATGTTATCATTGTTTCAAATATTCTGTTTTAAAAAAGTATTGAATAACCTCGTCATTGTAAATGACTCCATTGAGAATTACGACACTCCACTAAATAGTTGTATATCCAAAATATTAAAATGCATTGGTTTGAACAGTGAATATGCTAAAGATAGGATCTTATACGAAGGTATGCATTAACAGAAATCAATTATACTATAGCCGTCGACATGAAAGGACTTCATCCAAATAAAAATAATAAAATATGAGTGCATGGGTGATGACCAAGGTCCCTGGGAATGAAAACCACATATATCTCAATATTGTCCCAGAGAAGTTGCATCATCAAAAGGTTCAGTCATTTCATTTGAAGGGCAAGATGGCAAGATGAACCGAAATTTCGAACCTTGTTAGTAGCACACATCAAAAGCCTACATCTTTTTTCCCCTCTCTCTCTTGACCTCTTTAATTATGAGGTATGTCCTTGCTAGATGAGCTAATCCCTAGAAGTTGAGACATTTACATGAAGACTTAAATAACTGTAAAATTTTTCCAATGTGCAGAAAGTGATGGAAAGATTTCCAAGTGCCTAATCACAATAAATAAGTCAAGGTTTTGCATCCAACAATCTCAACAGCTTCTTGCTTTGTGCAATACAAGAGTTCAACTACACATTCAGTAGGCTGAGAGAAAAGTATTCCCTATAAAACAACACACACTCGTTTGGATTGTATTCGAAAAATGCCAAATACAACCAACAAACAACAAAAGAATGGATACAACCCACATTTACTTTTCTTCTTTTCTCGATAGAGTAGTGAGACAAGGGCGAGTAAAGCAAAGATGTCAAGCTATACATGAATACATGAAATGCGAGTTAAATAGACCCCATAATGAGGCCATGAATTTACATAATACCAGAATGCGAAAAACAAAGACACGGCCACTTGCATACAATTGGATCCCACAAAAGTGCCAGGCACGAACAAAGTATGTATATCTGTCCACCCTTGCTCAGAAGTATGCTAACGATTTTGACAACCTCGGTTTCCATGAAAATGACATATTCCAGTGTTCACAATGATGCCTACCTCTTCTTATTAGGTAATTCAAGGGAGTAAATTTGGATCCAGAATCGACTTTTTAAAACAAAAGAAAACCAAACCAAATACAATTCAATATAGATTCAAAGTATCTAAGGCAAAAGCCAAACCGTAAAGTACTAAATTACTTATTCCCTAACCAAACCATGTATAGTGATTTTAAGTAGAACATACCAATATATATATATATATATATATATATATATATATATATATATATATATATATATATATATATATATATATATATATATATATATATATATATATATATATATATATATATAATATTATAAAATATGGTCTATTAAAATGGTATAAACTCCAAATAGAACAAGAAACTGTTTATGAATCCAACAGAAGTGTACTGAAACCAAACCTACTCAACACACTTTTTGTAAATGAATATGCGTGGGTTGGGAGGAGGAGGGGGTTGTGGGTTAGGCTCAATGGGCATGGTTGGAAAGGATAAACGTCAGCGGAGGGAGGGGTTGGAGGACTGGGACAGGGGGAGACAAGGGGCGCCATTGACAGTAGGCAAGACGGAAGAAGTCCGAGAAGTTAGATAGGGTGTTTGAAAGAGAGAGAAAGGAGGGAGGGGGGAGCAACAATAATCTTGCAGGAACCTTGTGCTTTGGAGTGAGAATTGCAGGGGCGACAAGGCCAACATGATATTCTTCTTTGAGGTGGATGACAAGGGTACAGATGCCAATGGAGCATCTATAACTAGTGCTTCGGTCAAAGACACATCGATGTCTCACAAGGTAGAACTGAGTTCTTCAGAGGGAGAGCTGTAAATTGAAATTGCAATAGATCCTACGAGATAATTAATAGCACTATGGTCTTCCTCAAGGAGAGTAAAGGCCGGTGACTCAGTGGTGTCACAACCTACAAAGAGATAAAAACACTTGTATCGGGAGAATCTGGCAGCAGGGGCGGTGCAATCTGGAATCTGATTGACCTCAGCACTTTCCAGAAACTGTTGCAGTCCAACATTTTGTACAGTACGGTAGAGGGTTGTTTTTAGGGATACGTAGGGAGTCAGCTGAAGAGATAAGGCCCTATGGAGCAATGTCAGGGGGTAGCAGCTAACCATAAGCAATGGTGGAGTGGCCATGCATTGTTTCTAGCCATGGACAATGACTCTGCTGGCATTAACGGTGTCGGTGGCTTCCCCCACTTGGACTCTCCGATAGGGAAGGGGTGACAAATAGGCGGGAGATTCCGAGTGGGTCTACAGCAGATGAAGGGAGTGGTTCAGGGGAGGTACAGGAGGGTACGGAGGGATTAAAGGATTTTACGGGAGGAATGGTTTGTAGTGGCATCAGGGGCCAAGGTACTTGGGAGGAACAGTTAATTGCCAGGCTTTACTAGAGCAAGCAAAAGCGGGGTGGATAAAAGACTTCATAGTAACGACAATGGGGAGGAAGGTTTTCAAAAAGGAATTCTTGGTTGAAGCTCCAACCTTCTTTTTCCTAAATAAGAATAGAGGGAGGCAAAAGTGAGGCCGCAAAGGCTTCCATACTAATTCTCACATACAACAACTTGGGTGGAGCTAATTGTGGCTTTGTGCGAGTGAAATAGAAAATTTTAGACTAATTCAAGCACAAGTCGTAGTCATTTAGGAGGTCTAAAAACCACAAACAAATTATATTTGTGAACATTGTAATTGACTCAACAAAAGACACCATCAATCGCTTAAACTTAGGTAAAAAACTGAAATCCACATAAAAGAAAACACAGCAGAAATTCATTAACACACGTATCTCGAATCACACTCGAGAAAAGTAGAAGAACCTCTACAACTTAACAAACTAATATAGACACAAAAGTAACCACTTCTATATTTTGAGAAACCACAGCAGCCGGAAGTGAACAATTTCAAATGAACAAAAAAAAAATTAAGAAGAAGCAAAATTCGCACTGAAACAGCAAAGGAAATAGAACTTGTTAGGGATAAATTCGCACCTGTAATCGGACCAGAGCAAACCACTAGAGTTGTTGCCTAGGCGGACGGCTGATTATGAATGTTGGGGCTTTACATTTTGAAATTAAACACAACTTTGGTTTGTCTTCTCCGCCGCGTCAACCTGCTGCTTCTCGAGCTTCTCCGCTCTTCCCAAGATATTGACAACGATCGAAGCCTCAAGGACTTGGAGAAGTTCGAGAAGCAGCAGGTTCAGGAACAATAAGAAGCAGAGGAGAAGACGAACCGAATTCCTATTTCATTTCAAAATCAAGATATTGAGAGCAAAAAAATTCAGATAGGTGTCCAAGACAGGTGTTCACATTTTTTACCACCTTAGTAACTTAAAGAAAGCACTCATGCATCCTACTGACTAGTTCCTAACCCAGGATGATACAACTCTATTTCACTCAAATATTCTACCGACTTGTGAAGCTTGATAAGTTTTCTATTCTTTGGTGGAAGGACACCAAATAATAGCATAGCAGGGAGCAATACAAAGGTGAAAACAAATCCTAAAGATTGCAAAGATAAGTGAACCACATTCCTTCAACAACATGGTTAAACAAGACACCACATTAAAGAAGAAGAAGAAAAATATCACAAAAGTAAGAGATCTTGGAATACAATATATAACAACTACTACTTGACAAAACGGGTTTGATCACTATCAACTCATATTTAAACATCTGGAGAACGATGGCAATCTGAAGAGTGGTAGGAAAGGGCTCTCATTCAAAGGCTGGCACCATAAAATTTTATTCATAGAAACAACCTAACCATGTGCATCAACCATACAAAATAGAATTGGCAGCAAATCTCTCAGGTATCTCAGTATAAGCCGATTAGGCTTCTTTCGGAAGGGACCACAATGATGCTCCATTTAAGATGATGCAGAAAACTATCACCGAAAAGGTAATCTGTACTTTTGAACACTTTAAGTTGGCTAATCACATTCAACATGCAAAGCCATCATCGACAGCATAAAACTTCATCAAAAATACCAACTCAAACTATCAATTTTTTTTTCTTCTCATTAACACTACCAACTTAAATAGATAAACAATATGTAATCATTAAAGTAATGGTTAACTAAAGGAAGGCTGTCATTCTAACATCAATACCCATAAGCTCATTGAAACTCAAAATAGCATTACTCCATAGAACAAACAAAATGGTCCAACACAATTTTGAGTGTGTGGAAGAGCATCATCTGATTAGTTTTTTTAAATCTTACAAATGAATAAAACAATAAAGGAAAACTGCCCCACGGACAACAAACCCCCGGAAAACAGCCCCCCACCAAGGGAAGGCGAACACAAAATGAAAGCACCCAAAAAAGAAGCAAAAAGGCAACCCAAAGAAACAAGCAGCAAAACAAACAAAAAAAGTTTGGATTTGGTGGGACCCAACAGAGGAAACCACAAACAAACACAGAGGAAGTTACAAACAAAAGCAAAAGACAAGATAGAAAGGAACAAGGGAAAGGGATTTCAAGGCTGAATTAATTGATATTCAACAAGTTCATTAAGTTTAAAACACTCCATGGGATTATTTTGGAAAAAATCACATCTTTCCTTTATTTTGGTGGTTTCTTAAAAAGAAAAGGAAAAAAGTTAATCCTATAAGAGAGAATAACTGAAAAAGAGCAAAAAGAAAAGATAATGCGGGTTATTTGGGATTTTGAAAAAATAGAGCCACACGAACACGGAGCTAACGGGGGGGCATTAGTAATGGCAAGTAAGGTTGGAATAGTATTTTAAAAGTCGGGGTAAGTGGAATAAAATCAAAGTGCAATAATCCCAACAATAAAACAAAAAATCAACAACAAACTAAGCCTTATCCCAACTAAATGGGGCCAGCTATATGGATCCTTTCAAAACCAAATAGGGAAAACCTAGGTCCACAGAAAGGGAAATTTTGATGCAGACGGAGTTTTAATGATGTCAAGGAGACAATGTTCTCACGTTGTACATGTAACAACTTATTGCGTGAACTCAGTATTATGAAAAAGAAAGAAAACTACATAATCCTAAATGAGGTAACCTTACTCCACAACCCCACAAAAAGGTAAAACAACAAATACTAAAAGAAACCGACCAAGTTATTACAGAGCATTTTTCAGCTTTAATCAACGACAAAATCAGGGTTTCGACCACATCATCAGGAAATTCCTTGGTAAGGGTTTTAAGAGTTGGTTATTACCTTTTGATCGTAGAGCGCTGTTTAAATCAAATGGAAGAAGACGAAGGCCACTGCGACTCAAGACCTACAGAATGTTTCGTATTCTTTGATTTGGTTAAGAATGAAAGATAGAAAGATACGATTCAAGATAGCAAAAGAATGGTTCGCTAAAACCTGCGACTCAACCTACGAGTTGCTACTTCAAGCTACTTCGTCATAGGTCCTAAATGAGGTAACCTTACTTGAACTTCACCAAATCGAAGCTTAGAAACGAAGAATCGCAGAGACGAGACGAGACAATCTCAGCCCTAGATTTCTCAAAATCGAAGCTGGAGCTTCTCCTCTTCTTCTTTGTTCTCAACTGCCACTTCTTCTCCTCTGCTTCTTCTTCTTCTTCGTTCTCAACTAACGATGCCCCTTCGATTTCTTCTCCAGCTTGGTACGGTTGCTTCAAATTAGCCAAAAACGAAAACACAAAGGGGTCTTCTTCTTCTTCTCTCCTTCGATTTCTTCTCCAGCTTGGTAAGGTTGCTTCAGATTAGCCAAAAACGAAAACACAAATGAAAATGAAATGGGCGGGGGTGGTTTAGAATAGGGGTTTGTTTCGTAAATTTCAAAACAATTTGAACTGGTTGTATATACGGTTACTGTACAACCGTATATACGTATAGGCTGGTAGTATGTAATACACCATTAATAAGATATACTAAACCCAATCGAACCGCCCAGATGGACCGGTTGGTTTGCATCAGACCGAACCGAACAGATCGAACTCTGTTCACACACTTAATGAGGTGGGTAATGGGTTTTTTTGATTTTTTAATGGGGAGGATGATCCGAGCCGTCCGATTAGATCGGACGGCTCGCTCCACCGTAGTGCGCATTTATTACGCACTACAGAAGCAAAATTGAAAAAAATAATGATAAATAAAACTCTTGATATTTTAGAATATTGCGATTTGATGGTAACTGAATTCCAGAAGGATTTGGACTCGTCTTTCCTTATTAAAAAACTCTTGATATTTTAGAATATTACGATTTGATGGTAACTGAGTTCCAGAAGGATTTGGACTCGACTTTCCTATTTTGTCTACGCTTCATTCCCCTGCTCTATAAATTAATCGGCCTCCGTTCGTTTTAAGTCACAACATCTTTCGATTTCGTCTTTGCTGAAATCAGTCTAGTTCTTTTTTATTTTCTCACAGAGACTGAGACAGGTGCTATTGAAGAGTTTTTCAGATTATTGCTGCTACAATGTCTTCTGAGAAGTTAGTTTTGAAGAGTTCTGATGGTGAAATCTTTGAAGTTGATCAATCCGTCATGTTTGTATCAGAATTCATCAAGAACATGGTCGAGGATGGGGTTTGTGGAACGATACCGTTACCGAACATCAATTCAAATACATTAGTCAAAGTTATTGATTACTGCAAGAGATTTAGCACTGGATCTGCGAAGAAGAAAGGGAAACAAATTATTCTGGCAGGGGAAGCAGATGGAGATGAAAAGAAACGAAAAGCCGAAATAGATGAAGAAAGGAAATGGGAAAAACAATACCTGAATGTTGATCAACAAACGATTTGCGATCTAATTGTTGCTGCAAATTTTCTTAACATTCCAGAATTATTGGAGATGGGCACGGAAAGAATAGCTAGCATGATAAGGGGGAAAACAGTTGAACAGATACGAGACACGTTCAATGTAGAAAACGATTTTACTCCTGAGGAAGAAGAGAAAATTCGCAATGACGCTCCATGGGCTTTCCAGTATTGATCCAGCTTTGTTCTAAAGTAATTAGAAACACAAGATTAGAATTAGGTTTAGAATTAGGTTTTTGAACTGAACAGAGCAGTGATTGTATTTCTCTAGCCAGAGAAAAAATTGTTTTTTTTTTTTTAGCTATTTTGTGTTTTTTTTTTAGCTTTTTTTCGAATCTTACTTTCACATCAACAAAGTTGTTTTCTTCAGAATTTTTTTCTTATATAAATGAAAATTTATTGAAGGCTATGAAAAATTAGAGATCTAGACAATACAGAGTTGTTTGAGTGATAAGATTTTTCAGTGGTGTGGTTGTGGGTAAAGGTGTTTTATGAATAAAATTTGTACCAAATCTGGTCTTGCTTCGGTTTAATCTTTGACCCCGAATGAATACAACTCAACCACGGTTGGGTCATAGATCCCGGTTAGCCCTGACCCCATGGTTGGGACCGGTTTTTGTTTAAATTATTAGTTGCGTGAGGATGATTGATTCTACAGTTATGTAGGTCTTGGATCCAAATATCCTTTCCAATTAGATCAATCGACCAGAATTTTCAAAGCCTTGCATATGTGGTTAAAACATTATCAAGTTTTTGTTCCACCCACAAAACTTGACTTACATTATCTGCAAAAACTGTTCTTCAAACCACTTTTCTTCACAGGCTCGTTCTATAAGAACAAAAGAATGAACATTTTAACAAACACCTAACCCTCTTCTTCCGCTCTGCAAAAACAAAAGAACACCAGAATTGTACTCCAAGATTGTTACCAAATGCATCGTAAACATTTTCCTCAATAAACTAAGACACAATTACATGGTGGTTACCCAAAAAGAAAAAAAGACAAAGAAGCATTTATATGGTTCTCTCTTACGGAATCCATCTCCTACCCCTCCAAATTGCCTGAATCTCATACGGTATGAAGTGCAAGCAAGAGAAGAACTGGATACATCAAACTCTAATACTACAACTGAAAGTAAAACCTTTTAGTTATTAATTAATGTACATAAACCTAATACCTTAATCTAGGGAAAACCCTAGAGTAACAACAACAACAGCAGCAGAATAAACAAGCTCCTATGAGAAGAAAATTTCCAAGACCCTTCCCACAGATAAGGATATAGCTTCAGTAAGTCTTGAGGTTGAGAAACAAGGCTTATCGAACAATTTCATTAGAAAAAACTAAGGAAATGTAACCCCCATACAACTCTACAAAACTTTGATATGAACAGAACCACTCAGAAAGGGGCTGAGCTTGTCCTTCGAAGTTGATACTTTGGTTCAGGAGGTGGTGCAGACGGCAACATCTTTTCCAGTTCCTGCAAATGAAGATGACAAGAGAAAGATTATTTTTTCAGGGGTTTCCAGGAAAATAGAGAAAGTAGAGCAAAAAGAACACTTCATTCTTCCCATTCCACAACCCAAAAAGGAATCCTGCGTGTATCTTCAGATTAATTGTGATGGAATAGATTACTGAAGAGATTGCAAATGTTCTCAACCGAGTTAAAAATAAAATACAGTCGGGGAATGCACAGTATAAGGATAAATTCCAAATCAGAACCTCATAGCAGACCAAAACCAAAGGGGGCCATTAGCCAGTGCAGGTCCTGCCTATGTGTGGGATCCTGACACAGGTGATTTTGGAGTTGAAAGCACAATGCAGATACCACAACAAATTGGAAAAACTGGAAAGACTAATATGAGGTGTTTTTACTGTTTATCGGGTCAAAAGATAAGAGGTAATAGCAGGTGGAGATCGATGGTATCATCAGACAAACTGTGACTTGCATTTCATTATCAAATGCAGTTCATTAAGTTCAGCTAGACAATAGCCTAAACCAAGTTATAATCAGGAAATGCCTCAGAATACATTTAAATTGCAGGCAAAAGGTTGTTACGAAATGGACAAAGGCAGGACTTTTTCAACACATGGATGCAGAAACGAAGTATATGTTAATAGAGTCGAAGGGCTGATGCTCTAATTTGGATCGCATCCAGTCATCAAATTCATTTTCGTGTTGAACTAGTGCTGCAGTTTTACCTGAGCTGTATCTTGAGAACCAATGATTAGAATTACAAACAAATCAACTATTGCCTCGTGCACTCATTCAACCATAGTAAATGCATGTTCGTTTTTTACTTGTAATGGTCCCCCACTAGAACTAACTAAGAATTGTATGTGCCTCCTCATAGATTATCAATTGCCAAAGAGAAATGAAAAGGGGAGGAGAAAACAAATTGAGTAAATATGGAGCTATCTTTACCAAGTCACTCTTTGGGCTTGCATTCAAGAATGGATGTCGCAAGTTGGGCATGGGAGATTTATATGCTCCAACTTGAGGGAAGCGTTGATGATATCATGTTCCAGCTAGTGGATGATTACTTTCTATTTTGGTTACTTCTATTTTTCTTATTGCTTGGTTGACAAGTAATCTCCCTAAGATAGTTTCTTTTTTGGTAGATTTGGGAGATTCTATACACTGTAAGTTTTCTTTTTGCTCTAACTCAGTTTAGAAAAGTTCTCCAAAACCGAGATTGGGTTCTATATTATAAATAAAGTACATAGGGGAGGGCCTTAATATGCACGAGCTCTCTCCCTCTTTCTCTCTACGTCTTCTGCTTCTTCTCCCCTCTTCTCTTCTCTTGTCACTCTCATTGTCCCTGATGATCTGACCTTTTAGATATTTAAAGCTGCTAAACAGACATTGTACCCTAAAGAACTGAGGTACATCTCCATCCTCAGTCTACAAAGGGCATTATTAGAACTATCAAACAACAGAGCCTCTAATTTAGTTCAAGGTTGGAAGAGGTCCAACTAGAAGCCAATAACCAGGATCTGCCATTGGTAAGTTTGAGAATAATCATAATAGAATTTTAGGTCAAACTAGTAAAGTTTTGTGTTTAGTAGACCTAGGATGGATGGTAGCGGAGGTAATGTTGATTGAAGGGAGCCTACCAGTGAAGGTTATGGTAAGTTCTAACAGTGGAAAGTGTGCAGTAATTGAATTGCCAGCAAGTTAGAGTTAGGTTTTTGGTTTTTATAGTCTGGGGTATCTAATGGTCAGAAACCGCTGCTACCCCATTGCTAGGGGGAAAATCAGATTGATCAAAAGTGTCGGTTATAATAAAAACAGAGAAGAAAAGAGGAAAGCTCGATTTTACTAGAAGCTTCACTTCTCAATCTGCAAAGACTCCAAACACCACTCTTCCATTCATAACCTTCAAAGTACAATGAAGTCAGGGACCAAACAGAATTAGAACTTCCTAGTTCTAATCGAACTTCCTGGACTTAATCTCGTATTTCTTGTATACTTCCCAAGGCCAGCTCTATCGAGAATTAGTGCCTGGCACAATTCTAGATGGAAGCTTTCCTCTTTCACCTTTCAACAGAAAGGGAAGGCAATATAAATGAGATCAATTTCTTGTAAAGAAGAAGAGACAAGAAGAAATCAGGTTTGCGATGTCAATCCCATATGCATTGCTCAAACAGCAAGAAAACTCTTGGAAAGGAAAGTCATTCTTAACTCAAGCCATCTCTAATAGATGGGAAATGGATTGCATATATATCGACCTAAAAGTACTAACTTGACTGATCTAAGATTCCTAATCGCCCTAATACAATCAATTAAGTAAAGAAACTAAAAAGAATCCAATCTACTAATTAAGTATCCTAATCTGATTCACACTCAATTTAACTACCAATCCCATGCACTGACTTTACCGTCAGTTATGGACTTATATATTAGGCTCATCACATCAATAAGCCCAAGAATAAGAAGCCTAAGGCCTACAGAACACAACCATCAGCCAAAATAAAGTATTCTGAGGCACAACTGCCACAAGTGGACAATCTTAACTACATCAGCCTCATTTTAAGCAACCTTTTAACTTCTCATCATACGAAGTTAGAAGCAACTTCATCAATTGATACTAAGAGAACAAAATCTAGACAAGTCAAACAACAACAAATGCAAGTCTTATCCAGCTGAGTGGGGTTGGCCACATAGATCCAAGTGAACAAAAAATGTATGGAGAACTTACTGAGGTAAGCAAAAATAAGATATGTAGACATATGATGTGAGAAGTGTGTCAGTAGAAGTTGAAAGTAGGACGAAAGAGGCAGAGCCCAGGGTTCAGGAAAAACTTAGCTAGATGGATCGGTGATGTGGAACCTAGCCCTCCAATAGGCTCTACTTGAGGTCAAACATGTAACAAGATCTACAAGATACATGTCATTCTTCACCACCTCTCCTCTGGTCATTGTAGGTCCTTCGATTAGAATCAGTTAACTCCTCAGTATTGGGGCATGCTCAGACATTCACCGAAAATAACCAAACCACCCCAAGCAACATACTTGGACCTTTCATCGATGGGAGCAACTACCATGACAACTCTTATATGTTCTTTTCCTACTTCTTCTTTTTCTTTCTTCTCCACATCCTCATCTCTACAACACATAGCTTCTCTATATGAAACTTCTTAGCTACCCAACAGTCCGCTCCATACATCATAGCTGGCCAGATAACTGTCATAGAACTTCTCCTTAGCTACCTTTTGGGAAAAGGCATTGAGTGCCAATGGATGCTTTTGGTGAAGCATAAAGCTGATGCTAGTTGTGGACAGATAATGAGCTAGATTGGTTGCAACGCACGAGGATCCACACAAACATATGGAATTCATTATCAAGACTTTGCCCCAATAACCAAGATGAATAATCAGCTTGCAATCCTTTCCTATCTAATAAATGAAGGATAATTCTCTCAGGGAAAAAAAATTCTTATAAGGAGAACTTCAAAAAAAGGTAATTATGGAACCCACAAAATTTGCATGTAAGGAAACTCATGGGACAAGAGCAAACTCCTAGGTCATGGTTTAGAAGGTTCCATAAAGCCAATATCTCGATTGGCTACAAAGTAATGCAATCATACTTCATTTATAAAGAAGACTGATTCTCATATCACTATTTTGGTAGTTTACGTTGATGACATAGTCATCACAAGTAGTAGTAATGCTGAGATTTCTTCATTAAAAGGTTTTCATGTTAATAGATGAAAGATGGGGGGAAACTAAGATATTTTCTGGGTATAAAACGCTTACCATGCTCAAGGGATCTCACTCACCCAAAGGAAATATAATCGTTAACAGAGACATCAAATAGGTATGCTTGGGTAGTTGGCTGTACAACTGTTAATGCTCTATATAAGCCTAATTGTAATCTCAGGAATCATAATGGTGAACCCAAGGACAAAAGAAACTACCAGTCGTTAATTACAGATTTATTTATCCATCGCAAACTAGACCCAGTATAGCCTTTAACGTTAGCTTGGTTAACAAAATATATGCATGAACTTTCTTCCTCATGCTTTGATGTTGTTTAGAATCTAGAGATAATTGAAGGTAGCACTAGGGAAAAAATGTTATCTCCTCATACCACCTCCAAATTGAATCCTATACAGATGCAGAACAGGCAAGTTGTCCTAATGATTGGAGATCTACCTCTGGATATTGTACCTATGATGGTGGTAAACTAGTTACATTGCAAAGCAAGAAGAATCTAGTTGTAGTGGTGAAGCAGAGTGGTTAAGATCTGTGCAATTTGCAAGTTATTATGGCTAAAGGGCTACCCAAAAATCTCTGTATTAATGTGGAAGTACCTATGCACCATACTCTGACAGCTTTGCAACGAGCATTGACCGCAATCCTGTTCAGCATAATGAACCAAACATGTAGAGACTGAGGATCACTTTATCAAAGAGAGCTTGAATATAGTCTTATTTGCATTTCCTAACTTTTGATAGTCAGGTAGCTGATATATTTACTAAAGGATTGAACACTAAGGTTATATTTCTATTGCTAGCAAGCTCGGCATGGTTTATATTTAGGCACAAACTGGAGGGTGAGTATTGTAACATGGATATAGGCATGCTGATGTAGAACCCTGACAAACTGGAACCAGCCACAGAATGAACCAGCTAGGACCAATTCCAGTCAACATTGCAGCCAGCTCAAATCAGCCAGCAGGTCCAACTAGAAAGTCTCGTTGCTCCACAATTTTGATTAGTCAACTTGGAATGCTGCAATAAAACAAAACACGAAGAAAGGATGTCAAAACACTGTTCATGTCATTGCTTATGTCGACAGTGTCACAGCCCATTATTTGGCACAATGGGAATATTCACAAAGGATTCATGGGGCCCCAAGATCAGATTGCATGAAAACATTATTCATGGGAGATTTAAAAGTTTAGTTTACTTTCTATCTTAGTTATATATTCATATGGCTAAATTATAAAGTCTAATAATTTCAAATTTTAATTAGTTTTTATTGTCCATGAAACACTATTGTCACTAATTAGTAGGTTATTAGTTTCTATTTTCAGTCTACAAGCCTTTCTATTCATTGTAAAGCTTTAGCCAAGCCTTAATAGACCCTTTAACTACAGTAGAAGATCAGACTTTGGAGAAACCAAATATGCAGGCCATGTTGTCATTGCTAATAGAGGAATCCACATTTAACAGCTGAGATAGCTGTGGATGAGAGACCCAGGGCTGACATAGCCCATCCTCCTAACCCCCCTTCTTTTCTATCTTCTTATACCTTCTCCCTATCTTTTCCTTGCTTCTATTACTGTTTGTGTCTACGACGACACATTAAGGTCTCAAACTGCAAATCATAATCCATCCTCAATTAATCCCAGAAGCTGCTACTGCCGTTACATGTTGATTGAAACTTGTTGCCGTTCCTGTGACTTAGTCTTGTTCCTGCAACTTGTGAAGATCATAACTCCATAACCCTGGTCAGAAAATTGATAAAATTTTGAAGTGTTTTCTACTGTTGTTTGCACCTACACTTGATCTCACTCCAAGCCCATTTCATTGGCTGGTCTGCTTCACATCCATTACCCATTATTTCTGGACCTCACTAGACCTAAAATAGGGTTTAGTTAGCTACTAAAGTATTTGAAGCTTGAACAACATATTGGGCAGTTACCCTTGGTTTATAGCCTTACATTACATGTATTTGTCCACAAGATTTATTTTTGTTGTCACTAGGGAAAAAATAAATAAGATTGATGAAGTTGAGAGGAACATCTAGGGTGTTGTGCAATTGATGTATTCCTTTAAAACTTAAAAGAAAAATTTTATAGGACTGTTGTATGACTAGCTATAGTGTATGATGCAAAGTGTTGGGCGGTTAAGAAGCATCATATGGATAAACTCAGTAGCAAGAATAAGGATGTTGAAATGGATGAGTAGCAAAAGTAGAAAGATAAAGTAAGGAATGATCATATAGAGTTGATTTGGGAGTAGCTTCGATACATGACAAACAATGAGAAAGTCATTTGAGGTGGCACAGCCAGGTTCAATGGAAGGCTTTAAATGCTTCAATACAGAAAAGTGCCTTAATCCATATTGAAGGAACTAAAAGAGCTAGGAAAGAACTAAAATAAGTGCAGAGAAAAAACATGCATGGCTTATGCCTTGTATCCAGTTTGATTTTGAATAAAGCTAACTAGAGGGCAAGGATTCATGCCACCGACCCCATTTAGTTGGGATAAGGCTGAGTAGTTGTTGTAGACCTGAGGGCATAATTGCAACTTGTGCTACTTATCTCTTACTATTTGTGTTGCATCAACATAAGTTAAATTTCTCAAAAATTTAACGGCATCTAAGGCCATAATTAACTCAAATTACTGAAAACTTCCTTCTTCCTTTCTTTAATCTAATCATGTCTTTGTAAATTCCAGAAAAGCCACTTTTTCCATAACTTGTTTCTGTTTTTACCCTATCTCCCTCTGAAATTATATATTCCCCCTCCGTTAATTATCATTGCTCCTCAATTTTCACTTGTAGGCCCATAGCTAACTTTTAGGATTTTGGAACCTAGGTTGCAATAAGATGTGTCTCAAAAAGAGACAACAAATGCTGGTGAAGCTCGGGGCATGTCAAAAGAAACCTTTGCATCAGAAGAACTGTGACCAGATGGAGCTTAGAGAGAGAGAGAGAGAGAGAGAGAGAGAGAGAGAGAGAGAGAGAGAGAGAGAGAAAGGAAATTTATTCAATCATGGAAGATCATTATAGACCAACCATCCATAGATGGTCAGGACAAGGCTCACATTAAAAAAATACAGTCATGTGTCTAACCAGCACTTAAATTTGATTGATTACTGAGATGTATTAACATCACATAGGGAATGTTCAAATATATTGTACTATCAGTATAACAAAAAACACATCCAACTTATTATCATTATCTATACAACTAAACTAAAAATGCAGAGAAAGCAACAGGAAAGATGACATGAACCAAATTCTAGGGTTCAGTTTGTCAGAATTATGCCCTAAAATTGGGCTCCCTCCAGGATCATCCCTCTTTAGAACCAGCAGTCTTCTAGGGTTGTAGGTGCCTTTTATTGAAAGATTCTTGAAGGAATTAAGGTTTGATACTATTGCGAACTCATCATCAAACTGATTTAGTTGATTTCAAATTAAAATTTATATTTGGATCTTTGATTTTTCTTACTGGGCTTATGGCCCAAATAAACCAATTTCTTTAACCTTTTTAAACTGAGTTATAACACTTGGACTTAAATCCATTTGATTCGGCTAGTAGGTTTTTCTTCTTCCTCTTATTTTTTAATTTTTATTTTTTTTACTCTTATTTTTTGGGTACAAGGACGCTTTCTATGTATAGGGGATATATATATACCTTGCTGTAAGCCTGTAACTTAGACTTCAGCTCCGCGATTTAGGTCTAAGAGTTAGGTAGGGATTGTTAGGGCTAAGTCAGGGGTCAATAGGGTTCGGCTTTTGCTGTTTGGCATTTTTATTTATAAGTAAGGGCTGAGAAAATCAGGTATTAGGGTTTCAGTTGGGCTAGGACAGTGGCTGTCGTTATTGTTTTACAATTTCAGGTTTAATCCTAATAGGTTTGGGTTGGTTTGAAGCTTCCTACTTGGGGTAGTACTCTTAGGTAAGTCAACTAGGGTTAGGGGAAGGTAGGGTAAGGATGGGAGATGGTAATCCTAAACAGCTTTGAAGTTTTGGTTGAGGATTTTGGGAGTTAATAGGGTTTCAAGTAAAATTAGGGTTAAGGGTAACTAGAGGATGAAGCTGAAGAGCAGGAAATTCTATAACCTAATCGAGGACAGCTTGATGGAGAAATTAGAAGTAGGACCAGGGTCTAGGGAAGGGTGCGATCCAACTAGAAAGGAAAGGGCGTGGATTGGGGTTGGGAATCTATGAGTCTGGAAGGAAAGGGGAAGGGTAGCTGCCATAGGGAAGAGGGACGGGGCAGGGGATGCTCATGTGGGCTAGGTGAGAAGGGAAGGTGGCTAGACAGGGGTGCAGTGTGAGGTGCTTACTTGGGAATGAAGCCTGCTGGAATTGAAGAAAGCTTGCTGGAATCATGCTCCAATGGCTGCCGCAGTCCTCCCTAAGGAAGCCCACGACTTCTATTTACTCCAGACTCTCAAATCAATTTTATTATTCAAATTCCATTTGACAATATCAGAGAATGGAGCCTTTATTTATACCCTCTAAAAAGAAAAGGAACTAGGACTCAAAACTACGAATCCAACTTGACCTCAAACTAACACTTCAACCCCAAGTATGACTCTGACTTGACTAAAGACTAATTTAAATCTATCATATCTTACTCTAGAAAAATCCAATTTGGAATCTAAGACTAGATGTGGAATCCTAACAAGAAGTAGACTGAAAGTCTGAAACTAGGGCTTCCCACACAAGCAAGGAATCATACCCTAAAGACGACTCTTCAATAAGTCACAAAATAATTATTCAAATAAGAAAATAATAGATCTAGGGTCTTAACAACAAGCTGGACACTATGACCTTGGACTCCACAAAAATTGACAAAATGAACAAAATACCCCTGGTTCAATTTGGAGCCAGAGGATTCGGGGATAGTAACCCTCGGCCCTATGCAACCCCTGGAAACAATTTACATCAAAGGAACAGCCTTTTCTTCACTAAAAGGACAATATTTCATAGCAAAAAAAAATATGTTTTCTTATCTATCATCATTAAATCAGTGAGGCATCATGGTGCAGATCCATGGTCTCAAAACCCGATTCGGATTGCATACGGGTCCTCTCAAACAATTGAAATGTTGAGAGAATGTAGTAAATAATCTGAGGTTTTCAAAGACAGAAAGCAATCCAGTAACAAAGCGGTATTTAGAAGGATCAAAAGTAATAAAAGAAAGGAGGACACAATGGGGGTTCGATTTATTAAAGAATTTTTTAATTTCACCCCCCGTCCCCCCCAACGCACACACACACATATTTTTGCAACCAAAATATGGAATCCCCCAACTTTGCAAACCTTACAAATAGGTCAACAAAAGTAAACACTATCCCTTGGCTGATGACGGCTAAGGGTAGATTACCATCTTCCTTGCTTTCTTCCACCACCAGATTGAAGAACTGATTTCTCAGATAACCAATTGCAAAATGGAACAAGCGCATTTATGGCTGATGAATTTCTTACTATTTATGCAACATTCTTATGTTCTCTCTTTAGTATACATTTGCATATCTGAATCTCACAGAAAGCCTAGGTTTCCTTTTGGAATTGACATTCTCCCTTGACTTGGGTGTGCAACTTTGACTTCCATCCAAGTTTTCAGCATTAATGGCAATCTTTGAGCATTTTATTGATTGATATTAAGAATGAATTGACTGCCAATAACTAGGAATCGTCTTTACGTCAACTCAACTGAAATCAACACTCAGGTTCACTTCAGGGATTCAGGTTTGCCATTTGTTGTTGTGAGGTGGTATTGGCTTTGGCATGGGAACGCTTCTTATTTCAAAGATCAGGGAAGAATATCCTGATATAATGATGCTTATGTTCAGCACAGCGTTAAAACCATGTTGACAATAGAACCTCAGCTTTTGCATTTTCAGCAAATTGAATCACAGACTCCCCATTCCCATTTTTAAGACGGTGGCACCTCAAGGCTCAGGCAAGTAGCAATTGAAATACTGAGATTGGAGAAATGTTAAGGATTAAATTACCAAGATCCATGTCATAGAGGTGAGAAGCAACCAGATCCAGAGATTGCAACTGGTTCTGAGATTTGAAGCTCATTCGATCAGTTTTTTCCCTAATCAATGAATGAAAAGCCTAAAATCCTACATAAGAGGAGGTGGGCGGTGGTTGATTTCTGGCATTGTTGGGTGATTTCCGGCACAGTCCTTCATTTCCCAGCAGTTAGACTTAACCAATGAAGAAGATGGGTGAAGGGAGAAGGTTCAACTCTGCAAATAGGGTTTAGGTTAATGAGCATTTGAATCATTTTAACACAGTGAGGGAATTTTTGTCATTCAAAAAAAAATTGAAATTCAATCATTAATTGGAAACGTTCCAAAACAGTGGCTAACAGTGAGTACCTATTTGTAAGGTTTGCACAGTTGGGGGGTCTCCATAGTTTGGCTGCAAAAATGGGGGGCTGCATGTAAGAGATTCTTTATCAAATAGGAGTAGACTCGGAAGGATATGTCGTACGTGCACAAAGGTGGAAAAAAGAAGAAGAACAGGGTGACATTTGGTAAAAAAACAAAAGGGTTTGCACTAATTCAAGATCTGATCCTAGGTTGTTTTCAACTTTGTGACTTCATAGAGGGACAGAGAACAGTTGAATACAAAGGCTCTTCTTGGTCCAGTCTAAAAATTAATCGCAGAAATCACCTTAACAAGGGGACTTAACACCGAAGTCAAACCTGGCAAACTTTTCAGTTGTAGATTTCTTCAGAGGTTCAAGATCCAGGGCAGGGAAGCTTGAAGGTATATATCGCCCTAGGGCAGACACCTCATGCCTAAAAACTTAGGCCGAGAAAACCAAGATCCAAGGAGTTCATCTACAGAGTTGCAAATGTCCCCCACATCTAGACCATGGAACAAAACAGAACAGAAGAAGAGAGAGAAAGAATGGAAGAAGAAAATGATAGATTGACAGAAGTGACAGAAGGCAGAAGAGATCTCACTACCTGGTTTGAGTCACTTGTAACAAAACCTTTCAACACTTCCATCCCAAATTCTGAAATCTTGCAATATTTCAATCTATATTGGAGGAAGAAAATACAACCATAAAAGACTCTTAACAGTAAGACTCATTAATAAATTCCTGATAATGCTCTAAACAGACTTTGAATTTTGAAAATCTGCATGAAATTCTAACTCAACCTATCTGAGCTTTCACAAATAGTTATCAACCCAGTTACAAATAAGCCCCAGTAAAATGTTAATAAATAAACTATGATATCCTCCTAATTAAACCCCAGTAATCCTCACATGAGATCCCCATTTAGGCCATTATCAAGGAATTTCTCCAGCATTGCACCATTGAAAAGATTTGATGTGGCACCTTTAGGCTTTAGCATTAAGAAGCATCTAAACTAAAACAAGGACTTCCCTTGTGTGATCCTGTCACAAAATGTTTTTTCTTTTATCAAAATGAAAGCCTACAGAATCCATACTCCCACGATTTAATGCCTGAAACTGTTGGCGTGATGCATATGGCTGGCGATCAGTTATACAAAACAGAATCCACTCGGAGTCTACAGATTCAACAAATTTCTGCACTTTTCTTTCTGAAAGCCAGATAGGCAACCAGTTCAAGTTTCCTTTTCCACTTTTAGTGTTCTATAAAGTTCCAACCCATCCATATTTGACTGAAATTCAAGTCATAAAATTAACAGCATTATCATCTATAATTTGGAACGTAATAAGCAATAAACTGAAACAATTACAGAACTCATATATTAAATTGCATCAGCATCTACAATCTGGAAAATATAGGGCAAAAACTAATAGGCCTCCAGTAAAACGGTTTTTTTGGGTAAATGGGCCAAAACAAGTGCATGGAAAAAGCTGACAGACACATACTTTCTGTTTCTTAAGCCTTTCATTCTCCGCTTCCAGACGTGAAACTTTGTTCTCCAGCTCATGAGTATATGCCTGTCAATTGCCACAAGTATCTTTCATGTCATTGTCAAAATATAGAAAAACCAACATTGCAATTTACTGCTAGAACCAATAAAGAGCTGCAGAGTCACCTGCTTTCTAGCTCGTGATCTGGCAGCAGACTCCCTATTCTTGATCATTCTTTTTTGTCGTCTCTCAACAGTCTTCTCCGTGACATCTCCCGGGGCAATCCGTTTGCGTCCTGGTGTCTGTGTATCAGATAATGTGCCCATTAAAGGGGATGATATTGCCATTTGGCTGTCAGGATACCCCACATCCAAAAGAGGATTTGAACTAGTAAGAGGCTGCGGAACTGGAAGGGAAGGCATATAAATCCCCATCATATTTTTCTGAGGATCTTGAGGCTGTGGCTGCTGTTGCTGCTGAACTGAACTCAATGGGAACTGCAACCACTGAGCCTGTTGTGGGAAACTTTGTGGAGGCATTTCTGTCGAATCGCCCCTCATGTCAGGCAGAACATTTGGTTTCTCAGTAGAAGATTCACCAACAACACCTGCTTTCACCAAGAAGTCTTCCAATGTCATCTCACCCAAAGTGGTCTGCCTCTCTTGGGCTTTCTTCTCTTCACTAGTCTTTGTCCTCCCTTGTTGGATATCTCTCCAAACTTCATCAACAGTCTTCTTGCTAAGGTCCCTACTTAGTGTCAGGCTTGTCTGACTCTGCAGAGCTGAAGCAGAGGCAAGTTGTCCAGCAGAGACAGCATTCTCAGTGACCATTCCCATGGTCTGGTTAGCCTCAGCAGACCACACATTCTTGAGAAGCTCATCTAAGTTCATGCTACTAAGTGGTTTCCCCAAGTCCCCAAAATGATTCTGAACCTCATCCAGAGTCAGATTGTATAACGAGCTTTGACGAGACAACTGCTGCCCAACACCACCACCTTGAGACCCCATCGTCTGTATCCCCATTCAACAAAACAATCACCCTAAACTACTATTCATACCACAAAACTAAAACTTGTTTCAAAAACCCTAGAAACACTGGAAATCCACAACAGGCAAGTTTAGATTCCTACTGTTAACAGATCCACCTCAACTGCCAAAACACAAAAGCCAAAGAATTATCAATAAAGCAAGAAAACACACAAGACCAAAAACGCCAGTAGTTACTGCAAACACATTAATCCACACAACACCCTAAATGTGCTGAAAACCTTGGGCCTTATAATTCATATCTACGCTGAAATTTTTGAAATCACTCAAGCACAAGACTATAAAACGGGTTAAGAGGTTTTCCTCCTGACCAACCCCCGTGAAGCCATTGACGACCTTCCCCAACTTCACACTTGAAATGAAACTAAAACATACCATACAATTCGGGTGCAAGCTTACAAACTAGGACAGAAGATCCCGTTTTTCTCAAAAGAAATCGAATCAAAAATACCTCCTAACCAAACAAAAACCACACGAAGAGACAGAAATATTTCCATCAAAACACACAGGAACCCGAAACACAGAAATGAAACTTCAGCGCATCTTACGTGATTACAAATATCAAAGAGCAAAACCCAGAAAACCCAAAAACAGTTCTGCAATTAGAACCCAAAAAGAAATCTTTGGGCAACCTTTCTCTTGCACAACTACCAAATTCTAGCCCGAGAACTATTTTCTCAAAGAATGCAAGAGAATTCATCCTCACTTGTTTTGACCCACAAAAGAAAACGACCCACTGTACTTACATGCAGTAGCATCCGATCTGAAATCTGAAAAACCGCAATTCTTCATCAGTGATTACACATGGAACGAACAAATTTGCAGTGGGATAAACGAGATGGAACCCAGAACCCAAGTTCCCATTTTTCATTACAAGTTATTACAAACAAAATGGAAAGCAGAAGAACAATCTGGGAAATAAACTGACCTTTATATGTATACGGGAAAGTCTTCTGCATGGACCCATCATCTCCATCGTAGGTGGGCTCATGTCTCCCTTGAGCTACAGATACCTAAAGCGACAAGCCGTACACACTACAGGCAGATGCTACAGCCGTTTACAGTTAGTAGTCCTGGTATATAACTGTTTAATCCATTTCATTTAGGGTTCATCTCGGAAAATGCTTCGCTTCTAAACATCAGATTGGATGATTTGACATCTATACTATTGTTATATGTTTAATTGTTTTTCTGGTCATTTGCACCATTATTGTATGTATTGTATCATCATAACTTCCATTTGTTAACCAATTATGACCCTTAGAATTTAAGATATTCCCCTTTTTTTTGTTTTTTGTCCAAGAGATATTCCCAAGTTAATCATGGTATAAAAATTATACGATTGAAACATAATAAATTTTAAGTTAGTGGTTTTTTATTAAATATTTAAATATTTTTTTACTAAATATGTAAATTTTTATACGTTGAAGATGGATGTATTAGATAATATACATCAAAAGAATGGAATTTACCACTTTACTAAGAAATATTGATCTTATCAACCGAGCAAACCCATCGTGCCATGGTTATTAGTAGTGATTTTTAATCAAGAAAAAAAAAGTGTGGTGATTTTACGAAAAAAATCATTGAGTTGTCATGATTAAGTAAAGTTATCATTTTCAAGATATGATGATCCATAAATTAGCATTGGACTTTCAAGAAATAAATAAATCAACATTGGATAGAGTTGAAGGATGTATTTTGGCGCCACATTTTATTTTTTTCCTTTTCATGGCATAAGGAATATTTGGAATTATATTTCACTTATGGGTAAGATTAAATTAGGCTTCGTAATCCACATAGACTTGTACCTATAATAAAAGCCTTTAAGATATCTCAGTGCCTTCATATCATGGACTTGTTCAAGACATATATAAAGTAAACAAGATAAGAATAATCGATTGGATAACTTACCAAAAAAAAAGGAATCGATTGGATAAGGAGTTCGACTTCTTATGAATGAATAACTTAAAAAAAAAAAAAAGGAATCGAGTGGATAAGGAGTTCGACTTTATTATTATTTTTTTGTATATTTCTATCGTGATTAGGAAAACTCTCGTTGACTAGTTGCATTGAATGTGTAGCACTACTCTTTAATGACAAAGCAAAATATGCTCGAGAGTTTGTCAATGGCACTAGGCCTCTACAAACTAAGATGTCAAATTTTGTGATTTGTCAGTCATCTTTGTCCAATAACCCCCGAGAAATGAATCTATGTTGATCAATTTTGACTTGCTAACATATCAGATATCTTTCTACAAACTCAACTATCTTCTTTTTCATTCCACTTTATTAAAAGTTTTTTATTTGACTCCTGATACATTTTAGCACCACCAATATGGATTTGAGCTTCTATGTATTTCATTTGTCAATATCTTTTTCAGTTCCTTATCATCTACTATACACAATTTAGTTGCATCAATGACAACATTAAAAGTCTACACCTTTCTCATTTTGCAATCTTTCTCTTTATCTTGCAAGCTTCTCATCCCCTAAGCCTTATCACCTGTGATGCAATCTAATATACCACAAATTCTAATTGGGAGATAAGGGTTCAAGGCATATATTAGTTAGTTTGAGAGTAATTAACTAGGGAACAGTGCTTTTTCACCTACTTTCTCATTGTATCAAATAAATAGATTGAAAATGTCAATTTTGACTGTGATGAGTTATTGTAATAGAGTATATATGCAATCCTTAGAAAGCAAAAGTCCCATTCATTTTCTTGCAGTGCCTTAGCAGAACCAAACCTCTCTGTGAGAAAATGCTTACCTTTCTTCCACTTCACTTCAGTCCCCACCACTCTCCCATGCTTTCACAACCACACATATTTACTTTATAGAATTTTTTCCATATATGTCTATTACTAATTCAAACACACTAGTTCCTATTGTTTCTTATAAAATATTAAGTATATCAGTTTTGGTCCTACTTCTGTTGTCAACTTAAGAAGTTTTAATGCCTGAAAACTGAAACAAGAGAATCTTTCTACTAACCTTGAAACTTGATGTTACATTTACCCTCACTTACACTAACAAAAGAAAGTGCTTAATTGCTGCAATTTCTCAGATGTCTTTGGCCACACTTGCCAAAAACTGTGGTTTTGATGCTTTGTAGCCATGATTTTTATAAACCATGACAAACAATGAGTAACTTTCGCCACACTTTACAGTATAATTATAGTGGTGGAACACTTGTTTTAAGTTTTTAGGCATTAGAACTTCCTAAGTTAGACAACAAAAGTAGGACTAAAACTGATGTACTTAATATTTTATGAGAAACAACAGGAACTAGTTTTGGTGATTGACTCAGTAATAGACATAACAGAAAAAAATTCTAACGAGTAAATTTATGTTTGGTTTTCAAGAGATTGGAGTTAAATGTGTGGTTTGTGCTAAGGAAATGCAAGAACGTGAATATGACTTTGCTTTCTAAGGATTTCGTATACTCTATTACAATAACTTACATCTGATGGGATTTTTCAATCTATTTCTTTGATGCAATGAGAAAGAAACAGTGGATTTCTCAAACAAGCACTAGTGCCGACTATCTCCAAGTTGAAGGATTAATTGTCTCAAGACAAGCCGGGAAATGACAGGGGAGCCCAAAAAAAAGATGACCCTGAATAGGTTAGAAAGTATATTGGTAGTAAGGAGAATATAGGTGCAAATATGCAAAGAAGAGGATTAATAGTGAAGAGTTGTGGTTTGCTAACATAAACAGTATTGTGAAACAATGAAAAGTAAAAGGAATCCTTAGATTATCTATCTTCCAAGATTAATTAAATTATCACAGAAACTAATTTTAGGACTTATATGTTGTTGAAGAGCTAAACCCATTGAAACAGAAGCTCAGTTTCCCATGAACTCTAGTAAGATGAAACTATTATAGCTATGGACTGGCCACCACAATATCTCTTATGAATTTTTTTTTTTGGGTAGAAAAGTCATTTGTTCAAGGGGAGAGACTAAGGTTACAGTGCAAATATCTCTGACCCTGGGAATGGAGGGCGGGTAAACAGTTGTGTCTACAATCAACCAGGCCTTCTGGGCACAATCCTCTTTAGAACTGTGGTGTCTAGTAATGAAAGTAAAAACTACATTGAACAAAATATATACCAGGTAAGGTGATGTATATCCTATGACAAATTACTATTATATAGATTCTTAACTAATGGAAATCATCTAGAGACCAAGTCAAAGGACTTCTATATTTAGTGTTTTTATATTAAAGTCAGTATTTCCAATCTTGAATAACATGCTAGATTAGCAATCCTTTCTTTTTATTCTTGTTCTGTTATGTATAGTTGCACAACCCCTAGGCAAACCAAGGCATTTGAGAGGGTTAAAATCCAAGGTGACATCAATTACTTCCCTCCCCATTTTATCTCTTTCTTTTCTCCTTCTTTAAGACCCCCTTTTTCAACCCTAATCATGATTCCATAAATTTGGTCACTGCATTTCCTTTTTGCTCCTTCATCTACTTGAACCTAAAAGTAAATCAGACTAAAGTTTATATAGTTATGCTGTATCTTATGCACAGATTCAAATCCTATTTCATGTGTTCTAATTCCTATGTGTGCCTTCTGATATGTATAACTTAAGCATATTTGCTTATATTTCAATTATATGCTATTGCTCCTTGCAATCAAAATCTGTCTTTGTTGCTGTTTCTAGTGAGATACATTTTAGCAATGGATACACCTTGTAAAATATATTCTTTTCTATTTCACAAATAAAGGCTTACTCCTGGGGAAGTCAAGGGCCTCTGATGTATCTTTTCCTTCCAAAGGTGATAGTCAGAGGCCTTTGAATGTATTTCTTAATCTCTTTTTCCTTCACTTTAATGTCCAATCTTTTATTTTATTTTATTTTTTTTTTTAATGTAATTTTAGCTTTCAATGTAGTTAAGAATTTGAGGTCTCTAAGTTGATTCATTTGATTGTATTCTTTGCATTTCTACATCTTAAACAGGTTTTGGTCTCCATCCATGCTGCGTAAACTTCCCACAATTATTGGATGATGGGGGGCACAACTTTTTATATGTATGTACCTAAAATCTTCACAATGGACTATTACTAATCTTTGATTTGTGTTCATTACTTATGTTTATATAAATTAGCTTTTGAACAGGTTTAGGGCCAGATTATATTTTCTGATCTACTTCTGTTAAAAACCCTTTAAATTCTGCTGAAAACTTTAGTGTTTAGTTTTGTTGAGAACTTAGGATAGTTCAGAACTTCTAATTCATCCATTGGATTTCACTAAAAGTTTTTAGGTCTAAAATTATGGTTGGAAACCAGCTTTGACCATAATGTTTTTTGCATTTGACTTCTTGATTGATTGCTCTTAAATTTTTGCTTTAAATCTAAAATTCTGAGCATGAAACCTAGTATTTCAAAATTTCATCTTAGGGATTAGCACTAGATTGTTAAACCTGAGTTCTACTATCAACTTTTATTAATTTCCTATTTACTTTGAAATTGATTGTTGGATACACCATTTTTCAATGTTCTTATTGTATAGTGTGGCAATATTTTATTGTAACTTCAATGGATATGGTAGGATTACAAGGGCACAAGGAACTAGATATCGTGCAACTAGTCCATATCTAGCTAGGGTGCATACATTTTTAGAGTATGCATTTTCTAAAGTATCCGTGGGGGAAAGTTGTATACATATGTATAACATGTATCAATTAAAGGTTGAAAACATGAGATGAAGCAAAAGATGTAATAACTCCCATAATCCTAACCCGAAACCCGAATTGCAGGTTTGAGTACCTGAGCCTCTAATAGGAAGAAGTTGTGGGTCATCCAATTGAACCCCATGTTTCGGACCCCAGAGCCCATGGATCTAGGTGAAGTAGGCAAATAATTTGCCTTATTGAGAACCGGAAGAAGATGCAATCAAAATCCGAGTGGATTGGAGGTGGTTATCAAATGCCAGAAAGTCAAGTTTGGAGGTAGTTAATGAGCATGGAAAGAGCCCTCTACATGTTGGTTGAGGTTGTAGCAAAGCTAGGGATCAACTGGAAAGCAAAACGCCTAAGTACTGAAAAGTACTAGATGGACGATTACTTAAGGCGGTTGATTGGTCAAGCAACCGCCACCCCCAACAGTTGATTGGAAATTTTGGCAAAAAAAGCCTATTTTATCCTCCAACACCCAATTTAAGGTCCCCGTACACCCTATTTAAGGTCCCTGAAACCTAATTTTGCATTATTTTAATACTCTAGAGTACTAGGGACAGCCACAACGTAAAAAAGCACGTGTGAAGAAGAAGACATCAAATTGTGGAAAGTTTCGCAGAGATTTGGTTGACCGTTGGACTTTTGAGAAGGTTAGTTGGACTACTTTCTTTTTCTATTAATTTCTTCACTTTCAAGAGTAGTGTTTCTCTCAAATCTTTCTAGAAATTGATTGGAGAGGAAGAATTATTATTTCTTTTGTTTTCGATTAGATCATTGGGAGAATAGATCTTATGTCTATTTTAATGGCGTTTTACTCTCTAAAGGAGATTCTATTTTCAGATTTGTGTTAAATTTTGTTTATGTTTTCTTGTTGATTGAAGGGACTTCTATAGTGCTCCAAGAATGTGATTTAGACCTAAAATTATCCCAAAACTTGTCGAAGATGGATGATCAAAAGTCTGAATTTTAGATCTAGAAAACCTCCAGAAAGGTCGGTGGTTGCTTAAGCCAATTGATTGATTTGACCAACTGCCTTAAGTGATTGGTTGGGTTCAAGAGTTTATTTTGAGATTGTTTATGCTTAGTTTGAATCATAAACTCTAAAGTAACTTTATGAACATAATCTAGGTTGTTTATTTATTTATTATTATTATTTTTATCTACTAGAGTATTTGGTTGTGAGGACTTAGCACGTTTATTTGTATTTCTTTGCTAAGTCAGGCAAGGACACGATTACATATATAGTTGGATTGTTTGATATACTGATCAGTGTACTATTCTAAGCATGTCAATGACCATTGTGGGCCATCCAAATTGAACCCATTGGATCTGACTTGGAACCAATGGAAGTAGATGGTAATGATGTTAAGATATAAACCTTGTGTGATTTCGGAAGAAGATCTAGCTTGAATGACAACAGACCTGGTAGATGGACCAAGAGTACAGTGATGACACAATTGAAAGGTCCCCTGGAAAATCAGGTGAGACTATTCTATAACTTGGAAAAGGACCCAAGATGAAGTTAGGACCTTTGGGTTAAAATAAAGTTTTTACCAAAAGTGGTACAGGTTGGCAGTATGCCTTGGTCGCCTCAAGCGACCAACAGTACCTGGGCAAATTTGTCACTTTTTGGAAATTAGGTTTTCGAAGCCCTATTTAATCAATTTGCGTTCTAATTCATCTCATTATGTCATAAGGCTATCAGAGAACGTCAGAGGCATTCTAGAGCTCTCTCTCCAAGGCCAAGGAAGATTTCCAAGTATCTGTGAAGTTTTCCACTAGACGAGTCTTCTTCCTCAAGGTTACCGATCACACTCTTTCTTTTAGTTCTACATTCTCTTTTGATTCTGCCTACTGTAGAGAGTTTGGAGAAGGTCTTAAGCTACTGTAGTGACCTACTCTTCTATTCTCTTAGTTCTAGAGTGAATCTCCACTCACTCTCTTTTCCGTGAACTTCACTGTGTGATTTCGGTAAAAGTCTAGCATGAATCTATATGATTGTATTCTTTTTTATTAGTTTGATTTCAAACCCATGCTAGATCATATTCTAAGTTTTTTTTAGACCTTACTCTATTGTTTTCTTAGTCCTAGAGTGAATCCCCATTCACTCTAGTCTATCCGTGAATCTGCGGTTTGATTTCGGATGAAACCTAATATAGGACTCGTTAGGCTTTCACTCCTTTGACCATGATTGATGCCTAAATCATATTAAATAGTGTCCTACTATTATTTATGAGTTTGCTAAATAATTTTGGAGTGTTTTGGAAGCCAAACAATGAGTTTCCAATCGATTTTAGGTTTTACTATCCATACATAGCGCTTTTGGTCAATTGCCTTGGCAGCCCCAGGCGACTAGGCCAGCGACCAAGGGGAACCGAGACAGAAAATTTCCGTGTTTTGACCTCTGTTCATCTTCGAACCTTTAGGGTTTGTTCTTGACACTAAATCATCGTATTATTAGGGTTTCTTTGGCAAGTGTGGACCTACCTTTTGGTCTACTTTACAAAATTTATGAGACGACAACAAGGTGAGGACGTTCACTTACATATAACTAAGATTACATTCTTAATTGTAATAGAACTTGAATGCATGTTCTAAAGTTTTTGTCTTAGGACTTAATCATGATTGATATGCCTTTGTAATTTTAGAATGTTATTTGTTATCATGCTATGCATATTTGTAAGAATGAATGGATTATGATATGATGTTATGCTTGGAATCATATTGTAATGTGATTGCTTAGGTTGTAATTGTGGAATGGGGAATGCCACTTGGGCGTTTCTATCTTGGGACATCAGTGGAGGTGGTATAGGACGCATTCCTATGATTCCCCTTGGCGCTTCCCATGATTACTAGTGGCATAACTAGGATTTGTCTAGAAGTGTTTGGTTGGAAACCTAGTCATATCACACCCTATAGGCATGGGCATTGAGGCCAAGTGACTCGTGACAATGGTATTTGGTTGGTGGGTACCCAAGAATGTGAGAAGCATGAGGGACATGCAACATTGCTGTGGGGGCATTCATTGGTAGGGTTGCATCATAATAGGCTTGGGCTCGTGGGTGCCCCAAGAATGCGAGAAGCATGAGGGGACACAAGAGCTTCCTGTTTATTATATGTGGATGACCAATAGGGTTAAGAGTCAGCGTAGTCCGAGAAGGAGACGATGACTCTAGGGGGAAAGATACTAGAATAGATTGCAAGAAGCAAGGAAGGGAAGTATTCGACCGTAAAGTGGATGTGACTTAGTAAATGATGTGCATTGGGCTAGGTATAACCTTGACACACGCTATTGTCCCTAAAGGGTGAGCTCAAAAGAACTCAGTAAGTAGTTCAATCACAAATAACAACTACAAATAGTTTAGAACAAGCATGATGCAATAGGATATGAGATAGTAATGCAAATATGCTTCTAACTCTATATATGCTAGTCTTTAGTGGCAGACACACATTAAGATAGAACACCATACTCCCCTAGGCAGTCTTAGTCACTCTCCCTCAACAATCTCTGTATCTTGGGTTCTCTGCGGTAGTTGGGTCAAGGCATCCATCTCAGACATTCCATTGCTGGGGTTTAATAATATATTTGTATTCTATATTATTCTTGTATTCCATTTTTGCCCTCCTCTTTTGGTTATATAAATAAAAGTGTTTAACTCACTATGGGTTAACACAAGTATTCATTTCAACATGGTATCATTCGCTTCTATCCTGGTCCGCTCGTACTTTGTCTCGAGAGTTCTCGTTATGAGTTAGGTTTTTAGATTTTGTCTTTGCTTCTCTTTGCTATTCTTCAGTTTTTCTTCATCTTGTTTGTGTGTTCTTCGGCTGTTGTGTGCTCAATCGGCGGCTGCGTGTTCTTTTCTTGCTACGTGTTATGCGTGTTCGGCTGTGTGCTCGTTCATCTCTGTTGTTTGTGTGTCTTGCTACTGTGTGCTCAATCAGTTCTATGTGTTCTTCAGCTGCTGTTGTGTGTGTTCTTCGGCTGTGTTCTTTGTTATTTGGTGCTTTCTGGATCTTGTTTGAAGATTTGTGGTTTTTTGCTCGAGATTTGTGGAATTAATTGGATCTTGTTCTAGTTATAAGCAATTTCTTGGATTTGAGCAGTTCTCTTGACCTTGTGGCAATTTTTCGTGGATTTATAGTTCTTTGTTTCTTGGATTTGTGCATCTTGATTTGATCAATTTCCTCTGCTCATATGGGCGTCGATTCTTCAACCTCTACTCCTGTTGTTGAGACTTCTTTTCCTGATGCTTCTTTGTCTTTGTCGATTTCAAATGCACATCATTATCTCCCTGTCAAGCTATCATCGACGAATTATGTCACGTCCTCCCAGCCGGTACCCTATCTGGCATACCCGAGAGTGTGATCCACAGCCCGAAGATCAGGTATCGAGTGATCAACCTCCCACATAAACAATAACATAATCATGAACAATCATAATAAAAGTGCGGAAGATAAACCATAGATCCAATAAAGAAAGAATGAATCATAAATGAATCAGAATAATAGATATAGTCAGAGTGTCAAACAGATAAGTAAAGTGAGGCAAAAATCCCACTCTACAACCAGCGGAAAAGTAGCTCTAAAAGAATAAACTAGACAAAATCTAATCCCAGTAGCAAGTACATTGGGTAACTAAATTGTTCTCCACTTTATAGACAACATCCTTATAAGTGTAAATCTCATAAATGGCACAAGGACGCTTCCACTCAATGGTCGGACTAAGCATCGTACGAAGCATAACCACTCGCGGGATCTTCAGTGTAATTGTGGTAACCGCAATCACCTTCCTGGAGATATGCCTCTTCGCCTTGCGCTTCTTCATAGGAACCGTCATAGTACTCGGTACTGCGGGATAGTCTAACATACATTGTACAATAAAGGAATGAGTTTCAAAGAAACTCGGTAAAGCGATTAAAAGTCCATAATAACATAAATGGCGAGGATTCGAGAACAAACATAAATGCAATATGATATGAGACAAACAATGAATGAATGAATCTAACTCTATGTATGCTGGTCTCTATTGGCGGACATGCTTTAAGTCATAGCACCGTACTTCTTTAGGAAAGTCCACTCACATCCTCAACCATTTAAGATATCTTGGATTCTCTCATGGATCATTTCACCGGTCTTGAGCAGCCGATTGGTAATGGGTCCTTCATCCCTCGGGACAAACCATGGCGGGGGGTTAAGTCAACACACTCTCTCACAACCATTTGGTATAAGTGCTGGCGCATGTCGGGGTAAAACCCTAGCCAAATGCAAGTCTTCTACTTAGTTACATCAAGTCAGATCCGGATACGTCCATTCCTCGTCCCCGACGATCCTTTCCAGTATCCTTCACACTAGAGTCCTCATAGTCCACGACTACGGACTCATCAACCCTATTGGTTATCCACATATGGTAAACGGGAAGCTCTCACGTCCTCTCACGGGTTGGTTACCGGTCTTAAGCGCCCGTGAGCCCAAGTCTAACCATATGCAACCCTACCAATAAATGGCCCCCACAATGTGATTCTGTCCTCTCACGGGTTGGTTACCGGTCTTGAGCGCCCATGAATCCCCATTGCTACCACGGGTCGTTCGGTCTCAATACCCCTCCGATTAGGGTCGACATAACAGGACATCCTAGCCAAACACTACTAGACAATCCTAGATATGTCATCCAACGGTTTAGGAAGGTGTCCGAGAGGGCATCTCCGGAAACATCCCATAATATTCCCGTAGTAGTCCAAGGACAGAAATGTCAAAAGGACACCTCTCCTTTCCAAACCATACTTAAGCATACACATGCATCAATTCATATCATCACATATATGGTAACTTCATATATGGAAAGAAATCAATAATTACAATCACTTGTATATAATTGGTAAGTAAATCATACATGAATCAATTTAATATGAATAAGTAATGCTACTGTAATCAAAGTTATGCAACAGTAGTATATCATTGTAAGAATCTAATTTAGGAAACATGTCAATGATATTCAAATATAGAAACTAGATTCATGCTATCTATGTAATTAAGGAAATAACCATCCTTACCTTTTATAACTCGCAAAGGAATCCTAAGAAATCAAGTAAGATCTTGGCAAACTTGAGAAGGAGGTCCTAAACAAGTATATACAACATATTAGGAAAGATCCCTAACGAGAAAAGATACCAAAACATCCAACACGGACCAATTCTGGAGTTCTTGTACTCATTGGTCGAGTGGATTGGTCGATTTGGTCGATCGACCAATCGATCGACCAATGCGAGACGATAGCCTAAAAAAAACAGAGTTTTAAGATATGAAATCCGAATTTGGTGGTTCAAAAGGGTACTAATCAAGGGGTAAACTACATCAGTAGTATTTTAACATATAGGGGACTTCAAAACACCAATCAATTCAAGACTTCAAGATCCAAATTAGGAAACAAAAAGTTACCATAATTAGATCAACCATGGATCTTGATGAATTCGAAATAGAAATCAAAGACAAGAACAATAGGAGGATGGATCATTGCTTCGGGTAAAGGTATCATGAAAACATACTTAGATCTTCAAGGAACAAGGCTTAGAAGCATAAATCTAAATAAGGAAATAAAACCTACCATATATGTAACTACCATGCTTCATGAAGAACACATAGTATGGTAGAAGAGAACAACTAGAAATTGATAGATTATGGATCATGGAAAGAAAACACGGTAATTAACTACTAACATGATCAATATAGAAGATCCAAAGAGATCGGAATTCAAATTAGAAGTTTAACAAGATTAGATCATGGTTTGATCATGATTCCTTCAAAAGCTTGCAATGATCATGGTTAAGATCATTGTTCTAGCCTCAAATCCTTAGGATGATCATGAGAACATGTTCGAGAGATGTTTGCAACAGAGAATGCAGCATCTCTTCTCCTGTCTCAACTCAAAAAGGAAAGAAAAACAAAGATGGAGGAGAAGAAGAGAGAGTAGACATACCTTTTGATGCAAAAGGAAGAGTTTCGACGAAGATCCGTCAAGAAAACACCAAGGATGCAAGGGAGATGACTTGCAGAGGTCTTTGGTTCGTTCCAAAGAGTTTGGAGGCAGCAAATACGAAGTGGACTCGAGATTGGACTTAAATAGAGCAAGAAAAACCTAATTGCCAAAGACAGCACTCATTGGTCGAGTGGATTGGTCGGCTGGCCCAGTCGACCAATCAGTCGACCAATGCTGACAGCAAGACCAAAACAGGGAATTGAAGGCCCAGATCAAATCCAATCCTAAAGGGGTTTTGCACACATGTCAAGTGACTTACCTAATAGGTAGAAATGCCTTCAAACCAAGATAGAGAGCACTCCAAGTCCATCAACTAATCCGATCTTCATCAAGATTCAGTTTCCATAAATAGAACTTCATCATCAACTTTCATGGATTCAAAGCCAGACACCAAGTCCTCCACTGGGATGGCCCAAAGCTGACTTCTTACTTTACTCCGGGTCATCGGACCTACAAATAACAAGGTTTCCGGGTCAAGGTTAGGGCTGGGTTTTACAAATTATCTCGTCTGGAGGTCTCAGTTCATCCCTCTTCTGAAATATACTGGATTGATGGGTATTGATGGAACCAATGTTTGTCCCTTGCCGTTTCTTGATCCTCTGGCTACCCCTCCAGCACCTAATCCGGCTTATTTTGTTTGGCAAAAGCATGATCAAATGCTTTTAAGCTGGATACTTGCGTCCTTAATAGAATCTGTGCATTCTCAGGTTGTCAACATCTCCACTTCTTTGGGAGTTTGGACTGCATTATCTTCCACTTATGCGTCGTCCTCTCAGGCATGCATTATGCAGCTACGACTTCGGCTTCACAGTATAAAGAAAGGATCAGATATGGTTGCTGCGTATCTGCTCTGTGTCAAACAACTTGCTGATGCTCTTTTCCTTGCTTCTCACCCAGTTTCTAATTCTGAGATGGTGTTGTACATTCTTGGTGGTCTTGGTCATGAATATCAGTCATTTGTAACGGTGATCATGACTGGTGAAAATCCGGTGACAGTGGCAGATCCTCATGGACTTTTGATATGTGAAGAGATTCGACATATGAATGCCTTACAGGAGCTTTCTACTCTGAATGCACAAGTGGCTCAATCCCCTGTTTCTGCTACTCCAAGATATGCTGATTCTTCTACTCATAGAATTTCTTATGAACCTCATCCATCTTTTACTCGTCCTACTAGGAGAGGCTCTGGTGGTCGTTCTTATTCTCGTGGTTCGAGTAGAGGTGCTCGTAATGGTCGTGGTGTTTTTCATTGTCAAATCTATGATAAATATGGACACACAACCAAATTTTGCTATCAAAGGAACAATCCTCAAGCTCATGCTGCTTTTACAAATATTTCCAATTCTAGATGGTTGTCGGACTCTGGTGCTTCACATCATATCACTCCAAATTTGCATAATATCTCTCAACCTTGTGGAGTATTCGGTCGTGATTCTGTTTATATTGGCAATGGTTCATGTTTGTCCATTAAACACATTGGCAATTCTGTTCTTAACTCTTGTCATAATGTGTTTAAATTATCTGAAGTTCTTCATGTTCCTTGTGCTTCACATAACTTGCTTTCTGTGAGCAAATTTGTCTCTGACAATGCTGTATTTTTTGAATTTCATCATGATTGCTTCAAAATTAAGGATTGATACTCGGGGCATACACTACTGACAGGTCCACTTGAGAATGGAGTATATTCTTTTCCACTACTACAGCCTTCTACTGTTGGTGTTGTTGCTTATTCTGCTCTTTCTTCTTCTATTAATCTCTGGCACCTTAGGCTTGGTCATGTTGCGTTTGCTACTGTTCATCGCATTATTTCCTCTTTTTCAGTTACCTTGTAATAATGCTAGATCTTCTACTGTTTGTTCTTCCTATCAGTTAGCTAAATCTCACAAGCTCCCATTTTCTTCTTGTGTTTCTAAAACTACTGCCCCCTTTACACTTATACACTCGGATTTGTGGGGTCCTTCCCATATTGCTTCTAGCACTGGGAGTAGGTACTATATCTCCTTTGTGGATGATTACACTAGATTTACCTGGCTTTATACACTTTCCACTAAATCTGATGCTATAAAGTTTTTTCAAGTGTTCAAATCTCTTGTTGAAAACCAATTTTCTACTTCCATTAAGTCTTTCCAAAGTGATTGGGGCAGGGAGTTTCAAGCGTTCTCTCAGTTATTACAGTCTTGTGGTATTGCTCATAGACGTTCATGCCCTAAAACTTCTGAGCAAAATGGAAAGGTTGAACGCAAACATCGACAAATAGTTGAGATGGGACTGGCTCTTCTTGCTGAATCTGGGTTGCCTTTTACTTTTTGGAGTGATGCTTTCCATACTGCTGTCTATATCATGAATCAATTATCTTCTTCTCTTTTGAACTTTGATTCTCCATATCATAGACTTTTTGGACAATGGCCTAACTATAATTTTCTCAAAGTGTTTGGGTGCTGCTGTTATCCCTATCTACGCCCTTTTCACTCTCATAAAATGGAGTTTAGGTCAGCTCCTCATATTTTTACGGGTTATAGCCTCAACCACGATGGATACAAATGTTTTAATCCTCTTACTAGAAAGACAATTGTGTCACGTCATGTTATTTTTGATAAGGGATTGTTTCCATACAAGCACAGGTCTACTATTGGTTCCAACAGCAATACTCCTACTGGTTTGGCATCATCTTCACATCAACTCAATATAGCTCTGCCGGTGCCATGTGCAGTTCCCATTCCTCCAAGCAATTCTGCTGTGGGTTCTTCACATTTACTTAGTGATACAACATTGTATAATTCAACATTTGATTTTTCTGTACCTGGAATTGTAACACGGACTGTTAATGATTCTTCTAAGTCTGTTTTTGATGCTTCTGGTACTACTAATGGTTTAGTTCCAGACGCTATGCCTAATGCTTGTTGTCATAACCATTCTGGAGTTCCTTTGGATGGCTCTCTCATTAGTAACCAGGGTATTTCTGCAAAAGAGATTGCAAATCCTATTGGAAACACTTTGGTAGATACTCATACACGTGACTTAGATTCTAGCCCTCCATTAGTGGATTTCAATATTTCTAGTGATGGGCCTCCATTAGTGGATTTAAATATTTCTTGTGATGGGCCTCCATTAGTGGATTTAAATACTTCTTATAATGGGTCTTCATAGTGGATTTCAATATTTCTTCTACTGAACGTCCATTGGATGTGTTGCCTAGCCTACGATCAAATAATGAGGCTCTACCACAAATGGTTGCTCATTCTCATGCTTCCTCTAATGATCAACCATTTGCTACTATTGGCTTGGATAATCTTTGTTGTCATGGGTTTGCTATACCTGCTGCCTTGCCCTCTTGTTCTCCACCAACGCTGCCTTCTAGTACTCATCGCACCCATCCGATGGTCACACGATCTTTAGATGGCACACGTGTACCTTGGGTCCCTAAGAGTTACTATGCAACTCGTTATCCACTTCCACTTGCTCTTGTTGCTAACAGACCTACTACCATAGAGCTCACATGTTATTCTCAAGCATCTAAGCACTCTGTTTTTCGCAACGCCATGGATAACAAATTTAATGCATTGGTTTCAAATCATACTTGGGTCCTCACTTTCCTACCTCCTAATCGACGTGTTATTGGTTGTAAATGGTTGTTTCGCATCAAACGTCGATTCGATGGGACGATTGAGCATGATAAGGCCTGCCTTGTGGCAAAAGGTTATACCCAAGAATATGGTTTGGATTATGAGGAGACTTTTAGCCCTGTTGTTAAACCTACTACCATTCAAATCATCCTTTCTCTAGCAGTTTCCTCCAAGTGATCTATTCGACAACTTGTTAATAATGCTTTCCTTCATGGCCATTTATCAAAGGAGGTTTATATGCAGCAACCTCCTGGTTATATAGACTCCAAATTTCCAACATATGTTTGCAAACTCCAACGTTCTCTATATGGTCTCAAACAGGCACCTAGGGCGTGGTTTCAATGCCTAAGTTCCTTTCTACTTCAACTTGGGTTCACTGGTTCCAGAACTGATTCTTCCTTGTTTTACTTACACGGTTCTTGAGGACCTCTCTACATTTTGATATATGTTGATGACATATTGATCATAGGGCCTTCTTCTCTTGATATTGATGCTCTCATGCGCTCTCTTTCTTTGGAGTTTGCGTTGAAGGACCTTGGTATAGCCAGGTTCTTTTTGGGTGTGGAACTTATCCCTCTTCCTACTAGCTTATTGTTGTCTCAACAATGGTATATTAGTGAGTTATTGCAACGGGCTGGACTCTCTGATGCAAAACCTCTCTCTACTCCAATTGCTTCATCTACGAGGTTAACGAATGAAGGGGGGAAATCTATCCTTGATCCATCTTTATATCGGAGTCTTGTTGGTGCATTACAATATGTTACTCTCACTCGTCCTGAAATTACTTTCACTGTTAACAAGTTGTGTCAGTTTTTAAACGCACCATTGGAGGATCATTGGATTGCCCTTAAGCGGTTGCTTCGCTATCTTAAAGGCACTCTACTCTATGGACTTCATATTACACCTTCTGTTACTTGTTCTCTTACTACCTATTCTGATGCGGATTGGGCTGGATGTCCTGTAGATTGCAAGTCTCAAGGCGGCTATCTTCTTGGGTGACAACTTGGTCTCTTGGCAGTCTCGTAAACAAACCACTGTTGCACGCTCTAGTACTGAGAGTGAGTATCGGGCCCTTGCCCTTGCTACGACTGAACTTACATGGATTCAGTCTTTACTCACTGAATTACGTATTTCTCAAACTACACCTCCTACTTTGTGGTGTGACAACCTTGGTGCTACCTATTTGACAGCCAACCTTGTTTTTCATGCTCGCACAAAGCACATTGAGGTTGATTTTCATTTTGTGTGTGACAAAGTGGCTAAGCGGGATCTTGACGTTCGCTTTATTTCCACCACTGATCAGTTGGCTGATATTCTTACAAAGGGTCTCTCCTCCACCCGTTTTCGCTCTCTTCGGTCCAAAGTCAAGCTCCTTGTTGTACCCTTGACTTTGCAAGCGGCTGTTAAGGAATAATATATTTGTATTCTATATTATTCTTGTATTCCACTTTTGCCCTCCTCTTTTGGTTATATAAATAAAAGTGTTTAACTCACTATGGGTTAACACAAGTATTCATTTCAACAGAGCTTCCTGTTTATTATATGTGGATGACCAATAGGGTTAAGAGTCAGCGTAGTCCGAGAAGGAGCTGATGACTCTAGGGGGAAAGATACTAGAACAAATTGCAAGAAGCAAGGAAGGGAAGTATTCGACCGTAAAGTGGATGTGACTCAGTAAATGATGTGCATTGGGCTAGGTATAACCTTGACACACGCCATTGTCCCTGAAGGGTGAGCTCAAAAGAACTCAGTAAGTATTTCAATCACAAATAACAACTACAAACAGTTTAGAACAAGCATGATGCAATAGGATATGAGACAGTAATGCAAGTATGCTTCTAACTCTATATATGCTAGTCTTTAGTGGCAGACACACATTAAGATAGAACACCATACTCCCCTAGGCAGTCTCAGTCACTCTCCCTCAACAATCTCTGTATTTTGGATTTTCCGCGGTAGTTGGGTCAAGGCATCCATCTCAGACATTACATCGCTGGGGTTTAGGTCACCACTCTCTCACTCCACCATTGGTATGAGTATTGGCGCGTGTCAAAGTTATACCTAGCCCAATGCACATCATTTATTGAGTCATATCAATCTCAGAGTCGAATAGTTCCCTTCCGTGCCTTAGGCAGTCTGTTATAGTATCTTTCTCCCAAGAGTCATCATATCCTATGGCTCCGACCAGCTTGGACTACGGACTCTTAACCCTATTAGTCATCCACATATAATAAATGGGAAGCTCTCATATCCTCTCACGAGTTGTGTGAAATTCCCCGAATTTCTAACCCTTTGACCCGTGGTTTCAGGACAGAGAACCCGAGCCTCGAGTCGATGACAACTGTGGGCCATTCAAGTCGAGCCTGAAGGTTCGGAAATGGAACCAATGTTGGTGGATGACCCTTATGATGACTTAAAAACTCTCCTAGAGTTTAAGAGAAGAGGGGAGATTAATCACAATGGTGTAAAAAGGGCAATTTTGGCACATCCATAGACCAACGATGGAGAGTCTGATTGACGAGATTAAGGTATCCAAACGAAGATCGTCGAAAAACCTTCCATCAAGCCAAAAATCACCAAAATCGGAGTTCAGATGGGGGGGTGACCCAACCCCCCACCCGTTTTTCAGTTACGGGACAAAATTGGGATTTTGGGTTTTTAAACCCTATTTTAGGTTGTAACTCACCCCAATATGCATTTTTTTTAATGCTAGAAGGAGGCTAAGGCTCAGGGAAGAGGGGAAACCAAGGAGAAGAGTAGATCATATCCAATCAAAGGTGCTCTACGACTCGGATCATTGCAAGAATGTTGAAGAAATTAGGTGAGAATTCTAAAACCGTTCTCTTTAAACATAGTTTGTGAGGGTTTCTCTTCTCTTCTTTTGTGGGATTGTGGTAGTGGGAGAATGTTAAGTGTATTGGATGCTCTTGTTTTCTTGTATTGAAGTTGATCTTTAGTATGAGAGTTGTTGGTACGTATCCTTGCGAAAGTTTTCGCATTTTGACTCTCCGAGTCGCCCGAGGGTGATTTGAGAGAGCCAATTTGGGGCTTTTTGATATAGATTGAATTAGATCAAATTAAAGATACCTGTAGGATCCATTTGCTGCTGATTAGACTTTCCCAAAGTTTCGTTTTGATCCGACTTCGAATCAGTGGCAAAATAGTTACCATTCACGAATGAGGTTGAGAACTATCCTTTTTAAACTAATGGTTAGAATTCTGATTTCGTGGAAAGATTTTGGGATATCCTTTGAAATGCAAATTGACTAATTTGTGATTATTAATCCTCTTGCATGAATAGGTTTATGTATCTTTTAGTCACCAACTTGTGGGAGTGAATTTTGGGACTTTGGAGAAAGGATCAAAGTGAAAGGTGAGGAATACACTTAACCTTATATTACATGTATAACAATGTTAGTTATTTTTCATTATTTGATATCTTGCATTGCTTTAGTATTATATTGTGATTATGTATGTGACTATTGAAAAGTAAGAAAATATTTTTGCTTCTAATTTTCAATATTCTTTAAATAGTGATGTGAGAATTTATTAGATGGATGAGATTATATGGACTGAGTTTTTTATTTTATTTTTAAATTATAAATTATTGATATGAAAATATATGGATGATGTTGAATTAAATTACTCATTTTATTCTGTGTTACAAACTAGGGTTGTGGGTTCGCCCATTGCCCTAGTGACCTTATGTGATTGCTTAAGTTGTGATTGGGGAATGGGGAATGCCCTTTTGGCATTTTTGTCATAGGACACCAGAGGAGGAGGTATGGGACACATTCCTATGGTGCCCCTTGGTGCTTTCCCTGATTGTTGGTTGACATGCCTAGGGCAAGTCTAGAAATGTTGGCTAGGTGACCTCATGAGTACTACTACCCTTTTAGCAGGGTATTGAAGCCGGTTAACCCGTGATTGTGAAATCCAGCCCAAACCTAGCCAGGTCACCCTATCTGTTTTGGGTAAAGAAGGGTTAGTTTAAATGTTTGACCTTAAAGTTGGACCTTGATTTGATCTTAGCTTGTTGCTTGTAGACCCTTTTGGTTGACGATTTGGTGTCGGAACCCAAGCCCATGGACATTGTCGATGATGCCCCTCACTTGAGAGCATTGTCAGTGTTAGTTTTGAATCTGTGCACCGAAGAGGGGTGAATTAGTTGAAATACCTAATGAACTCCTGTGCCCAATCTGAATATATTTCCCGAAACTAGACTTCTTGATGGACTTGTAGGAGAAAATCTCACTCAATTTGACCCCATATAACCTTCCAAATCCCTGTCCGAAGTTGCTGAACTATGTCTGTCAAATCCTGCTTGCGCATCGAAGAAGATGAGCCTAGTTGGTGAACCTAATGAACTCCAATCCTTTATCCGAAGGTATTTCTGGAAACTAGACTTCTTGATTGACTCGTAGAAGAAAACCTCACTCAATTTGACCTAGTATAGCCCTCCGAATCCCTGTTTGAACCTTGCTTGTCTGATTGGTCGACTCATTGGTCGACTGGACCAGTAGACCAACCCAATCGACCAATGGTGTCTGAATTTACCAATTTGGTCCTGTCTCCTCTATTTAAGTCAAATCTCGGGATTACTTCGCCTCCTATGCCTCCTAAGCCTCTGGAACGAGTTAGAACCCTAATCTAATCAATTCCCTTGCATTCCTTGGTGATCTCTCACAAGACTTGAAGTAATCTTCTTCCTCTCGCATCAAAGGTATGTCTACTCTCTTTTCTTTCTTCTCCATCTCTGATTTTCTTTCTTTAATCTGTTCTTGGCTGAGATCAGGAAGAAGATGATGCACTCTTGCAACCATCCACTCCATGATCTCATCTTGTTCCTTGAGATCTATGATCATCATCATGATCTCAACCCCATATGGAATCTTTGAAAACCCTAACCCTAATCCTTTGAAACCCTAACCTGGGTGATTATCTGAGAACCTTTTTGGTAACCTCCCATGTGAGGGAAACCTCATGGGTAATGTGGAGGTTGATCTAAATTCAATATTCTTTAATTCTTCTTGTTGTAATTGGCCAATCATCAATTCCCTCCCTCCTGTGATCTTAACCTTTTTATGGGAACCATAAGGGTGAAACCCTAATTTCTTGGGTTAAATCAAGAACCCATATTTTTACCATGACTTGATGATTTTATCTTCCCATATGATTCTAATACATCCTAGGAAGTTCCCCTTCGAATTTCGGATCAATCCGACTTCAAACGAAGAAGTTATGGCCAAAACAGTTTTCACTATTCCGTACTGACTCGATTGGTCGACTGATTGGTCGACTGGGTCAGTAGACCAAGGCAATCGACCAATGAAGTCAGTAGCCTCAATTTTCGCTCGATTTCATTCGTTTGCTCTCTGATCTTTTAGGTATCTTTCCTAATGTTATATCTATGCTTGTTAGGGGTTTATTTGCCATGTTTGGTGTCTCTCTCTTTGATCTTTGGATTATCTTCGGCGATAATGAGGTAAGGACAGTTGATTTCCTTAACTACATAGATTGCTTGTTCTCTGGTTTCTACTTTATGAAACTATGAGATTACCTACTGTTATTGTATTTTAATTCTGATCTCCTACTGTGGAAACAGTAGCACTTATTTATATCATCTTTTCATTGTTTATGTTATATGAATTACTTATTACTGCTTAATCTGATGTTGCTTTTACATTCTCTTTTATATGATGAACTACTGGTTGTGTATGTCATGACTGATCTGAGAATGTGTTTGCTTAAGTTTGGTTTGGGATTGGGAAGTGTCCTTTTGACACTTCGTCCTTGGACATTGTCGGAAATAGTATGGGATGTTTCCGGGGTTGCCCATCGACACTTTCCCGAATCAATGGTTGTCATACCTAGGGATGTCTAGCAGTGTTTGGCTAGGATATACCCCTGTTATATCAGACCCGATTCGGAAGGGTATTGAGACCGAACGACCCGTGGTAGCAATGGGGATTCACGGGCGCTCAAGACCGGTAACCAACCCGTGAGAGGACGGGAATCACATTGTGGGGGCCATTTATTGGAGGGTTGCATATGGCTAGACTTGGGCTCATGGGCGCTCGAGACCGGTGAGTTATATCCGTGAGAGGACATGAGAGCTTCCCGTTTACCATATGTGGATAACCAATAGGGTTGATGAGTCCGTAGTCCGAGTTGGTCGGTGCCATAGGATACGCCGACTCTAGTGCGAAGGATACCGGAAAGGATCGTCGGGGACGAGGAATGGACGTATCCGGAACCGAGTTGATATAAGCCGACTAGATGACTTGCATTGGGCTAGGCTTTTCCCCGACATGCGCCGGTACTTATGCCAAACGGTTGTGAGAGAGTGTGTTGACTTAACCCCTTACCATGGAAATTGTCCGAGAAGGATGCGGGACCCATTACCAATCGGTCGCCCGAGATATCTTAAATGGTTGGAGGGAATCCAAGATATCTTAAATGGTTGAGGATGTGAGCGGACCTACCCAAAGAAGTACGGTGCTATGACTTAAAGCATGTCTACCATAGAGACCAGCATACATAGAGTTAGATGCATACATACATTACTTGTTTCATATTGCATTGCATCTTGTTATGGTTTGCTTCCATGTTATTTATGTTGTTATGGATTAACTTGCCTTACTGGGTTTCTTTCGAAACTCATTCCTTTTTTTGTACAATCTGGTTAGACTTCTCTACGGGTTTGGATTTCTTTGACGGCCCGTATGAGGAAGCGCAAGGTGAAGAAGATGAAGACCGAAGAACCGAAGATGCCGATCGAAGATGTAGATTTGATTTCCTTTGTTTCTTCTAGACTTATCTTTTACTTTACTTGTATTAGCTTAGAGCTTTATTTAGATTTCGATCTACCTTCCGCATGTGTTTGTAGGGTATATTTCCGCTATACTCTACAGTTGTCTTTTGATTTGGTATCTTGTTATTCCGTACTCTGATATTCTATAGTGATCCTTCTGAGATCCTTTCTTGACTTTTATTATAAATTACTTGAACATTATGATTTGTTCTTGCTTTTGATTATGTTATTGTGCGAAATGGATATGATTGTTCCTAAACTTGATCTTTAGGGCTGTGGATCACACTCTCGGGTATGCCAGATAGGGTACCGGCTGGGAGGATGTGACAGTGATATTAGTGGCTGGGTCCTGAGTGTCAAGCAGGCCCATTATCATCATAGAGAGGTAGGGTTACATATAATAGATAAGGGCTTCTGGGCGCTCAAGACCGGTAACCAACCCGTGAGAGGACATGGAGAGCATCCTGTCCATTATATGTGGATGACCGCTAGGTTAAGGAATGGGGTCCAACAGATGCCTCCGATTGAGGATTCCATTCCTAGGTGGGGAAGTATCAAACCAAAAGGGCACTAGGCATGAGGGAAGATATTGTATACTGAACCGAATTGGTTGGTGTCATAGGGGAAGTATCTATACCATATGTAGTACGAGACCGTATGACTTTGCACTTGGCTAGGATTATCCTTGACATGAGCCAAATCTCATACCAAATGGTGATGTGAAAGAGTGGTGACCTATACCCCAACCATGGCTTGACAGGATTTTACCCAACAACCGTGGAGAACCCAATAGACGTCTCTTGTTGAGGAAGAGTGACTGAGACCGCCCAAAGGAGATTGGTGTATAAACTTAATGCGTCTCTATCATAGAGACTTCATGACAGAGTTAGGAGCATAATATCATAATCATTCATATATCATATCATATCATTATCATTAATTACATTATCGATATTCATGTTATATGTGTGGTGTGGAATCTTATGAATGGATGCATGATATGATGTTGAGTTGACCTCACTGACTTCTGTTTAACTCATTCATTTTTATATGTTTGTTTCTATTAGAATATACTGTAGGTTATGAGGACTCTTTCCAAGTGGAGGATTTGTCACAGGCAGACTTTCTCGAGGAAGCAACTGAAGAAGATGTAGACTCGCATGGAGCTTCATGCCAGTACCAAGGCTGTTCTTATGGGGTTGGATTCCATTAGAGAATTAGTCTAGTTTATTTTTTCGTTGCGAAGAAAACTATCCTCCTCTTTTCTTTTCAAAACTCTGATGTTATACCTTTTGTTTTGAAGTAATGGATGACTATAACCATTATTTCAGTTTTAATAACTTTATATTTGAAACTTCATTTTATTCTTGTCCGTTTGATTTTACTAAATCACATGTTGTATGGAATTGTCATTGAAACTAGGTATTGCGGTGTATCACCCCCATAGGTATTCGGGTATGACCGGATCCAACTAGTTGGGGTGTGACAGGTTGCCTACTAGTCTTGAGAACCTATGAGCCCAGGCTTATTATGTGCAACCTACCAATAAATGGCTCCCACAATGTGATTGCGTCCTCTCATGGATTGGATACTGGTCTTGAGAGCCTAAAACCCCCATTGCTTCCATGGGTCACTTGGCCTCAATACCCACGCCGATAGGGTGAGATATGACGGGTTTCCCTAGCCAAACACATCTAGACAAATCCTAGGTATGCCATCTAGTAATTATGGAAAGCGCCAAGGGGCACCATAGGAAAGCTTCCCATACCACCTCCATTGATGTCCCATGACAAAAATACCAAAATGGCATTCCCCATTCCATAGCCACAACTTAAGCAATCACATTACAATATGATTCCATATATCATATCATATCATATCATATCATATCATAATCCATTCATAATAGAATCAATCACATTCTTACAAATGCAAATCAACATATGAATCACATTCTGAAATTACATAGATATAACAATAATGAATAAGTCCTAAGATAGTAGTTAAATCATGCATACAAGTTCTAACATAATGAAGAATGTAATCATGTTAATTATGAGTGAATGTACTCACCTTAAACTTGATTTGAAAAATCTAGAGAGTAGATTAAAGGGTAGGTCCAAAGTTACCAAAGAAACCCTAATCATAAAAGGATTAAGTATTAGGAACAAATCCTAAAGGATCGGAGATGAAACACGACCAAACAGGGACATTTGCTGTCACTGTACCCTTTAGTCGCTTGGAGCAACCAAGCCAATTGACCAAGCCTTCTGTGTACGGACATAAAACCTTAATTTTGATCGGAAACTCATTGTTCGAGTTTCAAAACACTCCAAAATTAATAGAAAAATTATAAAATATTATAAAGAGACTATCTATCATGATCTAAGCATCTAACATAGTCAACGAAATAGAAATCCAATGAATCATATAATAGGCTTAATCTGAAATTAGTCCACATATTTCACGGATAGACTAGAGTGAATGGGAATTCACTCTAGGTATAAGAAAACATTAGATCATCATCAGAAAATAACCTAAGAATAGATCTAGCATGGATTAGAAATCAAATAACTCAAACAAGAACACTATCATGAAGATCATACTAGGCTTTTACCAAAATCATGCCGTGTTGTTCACGGAAAGAATAAAGTGAATGGGGATTCACTCTAAGACTATGAGGATATATGAGTGGGTTGTTATAGTAACATAAGAAGAGAGAATAGATCTAAAGAGAATGAGAGCGATTGCTAACCTTGAAGAAGAAGATTCAACGGAGGAAACTCTCACGGATGCTTGGGATCTTCCTAGACCTTGGCGAGAGTGCTCTAGGGTTCTTCTCAAACTCTCCAAAAGCTTAATGACAATTTGACACGAATTAGAGTGAAGTTCGAATATATAGAGCTTCGAAAACCTAATTTCCAAAAAGTACCAAATCTATCTCAAGGAGGTTTGGTCGCTTGGGGTGACCAAGGCAATGGACCAAACAACACCTTTTGGTCAAAAAGTGATTTTTGGTCCCTGAAAGCCACAAGCTCCTCTTGGGTCCTTTTCCAACTTATGAAAGAGTCTTACTTAGTTTTGTAGAACCTTCCAATTGTGTCAACATTGTACTCATAGTCCATCTTCCAAGTCCATCATCATTCAAGCTGCATCTTCTTCAAAAGTCAGTCAAGGTTTCCATAATAGGATCTTCATCATCAACATCCATTCATTCTAGGTCAGACCCAATGGAATCAAATGAGATGGCCCATAGTTGTCTTCTACCTTCACTTTAGGTTTTCAGACCTACAACATAGATTTCCAGGTTAGGGTTGTGAGGGATTTCACACTCTTCCTTTCCTTTGATGAAGATTGTTCCCAAGGGCACCTCGAATCTTTTACATATTTCACCAAGTGGCCCTCGGATACCAACTTCTCAATTTTGGCCTTCAAGTTTCTACAAAATCAGTGTAGTGATCATTGTCCTTATAGAATTTGCAATACTTATTCATGTTCCTATCCTTGGGTTTAGAATACATATTATTGAGCTTAAGAAGCCCCTTATTCCTTTTATGCATTGATATTTCCAACCTCTTGGTGTTATGCGGTGTGTAGGTTTCTTTTCCGGACGACTTATTCTTCTAGTTTGTGTACCAACCCCCATAATTCTAACATGGGATCTGTATTGTAGGTCCAAGTACCCAAATTTCTAGCTAGAATAAGTTGTGGACTATCCAAATTGAAGCCCATGATCCATACCCTGAGCCCATGGATTTGGACTTTGCTAATGAAGAACCTATCATATTGGAAACCCAAAGGAGATCCAGTAGAAACCTTAATGGACTGGGAAGGTGGATGTCTAGCCTGAGTCAAGTTGAGTTTGAAGATGTCCGTGATTGAGGTAAGAAACCCCCCACATATTGTTTAAGGTCAGGTTAGTGTTGGGGATCAACTGGTTGAGCAAAGCACCAAAGTACTAAAAAGTACTAGGGGGCAATTGCTTAAGGCGGTTGATTGACCCAACCAACCGCCATAAGTGACTAGCTAGGTCTAATTGTGGGTTAAAACCCTAATTTTTCTTCGGCACTTTATAAATAACCAACCACAACTTAATTTTGTATTATTATATTCGTGGAGGTTACTATGGACGATTAGGAGGTAGTGCAAACGTGTGTGGAGGTGAAGAACGCTTTATTCATAGAAGCTTAGATCCTTGACCCGTTTTGCGAATCGATTGGAGTTTGGTTGATCACACACTCTTCATGTGTTTTCTTTCTTCCATGATTCTATAGATGGTGAATTGTGATGGTTAGCATCTTTCCATATATAATCACGATTAGATCATACCTGAAAACTGATTCTCATATGGATCAAGGGCTGATTTAATTGAAGGAGATGATGTGATTTCTAAACCATTCGTCTTCGTGGTTTTTGGATTGAGATTGACTCTTTAGCATCTTAAGAACAAAATTCAGATTTGGTTCATCCCAAATCGAATCGCGGATGGGTGATCGAAAGTCGGAATTTCAGACTTGAGAATTTGCCTGAAAGAGGGGTGGTCGCTCAAGGTGGTTGATTGACCCAACCAACCGCCATAAGCAACCGGCTGGGTCACATAAAGCTCTGTTAACTTGGTTATTGCTTTGTTTTAACTTCTGTTTTAAATGTATCTTTGTAACCATATTATAGGTGATCTATGAGATTCTTTGGACTTGTTAGTTGTGAGGTTTGATTACTCTTTCAATATCTTTTATGCTTCAATAGGTAAAGTTACATTTCTAAATATATGCATTGACATGTATTGTGATGAATTGTGTATAACTTTAAATGCATAAGTGAATGTATAACTTGTTGGTACAATTGTTTAGATGATTCATTGGATTATAATATGTTGTGAATGATGACTTATTGTACACAATTGATGTTGTAATGTTGGATGACTTGTTATATGATAATGAATAATGGGATGTTGTCACTGTGATTGAGGGTATCCTTTATGGATATCTTTTTCTTGGGATATCAAGGATTGTGGTATGGGACATTGTTCTTTGATGCCCCTAACACTATCATGCAGGGGTGGACCCAGGATACAATATTGTGGGGGGGGGGGCGAAAAATGAAAGCCAAATAACCTTCCCATTGGGAAAACACTAATGTTTTTTTAACACATATATTGTGTGGGTCCTGATAAGACCTATTTGTAGTCTCACATCTAAATTATTTTATTATATTAAAGAATAGACCCACATATTTTGTGGGGCCCACACATATTTGAAAAAGAAGGGTAAATTATTGATAATGATATTTTTTTTCAACAAAATATAGGTAAAATTAAAGCAACAACATAAAAAAAAAATATATATATATATATATATATATACACACACACACACATGATTTCAATCCTAAAAAGTTAGATGCAAGCCAAAATTTTCTTTGGTAGGAGATGTAAACCAAAATTTTTTTTTAAGGTAAGAGATGCATATCAATGGTAGTTAGTTACCTACTAACTATGGACATTTTATTCACAATACAAAATCAAATAACAAAAATTGCAGAAGAAATAAATAAACATAGAATATAAAATAAAATAAAATAAAATAAAAAGAGAACGATAAATAAATTGAGAAAGAGAAAGAGTATCTAACTGTGGAGTAGATTTTTTTCCAAATTTTCTTAACCTACGCTTCTAGAAAGGGAAGAGAATAAATAGGAAGATAGAAAGGGAATAGAATAAATAGGAAAAAAAGAGAAGATAGGAGATAGGAGAGAAAAAATAGGGATTGAAGAGTTACTTTCTAATTAAGAATGACATTTTGATTTTTGAATACCTAATAAGATTTTTTTTCAAAAATTTCCTTTAACCCACAATTATAGAAACAGAAGAGGATAAATAGGAAGAAAAGATGAGAGAGAAGAGAGGGGAGAAAAATAGGGATTGAAGAATTAGTTTTTAATTAGGAATGACATTTATACCCATTATTTTACCTTTAGATTTATTCTTAATATTGGGGGGGGGGGGGCAAATAGTGACATTTCACATGTAGGAAGAGAAAAAACTGGAAAAATTAACGGAATTAAGGCAATTCTTATAAAAAATTTAAAAATCCAGGGGGGCCATGGCCCCCCTTGGCCCCTTTATAGGTCCGCCCCTGCTATCATGATTGCTGGATTAAATACCTAGGAGGTCCATGGTTAGAAACCCTTACATGCTACTACCCTTTTGGCAGGGGTATTGAAGCCAAATGACCTGTGATAATGGTGATGTGATTTTGTTTCATCCTATAGCAGCAGCCATTCCATGCGGAGACTTCGTGGTTCATTTTTTATCATGCATTGGTAGGGTTACATATGTTTAGGTTGGGCTCATGGGCATCCAATAAGCGGTTGGGAGTGATGAGTAGATATAAGAGCATCTGCCCCAACAATATGTGGATGACCATCGAGTTAGGGAATGGAGTCCAACAGAGGTAGCCAGTCCATGAGGATTTCAATTCCTAGGTGGAGAAGGATATTAAACAGAGTTGGTTGGTGCCATAGGGAAAGTATTTGGATCACATGTAATATGTCACCGTATGACCTTGCATTGGATTAGAGTCCTTGGAATGCGCCAGTACTCATGCCAATGGTTGTGGTGAGAGAGTGTGGACCTAAACCCTAGCTATGGTTGTTTGATGAGGACTGTACCCCTTGCTTGGGATCCCAACAAAGGTAACCAATCCGTGAGGGATTAGAGTGACTAGACCTATCTAGAGGAGGGCTGGTGTTATATCTTAAAGCATATTTGCCATACTAGAGACTTGCATGGTTAGATATTAGAAGCATCCATACTTATGCATATTACCTTTCACATATGTTACTTACCATGATATGATGTTGACATGTATATGAGATATGTTGTGTTATTGAGTTCACCAAAAATCATTCCTTTTGTGGATTATTGTTAAACTATTCAGATGGCGATATTGGATTGGGAGAACGTCCGTATGATGGGAGAATCCTTGTGAAGAAACTCACTCCTATTGATGACAAAAGGATTTAGGTGGCTCGCCATTTTGATAAATCGATGAAGGAAGGTTGGATAACCTCATTCATCGAGAAATTAGAAGAGAAGACTGCCATCCTTGAAAAAGAACAGAAAATAATTAAACTATTATTTATTTTGCTTCCGTTGAGATTCCCTTTTGGACACGAGTTCTTTATTCATTTCTCTAATTCTTTCCATGTCGGAAATTGGACATATGTATTTCCCTTTATATTTGATTATTGAATTATACTTGCTCTTGATTTTTTATTGTGCGTATTTTTTATCATTGATGGGTAAACTATGGATCGCACCCACAGGTTATTGGGCAGGACCGATACCAACAGGTGGGGTGTGACAGTTTTACCTTCCCTTGCAACCTTTGTTGGTTCCTTGACCTTTAGTACTCCGAGCTATCTCTGCAGTCCCTTTAGTCTCTTTGTTGGCTGCTTTGGCGCCTTCCCTTTAGGCATCTATAATCTCTAACATGAGTGTCTGCTTGTGACATCTCTTGAACAACTCAACATAAGTCTTGGGTTTGTCTTGTAGCAATGACTCGAGGAGCCTTGGGTGGGTTATACCTTTGAATAGGGTGTTGTATGACACCCTATTGTCTAGATCTTCAATTTCAATTGAAACCTTATTGAATTGGGTTAGGTGATCCCTAATTGACTTGATCCATCCTTATTTCATTGCAAACAAGCTATCATCAGTCTTTTTGCTTTTGATGGCACTTTGGAACCAAGCAATGAACAATTTCTGAGCTAGTCAAAGCTTCCAATCGAACTCGACTTCAAGATGGTGAACCACTTTGTTGTCGCTTCTTCCAAGGGCACGGGAAAGCTCAACATGATATTTCATCACAATCTCCCACCATTATCATGACCGGCTTGAAATGGCTAATATATGCTATTGGATCCTCCTTTCCATCTTACAATGAGAAAGTTGGACTTTGAAAAAAATTGAGAGCTTATATCTTGTGATCCTCATTAAGAACAAGTTCTTATCAAGACCGGAGTACATGTTGTTGACATCCTAATCATCTAGCTCTTTCGAATATTCCTTCAAGTGATCTAATCACAATCTATGTGTGCTAGCCGATGGTCGGAGTGTGGGTGCCATCCTCCTTGGACAGGTGGCCGTCGTAGTGTAGGTCACTGTTCTTGCTATTGTTCCTAACCTTAGTCTGGGTTGTAATATTCAGCCTTATTCTAACCCTGACCCTAACCCGGATTCACTGTTGTATTTAGGCCCGAAGACCCGAAGCGGTGGTAGAAGAGACTTAGGGACTCTTTGATTGATAACTATGATGCGGAGACCGAGCCCATGGACATTGACGATGATACCCCTTGCTTGAATGCATTGTCAGTGTTTAAGGAAAGTCTGCGCATCGGAGAAGATTGATTTAGTTGAAGTACTTAATGACCTCCTATGCACAATCCGAAGGTATTCCCCGAAACTAGACTTCTTGATTGAATTGTAGAAGAAAACCTCACTCAATTTGACCTTGTTTAGCCTTTCAAAACCCTACTTGAAGTTGCTGAACTAAACTTGTTTTTCTGCTGAGAAATATTTTGGTCGATCCTCTTTGGTCGATGCCATTGACCAAAGACCATCAACCAAAGTTTCCCAGTCAGCCAAGTTAATGATTCTATGGAATATTCTCTTTTTTAATTATTATAACCTCGAGCCTTGAGCCCTATTGCAATCATTTTCACTCCTGAAAACGTGGGGGGAGCTTCCCAAAGCAACTCCTAGGCATATGTGAAGGATACTCCACCAAAAACACATTGTTTATCATTGATTCTTGCCTCCATCTTCAACAACAAGGTATGAATCATCATTCCACTCTCCATTCTACCTTTTTCTATTCTTTTTTATTCCTCTCTTGCTGTTGAGACATTGGAGGTGGTGCTGCAACCTTGCAACCATCACTCCAAGTGTCCACTTATGCTTAACCTATGATTTCCTTAGCCATCTATTGATGCTATGCCCCCATCTCAAGCCTAGCATATGTATTCCTTAATTTTCCTCTTAACATCATACCATTTTGTACAAAACTGAGTTGTATGGTATGCTATGTTCATGTTTATCATTATTATATGATTCCAATCGAATTTCTATAAGTTCCCCTAGCTATTGCATGCTATTTCTAGGTCAATGCAATCAATCCCAATTCATGCCATGATGCTTGTCTCTTGAACTTGATAGCTCAAATTGGGGCTTTCTATTTAGACCATTGGATTATGTTAGTTTCTTGATTTATAGTGTCCTCATACTGTTATTAAGCATTCCTTCAAGTTTCAGATTGAAAACCCCCAAAATCCACTATTCTGTCCCGAAGAGATTTTTGGTCGATCCTCTTTGGTCGATGCCATCGACCAAAAACCATCGACCAAAGTTGTTGCTGACAGCAACTTTAGCCAGTTTTGACCCATTTCACATCCGATCTTCCCGATTTCTTCTCTAAATTATTATTGATGTTTGTTTAGGGTCTTAACAATTCTTTTGGACCATTTCTTTGGTATTCTCAATTCATCATCAACTCAACCTAAGGTAAGGATGGTTATCTCCATAAACATATAGGTCATCAACTTATGAATTGTGTTCTTACTTAAAGAATAGAATCTCTTGATTACTTTTAATTATCATAAGAATGTTATACATGTGTTAGGATAGTAGTATCGAAATTCTTATACTCTTGTCATGTTAAATTATTATTCTTGATTACTTATGTCTATGATGATTCATTTCAATATCATGATCTAACTTTTATTATGAAGATGTATTGGGTGCATGAGAAATGATGAACTTGAATATGTGATTGCCTACGTATAACTTGGGATTTGGGAGTGTCCTATTGACACTTCTGTCCTTGGGCATTGGATGGAATAATATGGGATGTTCTCCGAAAGTGCCTATCGACACTTTCCCTGGTTATTGGAGGACATACATAGGATTGTCTAGTTGGGTGGCTAGGATTGTCCTTGTCATGTCAGACCCGAATCGGAAGGGCATTGAGACCGAACGACCCGTGGTAGTGTATGGTTTGATGGGCACTCTAGGCCGATAACCAATCCGGTAGGGGACATAAACCATGCTACGGATACCCGAAAGGGGCCATTTATTGGTAGGGTTGCAAATAGCTAGACTTGGGCTCACGGGCGCTCAAGACCGGTAACCAATCAGTAAGAGGACGTGAGAGCTTCCCGTTTACTATTTGTGGATGACCAATAGGGTTGATGAGTCCGTAATCTGGGATTATGCTGACTCTAGTGTGATACCGGAAAGGATCGCCAGGGGCGAGGAATGGATGTATCTGGATCTGACTTGATACGACTGAGTAGATGACTTGCATTGGGCTAGGCTTTTCTATGACATGCGCCAGTACTTATGCCAAACTGTGATGTGAGAGAGCGGTGACCGATTCCCTTACCATGGTTTTTTAGATGACTTTACCTAATTTCCCTGGCAGACCCAAGATATCTTGTATGATTGAGGGGGAGTGACTGACAACCCAAAGAAGTATGGTGCTATGACTTAAAGCATGTCTACCATAGAGACTAGCATTTATAGAGTTAGAATCATATTTGCATCATATGTTCCATATCACATTGCATTATGTTATATTTTGTATACGTATGATTTTAATTATGGAATAACTACCTTGTTGAGTTCTTCGAACTCATTCCTTTTGTACAAATGTTTTTAGATTATCCTACAGGTACTGAAGATTATGATGGCACCCCCTTCGAGACGAACTTTGATCCCGCATACTACCCTCCGGGTGGTATCTTCGGTGAAGATCAGAGTGTTGGTGCCGAGGAGGATTACTATTCGCACCAGGGTTAGCCCCATGATAGTGCGGGAGCGGCAGAGCTGGGCTTTCTTCATCCACACCATTGAGGAGACCATCATTAGGACAGAAGAAACCATAGCCTAGAGCCCCATTTCCCTAGTCTATTTATGGAACCATTGGACATGTAATTAACTTGTTTGAGATTATCTTTTGATACTTGGAGTTGTAACTAACTTAATTATACTTCTTTTCTGCTGCTCTGAGAGGGTGATTATCACATATTCTCTCATCTTTATGATCATAGTTATACTTTGACATTATTTGTTTTCCGCACTCTGATTTATTGAATCTTATCTTATTCATGATATTTAGTATTAGTTGTTTTTACCTTGATTATTATTGTTCATGATTATGTTATCGTGTATGTGGGAGGCATGGTCCCTCGATTCTTGATCCTTGGATTGTGGATCACATTCTCGAGTATGCCAGATGGGGTACCGGCTGGGTGGATGTGACATGGGTCCTCGTCCTCGTCCAACTCCCACAAACGAGGCTCCCTGACATGCTTCTAGGTAGCTTACTGGGAAGATCTGCAGTTCTCTGTGGACGTGGCAAATGATCACACACACTTGGGCCACATCTTCTTGCTGTTAGGGATAATGGATGCACAATCACGAACAGAGAAGAACATAAGCAAAGCACACAAGGGAAATTTAACGTGGTTCGGCAAAACCCTACCTACGTCCACCAGAGTGAAAAGAAGTTTCACTATTTCCAAGAAACCACACACCACTCTCACACCCACAAAGTGCTACCCTTTGCTTGCCCCCAATCCTTATCCTCAGGATGGGTTTCCCAATCCCCTACAGGGATTGATTCCACAATCTCCTACAGAGATCGATGCCTATAGGTTATCCCACAGAGACTATTTATAGGGAAACCTAAAACCCTAATCCTAATGTAATTACAGTTTTACCCCAGTACTAGTAATTAACCCAAACCCTGTTTCAATTACAAATACAACCAAAACCATAATTACATGGACCCACATAATACAAGACACCCAAACCCAACAATCTCCACTTTGGCTTGAATTTTGCAAACCACCTTGAAGAAAACCATTGATGATGTCTCTCTGCAATCACTAGTCTCTGTGTATCCACCACACTTTACCGCATGACCCACATCCCCTCAAGGAATACTTTTGTTACTGCCATCACTAAACCAACATGGCACACCCCCCCCCCACCTGGGGTGTCCCGTATAGCTCATCACCGCTATACGACGTGACGTGGCTCCATCTCTCCTGTCACAGCCGGCTCCGAGAGATCACTGCCACTCACCAGATCCAAAGTGAAAGTGTCACATCCCCCCAGCCGGTACCCTAACTGGCATACCTGGGTGTGTGATCCACTGCCCTGAAGATCAACTATCGAGGAAATCATCCTCCCACATTTGCAATAACATAATCATGAATAGATAAAATCAAGTATAATATTATAAACAAACGATCAAATCAGGAAATGAATATCAATATAATCAGAGTGCGGAAAAATGATACCAGATGTAAGCACATCAAAAAGAAGTAGAGTGAGGCGGAAACTCACTCCATAGTTACAGCGGAATGTAGTACGTAAGTCTAAAAAGAATTACAACTGCTTCTAAAGAAAAGTACGGAAAGAAAGTCAAACTGAACTACGAGTTTTCGATTCTATAGATAACATCTTCAAAATGGTGGACTTCATCAATCCAACATAGATGTTCTAATTCTATGTTACGTCTAATCGTAGTACGCAACTTGATCGCTCAAGGGATTATTAGGGTTATCTTCATTGTTGCCAATACCTTGCATGTAGTACGCTTCATCGGCTTGCGCTTCATCGTACTGTCCTTCATAGTAGTCAATACCTGTGGAATAATCTAACAAAAAGATTGCACAAAAAGGAGTGAGTTCGAATAAACTCAGCAAGGCAAGTTAACTCATAACAACATAAATAACATACAACAGATCATAACAAGATGCAATGCAACATGAAACAGATAATGTATGTATGAATCTAAACTCTATGTATGCTGGTCTCTATTGGTAGACATGCTTTAAGTCATAGCACCATATTTCTTTGGGAAGGTCTCAGTCACTCGGCTCCGGTTAGTAGTGGGTCCGTCATCCCTCTCGGACAATCCATGGCTGGGGGTTAAGTCACCGCTCTCTCACATCACCGTTGGTCTAAGTACTGGCGCATGTCAGGGTTAAGCCTAGCCCAATGCAAGTCATCTACTCAGTTACATCAACTCAGATCCAGATACGTCCATTCCTCCCCTCTCAGGATCCTTTCCGGTATCCTTCACACTAGAGTCAGCGTATTCCCTCTCAGACTACAAACTCATCAACCCTATAGGTCATCCACATATAGTAAACGGGAAGCTCTCATGTCCTCTCACGGATATAACTCACCGGTCTTGAGCGCCCATGAGCCCAAGTCTATCCATATGCAACCCTACCCATAAATGGCCCCCACAATGTGATTCCCGTCCTCTCACAGATATAACTCACCGGTCTCGAGTGCCCGTGAATCCCCATTGCTGCCATGGGTCATTCGATCTCAATGCCCTTCCGAATCGGGTTTGATATAACGGGGACATCCTAGCCAAACACTGCTAGACAGCCCTAGGTATGACAACCAATGATTTGGGAAAGCGTCGATGGGCATCTTCGGAGAACATCCCATACTATTCCCTCCGATGTCCAAGGAAAGAAGTGTTAAAAGGACACCTCTCAATCCCAAACCATACCTAATCAAACACATTCTCAGATCAGTCATGACATACAAAATAAAAAACTCATCATACAAAGAGAATGTAAAAGCATAATCCAATCATTAAATAATATGCAGTAATGAGCATTTCATATAATCTTGAATAATGAAAAAGAAGACATAAGTGAAGTGCTACTGTACTTACAGTAGTACATCAGAAGTATAAAATACAAGAACAATAAATAAACTCAGAGTTTCTTAAAGTAGAAACCAAAGAGTACGCGATCTATGTTATTATGAAATAACTGTCCTTACCTTGATTATCGTCGAAGATAATCCAAAGATCAAAGAGAGAGGCTCCAAACTTAGCAATTAAACCCCTAACAATCATAGATATAGCATTAGGAAAGATGCCTAAAAGATCAGAGAGCAAACAAATCAAATTGAGTGAAAAACAAAGCTACTGACTTCATTGGTCGATTGATTGGTCTACTGACCCAGTCGACCAATTAGTCGACCAACAGAGTCAGTACGAAGCAAATACGGAAATTCTAATCCGAAACTCAATCTACAGGGTTCGGAACTTCATGAAACTTGGAGGAAAACTTTAGGATAGTATTTTAACATTGTTGGTGCAACCTAGAGGGGGGGGTGATTAGGTTGCAACTAGTGGATTGTCCCAATTTTTCGGTTTGTGCGGAAATACAAAGTAAATTGAAAATTCAAATGAAATTAAACAATACAATCAACCACAAGACAAGTATTTTATAGTGGTTCGACTTTGCAAGTCTACGTCCACTCCTCTCTTGGCCTTAAGAGAGTATTCCACTAGTGATTCTCTTTCAATACAATGGGTAGAGATCAAACCCTTTACAATCTTTGTTACGGGGCAAGAGCACCCTTTACAATCTTTGTTTATCTTAGGGCAAGAGCACCCTCTTCAATCTTTGTTCACGGGCAAGAGCACCCAACCAATCTTTGTTCACGGGCAAGAGTACCCAAAACCAATTCTAATCTACCTAGACTAGAATTGAAAACAGTTACAAGAGAAGGATGTTACCTTAACAAGAGGTGTGACACTTTACCTCTTGTGTGTGTGTGATGCAATAAGAGTTGTATGCTCAAGATATGAAATGCATGCACCACCAAAGCCTTCAATCACCTCAAGCTTGACTTCCACAAGCTTACTTTAACACCTTGGTATGTTCTTCAAGGTTGGGGAGAAGGTGAAAGGCAAAGCACAAGGCTTTCTTGCAATTTGAGAGCTTTAGGATCACTTGGGGAGTGGGTGATCAAGTGTGAGTGTTGTTACTCTCAAATGAGGTGAATTGGGTTTATATAGAGCACATTTGAGTGCCAAAACCCAATCCCCAACGGATAGAAAACGGACACATTTTTGTCCTGTTTTTCACCCCAGACGGACGTCCGTCTAGTCAAACGGTCATCCGTCTCAAAAGTATCCGTTGCAAACAGCTGTAGAGGATATTCTCTTTAAACTAGCCGTTATAGTCAAATCTGGGCCAGACAGACGTCCGTCTGAACTCTATTTTGCTGGCTTAAGTTGGGGCTGGGACATGGCTTGGGTTTTTGGACTTTTTGGTCAACCCTAAGCATTGTACACCTCACTAACATGTCCTAGGTCACTCTAGTAATATGAATTACATATAATTGATGCATTTACATGAATGTGTATGCAAGAGTGTCCTAAGCCCTAATTCAACCTAAGTCTTGATCTTCGACTTGATCTTCGACTTGATTTTGTGCAACGGTCTTCATGTCCATCTTGGCATGGTCATCTTGACTTAGACTTCATGTCCATCTTCATGTCTATCTTGGCATGATCTTGGCTTTGACTTGCATATGGCTTTTACTTGGAGTTGGTCCACTTGTTCTCATCTTGAACTAAAACATCATAACTCAATATAGCCATTAGTAATTCATGCTTATTATCATCAAAACCAATAGAGGCTGATGTGGCAAATGCTGACATGGCATTTCCCAACAAACACTATTGAGCACTAATAATGATAAAAAAATTACCTTCAAATTAAAATCATAGTTTCCCCAATTGGGAGAAAACCCTAGAATTCGATAAAAATATACTACGAAACTCACATAAAAGACAAGGGATGATTTAGATCTCATCCAAGAAAAAGGTAATCAGAATCAAATACAAGTACGTCATGGAAATTAGATTCGGTCGGCTAAGAAATCAGATCCATAGAAAGGATTAGGGTTTAAAGAAGAATTTTCAGAGTTAGGGTTGAGATCTCTATGTTGATCATAAACCCTAAAGAAAAGAATGAGATCATGGAAGAGATGGTTGCAAGGATGCAGCATCTTCTTCCCAATCTCAAACAAAAACAAGATTAAAGAGGAATAAATCATAACACCGAAGATTACTAAGCTTGAATTGGCAGATCTGAGATGAGAGACTTCAGATCTTGTAGAGGAATCTTCGAAATCACCGAAGAGAGTTTCAAACGAGTCTTCCCACGTTCTCAGAGTGTTTTGGAGGCAGAGGATACTAAAAAACACGAAGTGTGTTTAAATAGAGAGTGAAAAACCCTAAAATTGGAGTTTCTTGGATTTAACACACCATTGGTCGAATGTTTGGTTGACTGGCCTAGTCGACCAATCAGGTCAGCAAAGTTCAAACAGGGAAATGGAGGATCAAATGGACACTAAACCTTAAGGGCTTTTGCACACACATCAAGTGACATACCTAGGGTGTAGAAATGCCTTCGAACCAAGTCAGATAATACTCCAAGTCCTTCAACTAATCTCATCTTCAGACAGGTGCAACTTTCTTTCCAGATCTACATAACCTTCCAAGATTGGAACACGAACATCAACATCCATGGGTTTTAGGTCAAACACCATGTCTTCTACTGAGATGGCCCATAGTTGGTTTCTTCCTTTACTCCGGGTCTTCGGACCTATAAACAACCGGATTTCCGGGTCAGGGTTAGGGTTAGGATAGGGTTGGGTTTCACAGAAAGTCACTCGCTTCTTTCCAGATTTGCCCTTGTTTTGCGCCTAAACAACCTGTAAATTCTGTCTACCTGTACCCCTTGCCAAAGTGTCAACTGGAGCTCCACCTGTTTCAACACTACTTGCAAGCCTGTACAATTTATCTGATCTGTGGCTTTCTGGAAAAACCTCACATTGATTTCCATACGAACTCACAAAATCAATACCAACGGAGCGAAATCTCCTCGATCCGTCACTTCCACTGAGTTTGAAAAGCCAAAAAACCTATGGAACACTTAACTCCGTACAAAAAACATTCACACAAAATCTTGTGGAAACAACTTGTATAGTACGATTCGATAACACAAAAAAAACAAAAAAAAACATCTTTTTTTCCCTTTTTTTTTCACAACCGAATCTCTTCCACTTCACCTTTTTTTCTTTCTTCTCTTTGGTTCCACTTTCCACGCCAAAATCAGATTCTCAACTTTTTTTTTTCAAACGAATGTAATAGTCATTACATTCAAATCACTTCAAAGAAAAAAGTTAAAAAAAACTTCAAAAAACCCGCTCAACTGAGCAATCGAACAAACACCGTGTTCCTTCCTCTCTTTTTTTTCTTTTTTTCTTTGAGCCAATCCACTCAAATCATAAGAAATAAAAAAGATAAAAAAACTTCACGATTCTAGATCTAGAATCATACCTTCGATCAATCCGTCGAAGCCTTCTCTGTTCTCCTGGCACTTATCCTCTCCTTTCTGGATCTTCGCACACCTCTGGAGACGATCCACCGAACCTTGTTTTGATACCACTTTTTTAGGGATAATGGATGCACAATCACGAACAGAGAAGAACACAAGCAAAGCACACAATGGAAATTTAACGTGGTTCGGCAAAACCCTGCCTATGTCCACCAGAGAGAAAAGAAGTTTCACTATTTCCAAGAAACCACACACCACTCTCACACCCACAAAGTGCTACCCTTTGCTTGCCCCCAATCCTTATCCTACAGAGATTGATGCCTATAGGTTATCCCACATAGACTATTTATAGGGAAACCTAAAACCCTAATCCCAATGTAATTACAGTTTTACCCCAGTACTAGTAATTAACCCAAACCCTGTTTCAATTACAAATACAACCAAAACCATAATTACATGGACCCACATAATACAAGACACCCAAACCCAACACTTGCCCCCTATTTCTAGAATTCTCATCAACTCCTTTGTTCCTCAAGTCCTAGGTGATAGCCTGGCCCCGATCTGCTCTTTGTTGCTTCTTGCTATCACCTAGTGATGGTCAGTTGCTTGCCACCCTTGCTATTCTTCAACTTGCTCTTGATTGTAGGGATTTGGTGCCCTAGGAACTTCAATGCAATGAACTAGGCCCCGTAGCATGCCCTGCATCTCCAGGAGTTGCATTGACATCATGTGAACTTCCTATGATGGAATTGGTGCCGGTATGACATTAGGTTGTTGTTCCTACCCTCTACCTGGTATTCATCCAAGACCTCGTCATGAGGGTTCTCTTCCTCATTCTGTTGGTTGTGTTGCTGAGAAGGGGGTGGTGGTTAGCACCTAGCCAAAGGGCATTCAGGTTTCTCCTAAACCTAATTTCCATCCCCAACCTGTCACAACAACTTGAGACATAGATGGATCGGCAATCATGGTTTTCTTTGCTATTTTCCCATAGATTGCACCAAAATGATGTGTCTAATTCTCACCGAATTGCATAGCTCTTGAGTTTTTAAACCTTCAAACCCAAGGTTAGGTGTAGGCCAACCTTTGGATGGTCGGGAAGCTGTCTCCAACGATTAAGTCAATAAGCAACACTGGGAAACTCTGTAGAATGGCAGAGCCTCAAGACCAAGCCAATAGAATTCAATTACTTCTTACATGAGTGGGTTTGGATGTTTATAGATGGCAACTGTTGGTGGAGGATTGTGAGATGGAATGAGTGTGCTTCACTTTGCACTGTTTGATCTAGATTTAGAGTTCTATTTAGACCTGTAAATGGGTAGCCGAAATTCGCCTCCGAATCCGCATTCGTATTTGTTTATGGGTATCCGTATCCAGAATTTTTCGTACCGGAAAATATCCGTATCCGTCCGTTAAGCAACCGGATAAAAATTTATCCTGATAGAGTAAAGAATTCAACATTTTTTTTCTCTGAAAATGGATGATAATCGGATTTAGAATCTGATAATCGATAAATGGATAATTGGAAATTGAAAATTATCCAGTTAGAGTAAAATAGTAAATACTTTTCTCTAGAAAAAAGGCTAATAATTGGATTTCGGAAACCGGTAATAAGTAATCGGAAATTGAAAATCGGAAAACAAAAATAAAAAAAAGTTCAATCACCAAGTAATAATCGGGTAATTTATCGGATCGAATTATTATTGGATATCCGATAAAGTTTCGGATTCGAATTCGAATTCGAATTCGGATGCTTTTTCTAAATTTCTACCAGATTCAGATTCAGATAACGGTTTTACTAATAAAATACAGATTCGGATAGTGGTGTATCTGAGCCAAATCTGATCCGTTTACCGGCCTAGTTTCATTCCTAGTTGGAGACTTCAGATCCAGTTCTCTCTATCTATGTCGGTATGAATCCCGTAATCCTCAGGGGCAAGACTTTCCTACCGTATGGGATTCTTCCCGCGCATATCGCGGGTTTTCGGGATTTCCTTGTCCAGCCAACAAGGGTCCGACCATCGGCCCATCGTTCGCCTTAACCCGCATGGTTCATATTCCATTTTCATGGCTATCCATACCTATTTTGCTGGCCCTGGCTCAGAAACCTTCGAGCGTTTTCTTTCTGTAATATTCCCTGGCCTCCCCCTATATAATGTATTACAACGTGGATTTCTGCTGAGGTCCAAGAGTCAAGACCGTTAATGTTCTAGCGTTTTCTAATGCATTTTTGTTTAATTAAGGAAGAAAGAGGAAGTGAGCCGGAGTGGTAGAAATTGCGCAAGGAAATAAAGAACGGATTCTCAGGGAAGGGGAGGTTTTCAGGAAGATAAGGGCTGCCGACTTACCTGGTTGGTTTTTCCTTGCTGCTTTAGTTCGATCAAAGACACTACCCACGAGTCTCTTCAGTTCAGTGTGGTCTGAAGTTTAAAGAGGGCTTCCACCGTAAAGAACCCTTCAAGCCAGAAAAACAGAGAGTCAAGGGAGCGAGTCATAGTCAACCATTAGCCAAAGTGAGAGAGAAAGAGAGAGAGAGGAAAAGCTCTCGAGTAGTATAACGTTCAATTTTTGAACAGATTACTACCATGGCGAGAAGAAATTTACCAATTCTAAAGCGACTACTTGGATGTTCAGTAGCTTCCTCATGTTCAATCTTAAAGAGATCTGTAACTTATATGCCCCGCCCAGGTGATGGTGCTCCTAGAGCTGTTACCTTAATCCCAGGAGATGGGATTGGTCCACTTGTTACAGGTGCAGTTGAGCAGGTCATGAAAGCGATGCATGCTCCAGTTTATTTTGAAAGATATGAAGTTCATGGGGACATGCCAAAAGTTCCTCAGGAGGTGATTGATTCAATTCAGAAGAACAAGGTTTGTTTGAAGGGTGGTTTGGCCACTCCAGTTGGTGGAGGTGTCAGCTCGTTGAATGTTCAGCTAAGAAAAGAACTTGATCTATATGCATCACTTGTGTATTGTTTCAATCTTCCTGGGCTGCCAACTAGGCATGAGAATGTCGATATTGTTGTGATTCGGGAGAATACTGAAGGGGAATATTCAGGTCTTGAGCATGAAGTTGTTCCTGGTGTTGTTGAGAGCCTTAAGGTACTTTTGTTGGGTCATTTTGTATCCATTTTTTAATGAGAAAAGCTGTTGGCCCTTGGTCCTTTTGGTTCTTGGGTCTATTGTGTTCATTTCTTCTTGATCCATTTGAAGGATTAGATCCCATCCTGTGTTTCTTTTATTTTCTTCTAATGGAGTTATTTTATTGTATTGTTGCTCACTGCCATCATACACATACACACGAACAAAAAGGTTTTGTCATTGCATCTCTTGCAAGTTTCTATTATAAGGACCAACTTCTAATGGATATGCAAGACAGACAACTGATCTTCTCGGAACTCTATTAACTCTAGATCTTGATATTTTCAAGATGGAGGTTCTCAATTTCTCATTGAAGGTTATGTTATTACTTCTTGATTCTTTAGCCCTTGTGATAATTTTCTTTTATTATTTCTAATCTCCTGATTCCATGATTATTGTTATTATTTTAATTTGAGTGAAAAAAAAAGAAAAGAAAAAAGAGGTCAGTAAAGTGAAACTTGGTCATGTGATTTTTGAACATTCAGATAACCAAACCTTCTAAGATTATTCTAATCTTCATTTCTTAGAAATAGGAATAAAGCAGGAAAGACAACTTACTTTGGACAATAAAAGATTCTTAAAGATAAATGTTGAAAATGTTGAAAAACTAAAACTACAAGTTTAGCCCAACAACTTTAAAAGAGACCCCTTAGTCAAATGCCTACTGAGGAATTGACCAAATACGCTCCAGGAACTCTAGACATGTTAGAATTTCTCACCTTGACCGGAGGACTCTTTCTAATCAAAATAAGGGGGAAAAAGGAACACTCTTTAATGCTGCTGATGCATTACAGTGCTCCTGACTTAAATTACAAATTTAAGTGGCCATCTTTTGAAATCAAACCATACCAATGGTGGTGTTGCTACTGCTGCTGCATCTATTGCCGTTAGATTCCCAGCATGGTTGTTTCAAGGGGAATTTTTTTAGTGACGGGTGCTTCATGTTAGAATGGCCTTCACTATTTGGTGCAAGGGAGATCAAATTTTTTGGCCTTCAGAATTTGGATGCCTTCAGGATTACTTATTGTTGTATGTCCTTTAAGAAGTTGAACAATGTAAATATGCAATTATACATGAGTATTTACCGGATACTATCAATCAAGGTTGCAAATGTAGACACCCTTTTAGGCCACTATTTTTGCAATATGACCATTTAAATGTGTTAATATAGCCTAAACTAGGAGTTCCATGAAGTTTCAGCTGTCCTAAACTAACCAAAATAACCCTTTCATCAAAATCTCATCAAAATTTCAGTATTTTGGTCCTTCTCAGTCGGACAAGTTCTCAAATCTTGGTTATAGCTGCTTCCAGTACCTACTGCTGCTACTTTTGACAGGTTATACTTTCCTCCTTGTCCATATTTTGCATACCTTTCTGTTAGCTTACATTAAATTAATAGACATAGAACATAGGTAGACAAGTTGAGTACAGAAATTTCCTCACTTGATTGTATTCGCAAGTTTATGATTAATAATATTCAAGGTATTCAGCTTTGTTTCTGTGTTTGTTGCTGTTCCATTTGAGATTAGTGTTCCAATTCTGGAATCTCCAAGTGCATGGATTTGGGTCTCTTGCAAGGACGAGTAGGGATTCCCCAACGGTAATGGACTTCAACCTACATTTGAGCCATTCGAGCTCTTTCATTGCTTCAGTCAATGTTTATGCTTCTGTGTAAGTGGCAGCCAACATACCTAATCCCCCATACCCTCTCACCGTTTTATTTATTTATTTTTTCTCTTGGATTTTTGGACTTCCTAAACCCTATGGCCTAGACACTTCATATCTTCCAATGTAGCCATCCAAAACCCTCCAAACTTCAATATTTGTTCATCAGCACCTAATACCCCTCCAAGTTTTAGTTCATTTTGACAGCCAAACCCTAGAAACATCAAGCTGTATTCCTTGCCTTAATTCCCAAAACCTAACTCAGAAAGTTTACACTAAAACCTTCCTGAGAGGAACTTTTTCCCCTTCTACTGAGACTGAGCCAAACTTCATCATTGCATTGCTAGCCTACCAAGCCTGGAACCCCACTAAAAACACAGCCCTAAACCCTAAACCCTAAACCCTAACCGATGTACACTCAATTCGAACTTCAAGTTAAGATTGTTTTTGATGAGATCTCATCTCGGTAAAACTGGCCCCTATTCAGTTGAGGTTGCATCATATACTGCCTATTTGGTCAGCTGTAACCTCTATGCTTACTTTTGCACGGACCTTTCCGTCTAAATGCTCTCGGAATTCTACACCACACCACCTTTTCAGGGTTGGTGCCAAGGTGGACAGTCCTTTTGCCTTACCGACGGAAGGCTACTCCTCAAAAACAAATATAATCCACAAGGGTTCAATTTGTTTGCAACAATATTTTCTACTACTTGTTTATCTGAGACTTTTGTTTGAGGCTCTGTCTCTGCCTTTGGTTGAGCAGAATGATATCTACTAGCTGGTGCTGCTTTTCTGAGGAGCTTACTACTTACATTTAACCATGGTTCAAGAGCTTGATTGCGAGGCCCATTTAACTAAAAAACAGAGTTTTCCATAGATCTCGTTGAGTTGGTGGAATTTTTCCCCAACTCGGGTCTCCAACTCGTGGGGTATTAGTGGTCATTAGGAGTTAAAACTTGCTCTCCAGCCTAATTCAGTCCTTTTGAACACAGAGGTGACCTTAGATTTATGAAAAAAATAGTGTAAATGTGAGTTCCACTATAGAGCCCTAGTGGGGAAAAATATGTTGAAGTGAAAACTGATGTAACCAGCCAGGGGCATTCCAGGAAGGCTAGAAAGAGAGCCTAAGACAGCAGCCATCTTGTGGCATTATCCAGGGGGCTGAATGTTACCAGAGGTAATTTGTTCATTTTCCCCAAAGTTCGGGTCCCAGTCAGCTTTCTAAGTCCAGAATATTTTGCAGAGTCCATATTTGTTGTTTTGTTTGTTGGAAGTCCTATTAGTCACGTTAAAATAGAGTTTAAGTCCAAGTGGAAGTCCCTTAGTTGTTAGTTGGGGACCTCTTTAAGTTTGTCAAGTTTAAGTAGAAGTTCTTTAGTTGCTAGTTTGGGACTCTTAGATTTGTCGAGTGCAAGTAGAGTTCCCTTGTGTTAAACTATAAATACAGATCTAGGCTTGTAACTCAAATCAGTTGATTGATTAATAAAATTCCAGATTCAGAGTTGCAGCCATGTTTGCGTGGAAGTGCTTCAGGGTTTCCAAGAGGCACATCGGAGAGGTGGTTTTCTACATCAGATTTTCAGCTTCAATAGCAAATCAACAGATAAGCATAAATCCTCTTTCTTCCCATTTTCTATTCCCCTCCCCTATCTACCCCATTCTCCCCCTGAAGCTTGCACACCTTGAGATTTTTCTCCAAACCCTAGAACTCCATTATCCCCTTATTGCCTCAACCAAACCCTTTCCCCTTCTAGGAGTACCATTGCACCCCTCCTGCTAGCCTTCGACCTTAAGTAGAGCCCGATCCCTAAGCCCAAAAAGTTTTAACTGTCACCTGAAGTTACAAACCCTAAACCCTAGAATTCAGTTCTGCAACTTACAACAGACAAAAATATTCATCCAAAAAAAAAAATTAAAAAGAAATAAAAAATAAATAAAGCAGAAAAAAACAGCATTAAAACCACTTCAAATACAGCCTTAGTAGAACCTGGTAGACCCTTCCAGCAACCTTAGAACAGCCCCTAAGCCCTGGTTACTCAACCACAGGGTTTAGAAGTAGTTTTCCCATTGCCACAGACCTCCAAAGCCATTCAGCTGCTGCCATGTTGCAAACTCAACCAGAACCCTAATTGCAGAATTGTATGAACCCTAAACTACTGCTGTAACCTAATCACGAGATCCTGAAGACTGTCCCTGTATTTCAGGGTTACATCAGAAACCTTAAAATGGCCTATTATACACATCATATGCACATCAATGTTCAAAGTTCAAAATCCAAACAAGTCTAGCATATTGTACATGTTCAAAGTTTATATTGCTTAGTTCAAATGATAATCCAACCATCAAAGTCACAACTCGAGAGTCGAGATCGGAGACCATATGAGCTAAACTCCTCATCTTGTCTTGTTAAATGGAAAAAGAGATCTAGTGAGATGTTGGTGAGTTCTTAAGTGTTCTCCTACCATGCTTTTAACCGCATTGCCTGAGAAGTGCCTTTGGTTTTGGGTTGTTGTTGTTGTTTATTGAAGTTTTTGATGATTACCATGTGGGTGAAGTTCTTACGGAGTGGATTGTATTACTACTCATGCTCACGACTAATTTGGTTTTCAATATTTTTTCTTGTTATTTCAAGTTAAAGCCTTTGATATGTAAACTACAGCTTGAGGCGGAGTGCTCAAATATCTCAAATTAAATGTAGGGGTACATGGCCCACATGTACCATGGGGGTACATTTGTCATGTACACATATTAACTACATTTGTTAGTTTCTAGTACTTTAGATTTAGGAAAGAATCTTACAATGGTTATTACTTCTGTCATATATTGTTCTTTAGCAGTTTCTAATTTTAAGTTTCTATATCATAGGAAGGTATCGACTACCACAGCTTTGTAAGAGCTTTTTGGCCTCTGTTGCAGCCTTTTCCCCTTCTTCCCTGTCTTCTTTATGTTATCGCTGGTTAATTAAGTGCTTTTCTCAAAGGAATGTATTTTGAGGTTGCCGATCATTGCTTTGATCTTGACATATATTTGAGGTGGGATCTGTGCAATGTAATCGGTCTTCATCAATTCTTCATAATATGTTTTAAATTCCTGTGTCTTGTGTAATGGAGAACTGCATGGTCAGTTATTGCCTGTTTCTCATCCAGACCTATTGCTAGGTGATTACAAAGTTTTGCTCAGAACGGATTGCCAAATATGCCTTTGAGTATGCATACTTAAACAACCGAAAGAAAGTGACTGCCGTACACAAAGCCAACATCATGAAACTTGCAGATGGTCTATTCTTAGAATCTTGTCGTGAAGTAGCAGCAAAATATCCTGGTATTAAATATAATGAGATTATTGTGGATAATTGTTGCATGCAACTAGTTTCAAAGCCAGAGCAGTTTGATGTCATGGTACGTTTGCTGAATTATTTTCATATTTGCTCTAGTTTCGGCCATCTTGTTTCTAAGAAATTTTACTATTATTATGATTCCTTTATTTGATAATGAAATATTGTGATGCAATTGCCCTTTCATTTTTTTAATCCATTGACTGTTGTCATTCTGTAGTCTAAGTTAATGTTAATTGACAATTGGTGCAAAGATAGTCATGCTGAAGGACTCTTTATTTTTCTTTTTTTAATTTTTAATTTTTTAGAAGGAATTCTTGATGAAACTTAACAGAAAGGTATTCAATTTCTGGAGATTGAAAATGGATTCTAATGCCATTGCTCAATTATTCAGGTTTTTCTTGAATCTCAATAGAACTTCCTTCAACCTGCTGACGCAAATAAAGTCATCATCTGTGGAGTATTTGGAAATGAAGACCAAGTAACATGGACTTGGTGTTTTCCTTTTGACCAATTAATGAAATAGGAGTTTTATATGTTCTCCTTGGTAAATTGCTGAGGTTTCTGATTTTTTAATCAGACAGCATGTATGTGAATGAAGATTAAAAAGCCACGCTCAGTGTCATTTTGAAGTCTGAGGACATTTCATAATGTTCTTTGAGTAAAGGTCCAAAAACTTTAGGTAGGGAATTTAAGGCTCTGATAGTGATGCAGCATAACTATCTTGAAGTTACCATAGTGTGAACAGTAAACCTAGGGGATTATTCTTCAGAATTGGTGGCCCCAACTCCAGCTTGCAAGAAAATAAAATAGGATTCCAAAAAATGATATTTAGATTAGAATAAATTCATATAAGTTCCAGATAAATTGTTTTAAGCTTCTAAAAGTCATGTTAATTTCAGGAAAAATCCAAATTCATTCCTGCTCCAAAAGTTCCAAAGAATTATGGTGACCTCAGGAACATGAAATATAAGAGATTGGCTTATTTATAATTACCATAAAAATAAACCAATAATAATAAAAGTAACAAAAACATTCTATACGAAATAGAGTTATTAACCTGCCAAGGGGGGGGGGGGGACCATGCTCCTCTTGGGAACCAGCCCACCAAGAAAATAGGATTAACAACTTCCTAACAAATATCAATAATTCTGAATTCTAAATGTATCCTATTCTCCTACCAAAAAAATGTCCCTTTTTCTTTAGCACCTTAATACCATATGGACAGCTCAAATTGAACCTAAGATTCTAATAAGCACAATATTAGGTACTGCTGTAAAGTGATCCAATGTATGCACCTACATGGGATCATCAAGTGAATTGGGAAAAAAAAATTGAAAAACCAAAAAACCCAAGAGTTACTTATTTATAGGGACAAGGATAGAGCTAATCAAGGCCAGGGCCAAGGCCAAGTATAGGGCTAGGGATAGGACCATTGACGGACAAGGCCAACCGTTGCGACCTAGCCCAATCAAGGACAATCAGGACGGGAATGGGTTTGGCTTGGCCCTATAGGGCTTAGGGTTATGGACAATAATCCTTGGCCTTGAATTGGGGTTAGGGTGAGAATGAGCTTAGATTAGAATATATAGGGCTGGGCTTAGGATTGCAAAAGCCCGGCCCTGTTGCAGCCCTACTTGAGAAGAATGGTACTTGGATCCTTTTTGATCTTCCCATGTGGAGTTTTTGAGCTGGATGCAGATGGGTCTAAAAATCAAGTATCAATCTGATGGCACTATAGAGAAACAAGGATTGCTTGGTAGCCAAAGGGTACAGCCAAGCGTATGGTATTGACTATTAGGAGACATTTGTTCAACTCTTAGTGGCATTCAAAAAAGATTGGCCCTCTATGGCTCTACCAATTAGATGTGAAGAATACCCTTGTCTATGGTGATCCAAAATAAGTTTACATGCAACCTCCACCTAATGTTACCTTTCCTTCAGGTGAAGGGAAAGTCTGCCTTCTAAAAGAGGCTCTTTGTGACTCAAGCAGTCTCCTAAGGCCTTGTTTGAATAGTTTTGGAAAGGCATTCTGAGGAATGGGTATTTGTAGAGTGAGGCTGACCACATTTTGTTCATTAGATGGGGAAGTGGCATGCTTACAGCTCACATTGTGTATGCTGATGATTTTGTTGTAACTGGTAATGATAATGCTGTGATAAGCATCAATGTAACCAGGATTGGTAACTATAGGGCCCCTCAGAATTTGAGCTGAAAACAGGCCCCTATTGGCACATCCAAGATGTGGCCAAACCGTATGAAGGGTAATTTGGTAATTTAGGAGGAAGGATCTACTCTTTGTTTCTTTCACTTGGTCAGTTGGTTAGAGGAGTCCTTGGTAAAGTAGGAGTGGTGGGCCTACCCATCCCAACCAGGGGTATGCTAGGATTCGTGAAGAGCAGCACTTTATAATGTTCATGACCAATTCGGATCCTGATGTACCAAAGGAGATTGCTATGATCATTACTGTATCTGTATTGAAGAGATCCTTAGTAGTGGTGACCCTTTCACTCTTCCAAGGACTGATACATGTACCAAATGCTCAAACAGGAAAGTTGACTCCTGGGTCTGGAACTGAGGGTGTTGCTCTGAGAAGTCCTTTCTTTGTTGTCCACTTAGTAGTCTTAGTTGGTATTCCAATTTTCAAGTTGGATTACTTCTTAAAGTTGATATCTTATTTTACAAGTTGCATTTGTTTTAGGAACTCTTACTTGAGTCCTTTTCCTAGTTTAGAAGTTAAGTCTAATTGTACAAGACAATTCTAATCCAAGTAGGATCCCTTAACTGAGTCTAGTAGGTTTTCTTTGTTGAGTTGTAGTCAGTTGAATGTAACAAGGCTTAGTTTTGACGAATTGAATAAAGATGAGCATTGAGGGTAGACATGGAGTCGTGGGGGGGGGGGGGACTACCTGGGTTTTGGAGTTTTATTATTTTTCTGCAATTTCAGATTGTGTTTCTTCTTCTCTAAACCTGCGGCAGCCATTGTAGCTTCTAAACTTCTGCAATTCTTCAATTCTTCAAGGAATAGTTTCTCCAAGTAAGTATACATATTCCCCAACCCCCACCCTGTTATGTATGTGGGCCTGATTCTGCGGGACTCTGTGGCATCTGGTAGGGGGCGCAATCCTCCCAGGGGGAACAAAGCACTTGGAGGGAGCGTGGTTCCCCTGCAAAGCGAGAGAAGGCTGAGTTTACTAGGGCAACATGAGCTTTGCACCAAAAACTATTTTGGAGAAGCCCAAATTGCATTCAGATTCATTACCCGACGGCCTAGATTACCCTTAGATATGTACAACTTTGATTATATCTCTGATTAGGGTTTTGATATAAATATACAGCTCTCCTTTATCTGTAACTGATTTTTGACAGTTGTAATTAGTGGCTTGTTGGTGGCTGTGGGTTTTCTCGAGGGTTTCCCACATAAAAATCTTGTGTCTCTGTGTTCAATTTTTCTTCTTTTCTTTCATTGTTTGATTGTTCCTAGGACTCAATCCTAACATACCTATCCTCCCATACCTCCCCTCTCCTTCGCGCAACCTGGGAAAACCCAAAAAACTTTCAAATCCTAGAGCTCCAAGTCCCTCCGTCAAACCCTAAATACTTTTGGGATCACACCCTCCTCAACCATCCCTATTTCAACTTCCACTCCTAACCCTACCGACCTTTGGGAGTCCTAGACACACTAGGAATCCTAATAGAAACCCTAGCTTGGGATCCCAAATCTGAAATTGGTATTCCACAAAATCGGATTTAATTCCCTAATTTTCTAAGCTCCAACCCTGCTGGCCAAAACCTATTCCCTACCCCAGTCAACCCTAAATCATCCCAAAACCCTAGAAACCCTATAAACATTGGCCCTAGCTTTTCTCTTTAACCCCAAACTTGGAAGTCAGTTCTGAATCCTAAATTACAGCAAGGTTTTTAACTGAATTCTATAAATCCTACCCTCCTGACCCTATCCTAACCCTTGTCAACCACTCCTAACACCTTAGAACCATCTAAGTGTCCCTAGACCTACAACCACAGTGTATATTTGATCACATACAGATGCTGTCCATCAAGAATCGACTGAAATCGGACCTAAAATAGTAGGATTAAACCCTAAAATGCTGCTTGTTCAATTAAAGAGGATCCTGAAGACTGGCCTCTGACCTGGGGTTATGACAAGCATATTGATTCATACCTAGCCCAAAAATTTGAGATCAAACTCCTTGGACTTCTGAATTACTAAGGAATTGAAGTATCAAGATTAAAAAAGGGGATTGACATCTATTAGGGAAAGTTTGTGTAGGATATATTGAAGGAGGCTGAAATGTTGGGATGTAAACATGCGGGATTCAACTGATCAAAATAAAGCTTAGTGAAGATTGTGGTTTTCCTCTTTTAGATGCAGGGAAGTACCAAAGGTTAGTCATCAAACTGATCTCTCTCTTGTTGACTCGACATCAAATTACCTCTTCAATAGGTGTAGTGAGTCAATTTGTGCATGCTTGCATTGTTAGCACTCACATATTTGAAACCTCCTCCAGGAAAAGGTTTTCTGTATGCCAAGCTTGACCATTTGAGACTAGAAGGTTACTTTGATGCTGACTGGGTTGGCTTTTATTTTGGATAGAAGATGTAGATCAGGTTGCTGTACCTTTGTAGGTGGTCATTTGGCCAATGGAGTAAAAATTAACCACTTGGAGCTAGACCTTAGTGCTAAGGCAGAAAGAGCTATGGCTTAGGAAGATTATAAATTTATATAGACATAGGGGGTTGATTCAAGTGTCGGTGCTAAGGATTCTATGAAGCTCAACTATGACAACAAGGCTGCTGTAAGTATTGCTTATAGTCCTGTGTAACATGACCAAACTAAACACATTGACGTTGACAGATGCTTCATGCAAGAAAAGCTGGGCTACGTATGTACTTCCTTTGTAAAGACAGGTGAACAAGTGCAAACATCTTCACTCATTCCTAGCTGGTTCAATACCCTCTTTACAAGCTATAAATGCATTGCATCTGATCTCCAGCTTGAGGTGGATTGTCAAGTGTTTATGCGTTATGATACTTTTGCCATTGTCCTTTTTAAGGACAAAAGGACATAGTAAGTAGTTGTATTTTTTCTATTTTTCCCATTTACCTCCCAAGGTAGGTTGGTGTAATATCAAAATCTGGGTTAGTGAAAAAAGATATGTGAGAGAGCTCATAATCTCATATGGTTGATTCTCCCAGCCTCCTCTTCTCTTCTTCCTCTCTTGTTTGCAGCGACCTTTTGCTCCTTTAGCTGAACTAATTATTTCCTAACTTCTAACCCTAGAAAGTTGTCACTCTAGTAAATTTCAAAGATGAAACTAGAAAGGGACTGATGTATTTCCAGACATGACAATGAGATAGACTTTATAAGAATTAAGATTTAACCCCACACCCATGGCTGACACGTAGCTCCTAATTTTATGAGGAAACAACATTTCAGTCCAGTTCCTCTTAAAATTCATGTCATTTATGTTGATATAAAATATTTTATTTTACTTTTTTAATGATGTTGTCTACCTACAGATATATTTTATACTATATATTCCCTCACCAAGGTCAAGGCATTGAAACAGCCTCTTAGCAAAAAATTGCTGGGGGTAAAACTGGGTAGGAAAATTACCCCCTGGACTCTACTTGTGCAGAAACCTTCAGGCCGGGGTTCATCCTTTATATTCCCTGCCCTGCCCCCCAACCCCTACGTGGGCAGTAAATCTGCTACTAGTGTATGCATTGCTAGAGGGTAGCAGTTATATAGTAATCTTACTAGAGCAGTATGACTAGAGTATTTTAACTTGTCTGTCTTGTCTCCGCATCAGAGTCGATGTCCAAACCTGTCTGTGGCTTCTATTTTCAACTTTCCAGGCAACATAAGCCAGAGATCTTTGTTATCAGAGAGGGATCACATTCTTTAATATGAATACATAATGGAGCTAACTTTCTTGATTTTTCTCTTCTTTGCTTCTTTAGCATCAACCCAAAGCTTAACCACAAGTAATGGTTGCTGAAGCTTCATTCACTGTTGAATCAGCAATAAATGTGACCACCTCATTTGTCTAGCATGTTTGGTAATGGAATCCTTCTGTTGGAACTCATGTGGTATAGCTGTTATGAGTAAGGGCCATAAAGGTTTAGAGTATTTGTCACTGGCTGTCACTTCTCAGCTATTCAGCTAGTTGCATCCACAATTTTCTTTGTATGCAGTTTCATTTATAACCTCTTTGCAGCTATAGTCTTTGCAGAATAGCTGCATCTCTGTCAAATCATCCATTAAATCTCTCCAATGATGACTCAACTATTCAGACATTTAGATATTTGTTGCTTCTTAGACTCTACCGGCAAATAAAACATAGACTGCATAAGAAATTCTGGAATCTTTTTTCTCTACTTTGTCTATCTGCTATGTAGTATCTACTTGTGTGAACACCTTGGAATATGTAGTCACCTGGAATACTTGAATACTTACAACCTGAGCCTGCAAAGTTGCAATTTGAGGATGTGTTGGCCTTAAGATCAGCATGCACTCAGGTGGACTAAGCTTTGGGTCTTACTATTGAACACCTTTACAGACAAAGCATTAAAAATCCCATAATCATATACTACCAAGTAGTGGCTATTGTTGATGCATAACTGTGTAGATTCATTAACAGCTATCTTTTCTTACCTCGGGCTCAAATTTGACCAATTGGATGTTTGTGGATCCTTCATTATATGGATCCTTCTCTGTCTATGCTTGTTGCGTGACATTGCAGTGCAATCAAGATACTTTTTATTTAACTGAAAGTAACAAAGGGATTATTTTGAAAATTGAGATACTTTTGTTTGTTTAAGTAAAACTATTCGATATGTTACTGTATTTATTAGTTGAACATCAGAAGATTTCCCCCCTTTTCAGCAATGGGGTAATACTACCATGAGGGTTGATGCTGCAGACCCAAGTGCAATGGTGACCTTGTTATTGTAGGTTTGAGTCAGAAATAGCATCTGCAAATTATGGGTAAGGTTGCATATGTTATGACCCTTCCCCAGGCCTTACAAGTGGTGGGAGGCTAATGCATTGCGTACGCCCTTCTTAGTGTGCTAGTTACCTTATGGTAAATTCCATTATAGAGGAGGTATAGTCCGTCATCCCACGACCTGACTGAGGCCCTGCTAACCAGCATGCTGAGTTGTTTGTAGGGTGAAAATCTATTTCTCTGTGGCTTCGCTTTCTTTGTTAAGTACTCAATTGAAAATGACTACTTCCTCAATTTTCTGATTCAGAACTTGTCTTGTTATTTATTCTCCTCAGCATATGTTGGATGGTATGGCTGGCCATTTTATGAATCATTAATTTTTTTGTCATTAATGGCTCAAATGATTATAGTTGGATGGTTGGCTGGTCTCACATGGGTCATTAATTCTTGTAAGTCATTATTGTATTAAAAATCAAGGCTCTTATATTTATCACTTTGGTCTTTGAAGTCACTAATGAAACTTAGACCAAAGGCCATCTCAAGTCATCAACAAGCTTGAGGCAGTGAGGGCCCATCTAGTGCTTCATAATGATGAGGCTGGGGGTAGTATCTGGTTACAAATTGACAACCAAAAGAGGAAGGATAATTCGTGTGAACCAGGATCTAGGGTTTGATTGATTGAAATAAAACCCTAGTTCTAGGTCCGCCCACAGGATCCTCTTCAAGTGAATCAGTGGTCAATTAGAGTATAGAATACCCTACGTTTGAAGGAAGAATTGAAGGAATTAGGCTAGTTAAAGGGTTCCCCGGGGGGGGGAAGAGGGTACGGTTAGGTTTGGCTAGGGTTTAGAAGCTAGGGTTTAGTGAACCAAGTCTGAAACCTTGCTGTAATTTTAGTTTCAGAATTGAATTCTAGTATAGGGTTTTGGAAAATTAGATTTCTTAAGAATCTAGGGTTTGGATTGGGCCTAGGGTTAGGGTCAAGTGTGCAGTGGGTGATTGGGATGCTAATCCTGTAAGGGCTTAAGTTTTGGATGAGGGGTTAAGGAGATTCATGGTTTTGAAGTTTTTAGGCTTTAGGGTTTTCTAAAGAAGAAGATGAGTGTAGGGTTTAGAGGGGAAAAGAGGGACTGTGACCTAGAGTTGAAAGTAGGGTAGGGGCAAGGGATTCTAATTCCTAATAGAGGTAGGTATTGGGTAAGGGAAGCCTAGAGCTTTAGGTTAAGTTAATTCTCTGGTTTTGAATTTTCTGGATAAATACTAGGCTGCCACAAGCTAGAAAGAGGAGGAAGAAGAAGAAGAAAAGAAGAAGAGAGGTGTTCGGGTTAGTAGTCTAGGTTTGGCAAGGTAGAGGGTTAAGGGATTAGGGTTGAGGGAGGGGAATAGGGGCTCCTGCAGGGTTCAGGAGGGGGTGAGGGTGACTCATGATTGGGGGAGCGTGTAGCAACTAAGGACATTAGGGTAGTGGGATGGGATAGGGCCTGCTGATGGAGGAAGAAGAAATGGGAAGTGTAGTCTAGGGGTAGGGGTGTCTTGTACTTGGAGAGGAAGAAGGAAGCTGGGATTCTGAAATTCTGCAGAAAATTCTTCATTCAAAGGCTGCTGCAAGTCCCCTCCATGTGAACCCACGGCCTCTGCTTCTTGCTTCTTCAATCTCAGCTTTATTTCATTAATCATAAACTGAAATTTACAATGTAGGGCGGCTTATTTGTAGCCTTTAGAAGGAACTCACAACTAGGACTCAACTTTAAGAAGACAAATCAAACTAAGACTGTCATGTTGTGACCCGAATTCTTGTACCCAATTTCGAAGATGGACCCACGTTGACATATTTTGGTGCGCAACCTGCGCCTACCACATCATTGAAAGATTTGGGATTTTTCATTTAGGGTTTTGGGTGTCTTGTAATGTTGTTCTTGGTAGTTGGTTGTGAGATCTCTTGTTGTACTTCTTTTGCATAGTGAAATGATGTTCCTCTTTGTCTGTGGACATAATACACCCCATTGGTTTGTGAACCACGTTAAATCTCTCTATGTTTTCGTTTTGTTTCTTTTTTGATTTTCTATTTCATGGTGTTTATTTTTAACGAAGACTCCTACCGATGTGAAGACAATGACCCCCCGCCTGCCAAAACCCTAAGTGGGGCCCCTAGGATGGTTCCAAGAAACCACCCTATGCTGGCCAAACCTCTTTTTGGGGGTATTTTGGGCATTTTAGCGCTTATTTTATTTTATAAAATAATTTTTAGATTTTTCCAGAATTTTCATTGAGTCCAGTTTACTAAATTGAGTTAGGCTTGGTTTTGTTTGGAGAATGTTGTTGTGAGTTAAAAGTTGTTTTGAATGAGTTCCAAGTTAGTTGTTGATAAGATAAGATTCCTTTAATTTTCTATTAGGAGTTGCTTTATTAATAAGAGTCCAGTCCAAGATGAATTCGAAACCTAATCTGATAAGGAGCTCCAAAGTTGAGTTAGATTTTTTATTTTATTTTATTTTATTTTTATATTTTATTATTATTATTTTTTTAAGTCTATAGATAGCTTTTTCATGCATTGTTATTGACAGATTTGATGAATAAAGAATTTTGATTGTTAGTTGCCTGAGTGAGTGGTAGGGTTCCTTTGAGGGGGACCATGCGGTTGTTTATTGAGTGTCTCAATTTGATTCCATCATTCACGGATCACAGAAGAAGACATATCTGGTGAATGAATGATTCAATCCCCTCCCACTCACACAGGTTCTTCTATTGAAGAGGATCCCCTTCTTTTATGTGAGGTGGGGCATACGGAAGAACAGAACCTAGATAGAACGAGGAGCGGTGGCCCATGCCACCGATACAGTTACCATGTTTACCAGCTCTTACCATGGCCGCCTATAGATATAGATGGGAGGTAGGCGAGGGTAGCTTGCTTCTCTTCTCCTAGGCTACCTGCACATGTTATTCATGAAGAAAAGGCAACAAGTGGTTCTTCGCAATGTAGAGCTAGATCGATTCTGCAAGTCCAACGAGCTTCTTCAACATCCCAGCAAGCCCAAGTAAGTCACAGCTTTTCCCCACCTCCCTTCCTCCCATGCAAGCTCATCTCCCACCTCCCCTGCACTGCACAACCTTCCCAACCCCCTGCCCTGCTGCTGCATGAATTTCAGAAGCCCCCCAGGTCCCACAACTCCCTTAACCTCTTTCCTGAAGCCCCAAGACTCCCCCAGCCCCTTCCCTCCTTCCCCCTAGAACCCACAGGCCTCACTCCCCCTCCCCCTCACTGCAGCAGCATCCTACTTCCACTAGGAAACCTTGAGTCCCAGCCTTACTCAAGCCACTTCCACCTCCATTAGGATTGCAGGAACCCCTAGGAGCAAACCCTATTATTATTTCCTTCAATTCAGCCCTACTTCCCTCATTCCAGAAAGCCAGCACTTCATCTTCTGCCTTGGAATTGTGCAGAAATTTTAAAATCCCAGAAATCTGATTTTGTTGTATTCAATCAGATCCCATTCTAGTTGAAAGGACAGAAACAGAAGTCAGTATCTGTACAGAAGAACCAGCAAGGAATAGCTTTCTTCCACCCTAGGTGAAGCCCTAGTTTGGCCTCTAAATTCAAATTCCAAATCTGGAATTCAATCCTCAGTAGAATTCAGATCTGAATCTTAGCTTCAACAGGCTTTAAAGTACCTTAGAAACCCTAGAAGCCTTTTCCCTTTGCTGAAATTTCCTGGGCAAACCCTAAGTCTAGGGAAATTACTAAAATACCTCTAACCCTAGACGTGGTTTACTTCACTTACTTGGACTATGGACTCATATTCATACAAAGGCTCTTTCATAGCTCACTCACAGGATCCAAATTGAAAACTAAAGATTAGACATGGAATCCTTGCAAGTGGTAGACTTCAATTGGGGGACTCCATTACATCTTGGGAATCCTAACCTAACAAGGACTCTTCAATAACTCAATAAATAATGATTTTTAACTCAAAAATTAAAGTAGATCTAGGGTCCCACAAACATACTGGACCCAAGTACACACTAAGTGCACTCGACTGAGATATAGTAAAATTATTAAAATATTGCTGCTGGTACTAAAGGGCCCGTAGGGTGTGGGGATGCTACCCTAGGCCCTATTTCAGCCCTGATTCTGGTTTCATATCAATAATCTTTTGCAAAGAAAATAAAAATTTAAGAATCTGAAAGGTTATCAGATCTTTATAGAAGCATACTAATAACTACTTCAGGGTGGCTAGAATTTCTTCAGGGTTGATCTTTGATATCAACTTATTTGTAAGCAAGAATGAGCATGCCAATTGAACTGGAATTGGTGTATGGTATGTAATGCCTATAGGTTAGGGTATCATTTTGTGCCAATGCAACTATTAGATTGGTTTATGGACATACATCCTGCCAAGTTGGGGTGGGGGTGGTTCTTTTTAATGCTAACTTGCTCTCTTGTTTTTGTCCACCTCTTTAACTCTTTTATGTACAGTTCATTTGTGTTTATTGTTGTAGGTAACTCCCAATCTTTATGGTAACCTAGTGGCAAATACAGCAGCAGGTATAGCTGGAGGCACTGGCGTCATGCCTGGGGGTAAGCTGATAAAATATTTGATTCACTCCATGTTGATTTTTGTTTTTCTTCCACATGCTTTTGCTTTCCTTAGTGTGATTTTGGAAACCATCTGTCTGGAGTTATACTTGTGAGTTGGTGTTTCTGGACTTGTGATGTGTATTGTGTTACAGTATTAACTACACCAAACTTTATATTATTTTAGATATGGTTCTAGGCCACCAAATAGAGGGACGTTGAAGTAGTTGAGACTCCCTCTCTCTGGTAATAAAAACTATTCAAGGGTCAAATCCCCTCAGGGCCAGGGGCGAAGCCCCGCCTTATATTTAAATTATATGTAAAAGCCAGCCCCTTGATGCTGTAGTCAAGGTGCATGTAAGCTGGGCTGAGCAATCCATTCAAGGTTGTTTCTGTGAATGGTTTGTTCATTAGTACTGCTTTTTGTGGTTTAGTCAGTTTCTTACCATATCTTAGCGTTAAATTCTCCTATCATCTTATCCAAATTTTCTTTTGGTGTTTTGCAGGCAATGTTGGGGCTGATCATGCTATATTCGAGCAAGGTGCTTCAGCAGGTAATGTGGGGAATGAGAAGTTGGTGGAGCAGAAGAAGGCCAATCCTGTGGCCCTGCTTCTGTCGTCTGCCATGATGCTAAGGCATCTGCAATTCCCCACATTTGCTGATCGATTGGAGACCGCTGTGAAACATGTGATATTCGAGGGCAAGTACCGGACAAAAGATCTTGGAGGACAAAGCACCACGCAAGAAGTGGTGGATGCTGTCATGGCAGTTCTGGATTGAGGGGATTCCATTCTCAATCCTGACAACCAAAATCATATCAGGCTCAAGAGAATGGTTTCAGAGTTAATTCCTTCTGTTCCTTTGTCATTGTTGGTTTCCAGATTCTGTGAAGAATCAGAAATTGCCGCCTCTTTTTTCAAAACAATCTGAACCCATATAAAATCAGGAGCCATGTAGAGTGCTGAAATAGTATTCCGAAGATAAAATGGGTTCCATTAATTCTTTTTGATGCATTTGGGATTTTGGATAAATGTAATTCTATATGTATAGTGATTGATGTAAACATGCAACTGTTCTGGTTTATGGACTCTGCAACTTAACAGAAATGAACAACATTTAATTTGATTTAATTATAGCCCAACACTCAAACTTCACTTTCATTTCCCATTCCCCTTCGTGATTCAAATGCCCATGGATGAAATTTGATGAAGTTCCCCTCGATGCCATGGCACAGTTTCCCACTAATATAACTTCTTAGGAATAGTTCATACACTTGGAAGCAGTGCATCTTCTCTTCCAAAAAACTTCCTCTGGATCCGATAGATTGCATCATGATGAGAAAGATGGAAGATCTAATGTAATGCCTACTATAAATAAGGGTTGGATGGTCTTTCAGAGACAGGTGATCTATCCTGAAACCATGCTTTCCAAATACTGTGCCCGAGCTCTCAAATGGTAATCCGATATTTTCACGACAGCGAGCAAATACGCTCTGAAATAACGAATCAAGATCAGGACTCGACGAAAGTATGCGTGAATTTCCCTTCTGCACTTCTCTCAAGTCTCAACTACAAATCTTCACATTTATGGTGTCCGCTTCCTCGAAGGATTATCATTAGCAGTTTTCATTGATTTTTCTCAGTGATTTTGCCTCCCAGTGGTTTATCCTAATTTTTCTTTCTTCATCTTCATTTTCGTAGTCTATGAGTCATTATCTCAATTCTCTGATGATTTCATTCTCTCTGACCTTTCTAACATTTTTTACTTTATTTTATTTTTCTTTACTCTTTTCTATGACTGCAATTGAACTCAATCGGATTCATCCCATCAAAAAAATTGATTATGTAAATTATTACTTTCCTTTCCTTGGTTTTTTTTTCCCCTGGGTTTTTTTTTTTTTATCTTTTTTCCCCCCCTCCCCCCCCCTCCCCCGTCCCCCCCGCCCCCCCCCCCCCCCCCCCCCGCCCCCCCCCCCCCCCCCCCCCCCCCCCCCCCCCCCCCCCCCCCCCCCCCCCCCCCCCCCCCCCCCCCCCCCCCCCCCCCCCCCCCCCCCCCCCCCCCCCCCCCCCCCCCCCCCCCCCCCCCCCCCCCCCCTTCCCCTGGGGGGGGGGGGGGGGGGGGGGTGGGGGGGGGGGGGGGGGTGGTTTTTTTTTTTCCTGTTCACTTCAATTTGTTGAAGGAAACTACCTTTTAGTGCAAATATTATCAATAAAAAATCATTTAAAGATCTTAACAAGCAGTTATTTTTTACCTTAGCAGTGTATCAAGGATAATCTGACTTGTCCTGAGATGTAATGTGCTCCAACAATTTATTTGCTCTAATTGATCTCTTAAAATCTAGGAATAACATCTTGGATGCTTTCCATTGGTCATCTGAGTTCAATGATTGTGACACTAGTGTTGAGCTTGTATCATATTGAGAGCTAACTAGTGGAGTTATGGAAATACATAGTAATTAGAATTTTGAGTAAAAGATGGAACTCAAGGGGTTGGGGATTGAGCACTTATCTTTTCCAGTGTTGATTTTTTTTTTTGTAAAGGATGATTCATTCAAGCGACAAAGCCAAGGAGGGGGGCCAAAAATCCACCAACCAAGGAGTGGAAGATGGTCAACTAGTGGAGCACGCAACCAATTGGGTCTTCCTAGCTAGGTGATCAGCCACAATGTTGATCTTGACTAGGGATATGTGCAACAATGCACGACTCAAACCTACCCATTATGCTTACAATATCTGCAATAATGGGGGCTACATCTAGAGGTGGAAAGGAGGGAGTATCATCAGTCACACATTTTACAAGATCAAGACTGTTACTTTTCACCACTAGTTTGACACACTCCGCAATCGCATAAGCCCACTCCGCATTGCTAGAGCCTCACCCATCAACGATTAAGAGAAAGTCACGGGCTCGGAAACATCATTTACTATTTGATTTTGGGCTTCTTTAATTATGAAACCCAGGCCCATTCTGTGGTTCTTTGGGTTAAATGAAGCATATGAGTTTAGCTTAAACCAACCATTTGGGGGCAGGCTCAACTTACTCTAGGGCTTTCCTTTGGGCTGCTTTGTTGGGCTTTTTCCTTTTCTTTTCCTTTTCCTGAAATCTCAAAGAGCCTCTTCATGTGCTTTCCAAGCTTGTGATGCTACCAATTCTGAAGATAGGCCACTTTTGTTAAAGATGGTGGCGTTTCTTGCTAACCATATATGCCAACAAGTGAACAAACACCCAATTATAAAGCATTTTGATTCCACTTTTGATTTGAATGGCATTGTGAAAATGTGATAAAGCCATTCATGAAATTTTGGAGTTTGTGAGGTGGTGGGAATGAAATTTAAAGGGCTTGAGAACCATACTGCTCTAGCAAAATTGCATTCTAGGAGGATGTGACTAATGTCCTCCATCTGCATGCCACATCTATTATAGCTTGGGTCCAATGTGACTCTCCTCTTTGCCATTGCCTCTTCAGTAGGTAAACCATTTGTGCATGCTCTCCATATGAATTGTTTCATTTTGGGGAGAGATGTGCTTCTCCATATGCCTTTCCATACCTCTTCTTTTACCTACTTCCAATTTTGACCCCTTGAAGAGCACCCATTTGAGTGTTCACTTGCCTCTTGAGCATTTTTTTGTGCATGGTAAGCTGATTTCACTAAAAAATATTCATCCTTTGCTGCACTCCAGGGAAGAGGCTGAGTTTCACATTCTTGATAGCTAAGGCTTTTGAGGGGTGAAAGTATCTATCCAGTAGCTCCTCTTTCCAAGTATGGGTTTGAGGTTCACTAAGATTAGCTACAAATTCTAAGTCACAGGAAGTGGGTTTTGGATATTTTAAAGAGTAATTGGGAAGAGTTTGAACCCACTTATCAGGCCATATTCTTATTTTTGTACCAAGGCCCTCTTGCCATATAAGGTGATCTTTGAGAACTTGTTTACCAGCCATTATGCTCCTCCGGGCCCATGAGGGCTGATTTCCCACTTTAGCATTTAGGAAACCCACATTTGGGTAGTACATTGCCTTCATAAATCTAGCCCACAAAGATTCCTTTGTCTCTCCATAATTTATTGGCTACCTTTGCAAGCATAGCTAGATTTTGGAGGGAAGTACCCCTAAAGCCAAGTCCCCTTTCTCTTTTGAGGCACACAATCTTTCCCATGAAACCCAATGAAGCTTATTTTTATCTCTGTTGTTGCTACAATAGAAATTGGCTGAGTCCTTTTTCATATTTTCATGTATGGCTTTTGGGAGTTTAAAATGTGCACCGACAAAATGAGGTAGGGCAAAAATAACTAACCTCAAATAGGGTGTCTTTACCAGCATGTGAGAGGAGTTTGATTTTCTAGATTTCAAAATTTTGATGCTACTCTGTCCTTGACATATGAGAAAGCTTGAACCTTTGACACTCCAATCTCGGGTGGGAGGCCCAAATATTTGGATGGCTCATTTGAATATGGCACTTTTAAGATTTTGGACATCCACCTCTTGAATTTTGATTAGGTATTTTGGCTAAACACAAGACTAGACTTTCTAAAATTTATTGCTTGTCCACTACTTTTGTGATACATCTCCAAGGCTGCCTTTGGATTCCCTATACCATCAAACTTAATCTCTGAGAACAATAGGGTATCATTTGCAAAAAGGATATGATACATAGAAGGGCCCCTGTTCTTGACTCTGATTCCTTTAATTAAGCCTTCATTCTCTGCTGTTTGCAATATAGAGCTCAAACCATGTGCACATAATATGAATAAAGCTGGGGAGAGGGGGTCTCCCTGCCTTATACCTCTAGTGGGTTTTATGTCACTTGAAATGTTTCCATTGATAAGGAGTTTGTAAGAAATGGAACTAATATAGTTCAAAATCAGATCTACCCATTTCCTATCAAATCCAAATTTCAATAGAATAGCTTCAATGTATGGCCACTCTAACCTGTCATAAGCCTTCTTCATGTCACATTTGATTCCCATGAATCTTTTCTTCTTTTTTTTGATGTAGTGAGATATATCGTGTGCCATGAAGATATTATATCCGATATTGCCCTAGATGGGATAAAAGCCGATTGTGTAGGAGCCACCACTTGATGGAGAATGGTCTGTAATTTATTTGCCATGGCCTTTGAAGCTACCCTACAAGCTACATTGCCTAAGCTTATTGGCCTATATTGATCTGCTGATTCTGGATTTTGTACTTTCGGAATGAGGCAAATGTAAGAGCAATTCATGTTTGGACTTATGTAACCTAAAAGATAAAAATTCATTTATGAAAGCAACAAGATCACATTTGATACATTCCAACAAGTTTTGAAAGTAGAGAGGGGGGAAGCCATCTAGGCCAAGGGCCTTAAGAGGGCCCATAGAAAAAAGAGCACTTTTGATTTCCTCCTCTCAAGGTTGTCGGGATAGCATATGATTCATGTCTTGGGTGATCATAGGTTGGACAGTTTCCAAGAGGTCGCAGATGCAAAGGCATCAAGAAAATGGGAAGTGAGAGTGGCTATGATTTCCTTAGCATCTGAGGTCCAAGAGCCATCTAGTTTTTTTATGTTGAGGATCTTGTTGGCTTGCCTTCTTTGAAATGTGGAGGCATGAAAGAAAGCTATATTTCAATCGCCACCAGTCAACCAAGAAATTCTTGATTTTTGTAACCACAGTTGTTCCTCTTTTGATAGTTCTTCTGCCATTAGATCTATTAAGAGTTTCACTTTCTCTTGAGAAAAATCAGCAACTATCTTTGCTTGCTCATTGTCAATATCTTTGTAGATATTCTCGATGTTTGTTTGGATTTGCCCAAAGGATTTCTTATTCCATTGCTTCAACTTCTTCTTGCTTTCTTTCAACTTGAATTGTAGTTTTTGTGTGGCTGATCCATGTGTTTTTGGCATTTCCAGGCATTTGAAGTGATTCCTTTATACTTCTTGTGTTTCATCCATGCACTTTCCCATCTGAATGGTTGTTTCCCATGTGTTCTTCCCCCTTCTAAGTCCAAGATGAGAGGAGCATGATCTGATCCTATAATTGGTTTAATGAAGATTGTAGTTTTAGGATAAGATAGTCTCCATCCAACATTGCAAATTGCTTTATCCAACTTGATTCGAATAGGGTTTTCTCCCTTGCTCTTGTTTGACCATGTAAAGGGAGACCCTTTGGAACCCAAGTCCATTAGATTGCATACATTGAAGAAAGCTCTAAACGTGTAATAGCCCCTTTAAAAAGTATTGTTTTCACCTTCCTTTCTCTCCATTGTAAATAGGATTTGAAATCTTTGATGCTGAAACAAGGACCTCTTCCTTCGTGCTCCAATTTCCTCCTTTGGTTCCATACATGAATTCTATTGGATCTAATTGGATCACCATAGCCAAAGGTTGCAAAGATAGGTGGGTCTTTTGCAATTGTAATCTTTGTATTAATAAATTTGAGATTTGCTTCAAATACCTTTTATTTAAACTTCTTGTTGCTAGAAGATTGAAAGATCACCTGCTATGTCTATTGAGTCTACATGAAAGGAATCTTCCATGAAAGGAATCTTACATGAAAGGCAATAACTTGTTGCCAGAAGATTGAAAGATCACCTGCTATGTCTATTGGGTCTACATGAAAGGAATTTTCCATTTTAAGGAGCTCTCCAATTTCTTGTAATTTATCTTTGTGGCTTCGGGTCTCCATGAGAAAGAGAATCATTGGTTTCTCTTTTTTGTTTAGTCCCTTCAGGACTCTTTTAGTGAAGGAATGTCCCAGCCCTTGAACATTCTAGCTTAGGCATCAAAATGCTGCCCGTGGAGCATCTCTTGGTCTCCCTCCACGGGCTCCACCATTAAAAAATGTTGTTCATCATCTTGGTCCATTGGTGCAACAGGTATGGGTAAGTCTTGGTTAATGTTTCTGTTGGTAGTTGTGGTGTGTACAAGAGTATGAGGGTGAGTCACTTTGGGTTCCACTGTTTCTTCAACTTGATGTGATATGGCTCTTTTTGCTTTTTGTCTTTTGTTGTTTGGTATGTCATTGCCTATGGAGGTACCAATAAGTGAAGGAGGGTGTGGGTGGTGTGGTAGGAATGGGGGAAGGGATAGACTGGGGTTGATGGTTGGTTTGATTTGTAAGAGAAACACCTGCAAGTTGAGGAAGAAGTTGAAGCATTGCTGCTACCATTTCTGGGTGTTGAATTAGTTGTTGTTGTAGGTAAGGGATAGGGTTACTACTCATGGTTTGAGTATTCATGGTGTACGAGGGAGAAGTAGCAAGTGATCCCCCTGGTTGGGTCTGAAAAAGAGGGTTTTGGAAGTTAGCTTGGGCTTCTACGAGGTGGGGTGGTTAGTGATGTGAAGTACAAAAAGGAAAGAAAACAATTGGTGGAAAGGGTTGGTTTGGAAAAGGGTTTAAAAGTGAATCGGGATCATCTCCCCGTTGGGGGAGCACAAAGTGCTCTTCGACAGCTTCCCAACAACAAAAACACAGTGGGGCCCACAAGTGAAATTTTAATTTTTTATTTTATTTTTCCAAAAAGTGTTTTTCACCGTGGGCCCCACTGTTTTTTATGGTCGGGGACCGTCGGGGTCGCTGATCCTGACTCTTAAAAAGTTGGGTACCCAGGGTAGGCAAAATGGATGTAAGTGGAATTGGGATCCAAAAAATTTCTATTGATTCCAGGTTGTTGGCCAATCATATGGTTTTGAGAGCAGGTGATAGGAGGGTTGGGCTGATCATGGATGGTGACTAGAGTAGAGTCTGTTGGTATACAGGCTGTGGTGCTTTCAGAAGTTGCACTTTCATTGGTGGGAACAATATTGTCTTGACCAGGGGTTGGCAAGTTCTGACAGGTCAAGTTTTCAAACTGAGAAAGTTGAGTTGGCAGGGTTTGTCTTTTGGCTCTTTCTCCTTCATCTCCAGTAACTGCTATAAGGCTAGCAGCATTTTCCAGCAGTCTCGCCATCAGTGGGTTACCTCTAATGTGATTTCCAAAGGCACAATACTCAAACATTTCACTATGTTCATCTTGAAGGCATCCATGAATTTCTTTGTGTGCAGTCTCCTCTTCAAATAATTTTTTGCATCTGTTGTCTTCGTGATCGAGCATGCCAAAAATATACAAAACACTAAGAGCTTTTCATATTTAAACTTCACAGTAGCAGTTGTTAAGAAATGAAATATGGAGACGATGTTTTTCAATAATGAAATAGAGAAGTACAAAAGCATATATACACAAACTATCCGTTCCTATTCATGTACAAAAATGTGAAGAGACTATTTTACCCTTACATCGCCCCGCAAATTGGGCCGGGCTATGAGGCCCAGTTTGGTACATAATGTAAATAACTCTCGGCGTGGCAAAGGTTTGGTAAAGAGATCCACAAGCTGCTGAGTAGAAGAAACAAATTGAGTACGTAAATGACCTAAAGCCACCTTCTCCCGTACAAAATGGTAGTCTAGCTCAATATGTTTTGTCCGTGCATGAAACACCGGATTAATTGACATATGAAGAGCACTCATATTATCACAATATAAGATAGCAGGAGTAGGCTATGGAACACCAATATCTTGAAGAAGAAAAGTAAACCAAGTCAACTCTGCGGTAGTAGAAGCCATAGCTCGATACTCCGCCTCAGCACTAGAACGAGACACGGTTGGCTGCTTTTTGGCGCACCATGAAATACAGTTAGCTCCTAAAAAGGTACAAAAACCTGTTGTGTAACAGGACGGCCAGCCCAATTAGCATCAGAAAAGGCATAAAGCTGAAAAGAACTCTTACATCGAATAGAAAGGCCATGATCAATAGTACCCTTTACATAACGCAAAATATGTTTGATGCGAACAAAATCAGCAATGGTCGGAGCATGCATAGATTGACAAACCGTGTTAACGACATAAGCCAAATCAGGGCGAGTCATAGTCAAGTATTGTAAGCCACCCACAATACTACGATACAAAGTAACATCCGAAAAAGATGTAGAAGATGACGAAACAAACCGCGAAAGCATTGGAGTAGGCATGGGCTTTACATCAGTCATCTGGGCCCATTGAAGTAAATTTGTCACATACTTTCTTTATGAAAGAAAAAGCCCAAAAGAAGTAGGAGCCACCTCAATCCCTACAAAGTGTAAATCACCCAAGTCCTTCATAGCAAAAGGAGTTTGAAGAGTGTTTATAAATGACATCAGAAAATCAGTGTCATTTCCAGTCAAAACAATGTCATCTACATACAAAAGAAGAAGCAGAACCTTGACATGAGCTCTATAAACAAACAAAGAGCTATCTGAAGGGCCAGAAAAAAACCCAAAATCCATAAAAAAAACTACTAAACCGGTCATACCATGCATGTGGAGCTTGTCGCAAACCATACAAGGAACGATGAAGATGACAAACATCATGAGGATGCAACGGATCAACAAATCCAGGTGGTTGTGTCATATAAACCGGTGTGGTCAAATACCCATGTAAAAAGGCATTTTTAACATCGAGTTGCCGGAGAGACCAACCAAGCATAGTGGCAACACTTAAAACAAGTCTAATAGAACTTGGTTTTATCACAGGACTAAAAGTCTCGAAGAAATCTAAAGCCTCTTGTTGTGTAAAACCTCGTGCAACCAAATGAGCTTTTAATTGTTCTAAAGTCCCATCAGCCTTTAGCTTGGTTTTAAAAACCCATTTACATGTAACTACATTCATATCATCAGTCTTAGGGATAAGAGACCAAGTATGATTAAGTGCAAGAGCATCCATCTCTTCTTTCATAGCGGCATGCCACCCAGGATGACACAAAGCAAGCTTCACAGACCGTGGCTTAGATGGTATATTGGACACACAAAGAGCATAACGAGAATTGGGTTTATGTATACCCACTTGTGCACGAGTAACCATAGAGTGTGACCGAGGAACTGAAGCATGTTCATTTAAAGAGCCTTGAGAAGTGGGATCAACCATATCAATATCTACAACTGGCTGTGAATTAGAAAATAGAGGACTACTAGGAGAAGAATCTTCCAAAACAGACGAAGGATGTGAAGAAGCATCAACTGAACAAAATTTATGTTTACACAGTCCTGAATCAATCATATCCTTAGAAACCATATGACCCAAACACTCACTAGTACCTACTGATCCAATAGAAGCATTAACACGCATATGCATATCACACACCACATCTTCAACCCTTCCATGAACTATAGCATTAGAATTCACAACTGGAACTAAATGTGTAGGAACAACATCATGTAAACATTCACTAGTACCTACTGATCCAACTGAAGCACTAACACCCATATTCATATCACACATCATATCTTCAGCCCTACCATTAACTACATCATTAGAATCCACAACTGGAACTACATGTCCAGCAGCAGGTACAGCAACAACATCATGTACAGCTGAAGTAATAGATGCAATAGTAGATACACCATTAACAGCAATCTGTGCAACAGTGTCATTAACAGCAGCTTCTTCATCATGCACCTGCGTGACAATAGGAACATCAACAGTATTTTGTACAAGACTATCTGAAAACCATGGCTGAACAGGAGAATTAACAGCTAAAGACACTGAAATAGGTTCATTATAGGCAACCCAACCAGAAAAATCACACACATCAACCTCATCACAAATTGAAGATGAGGGAATCGGAGCTGAAGGTGCAAAAGGAAAAACATTCTCATCAAAACCCACACTTCTTGAAATATACACCCTGCCAGTAACCTGATGAAAACAACGATAACCTTTGTGTCTATCACTATATCCTAAAAAGACACACAACAAAGATCGTGGTGCAAGCTTATGAACTGCATATGGCCTCAAAAATGGAAAACAAGCATTGCCAAAAGTCCGCAAAACAGAATAATTGGGATCTTGACCAAATAAAACTTTAAGAGAGGACTGCATATCAAGAACTGAAGATGACAATCTATTGATTAGAAAAACAGCAGTAAGAAATGCCTCTACCCAAAATCGAAGAGGCATAGAGGCATGAAACAACATTGCAAGGCCCAACTCAACAAGATGCCTGTGTTTCCTCTCAACAATACCATTATGTGCAGATGTTTTTAGACAAGATAATTGATGAAGAATACCATTATTTGCCAGAAAAGACTGAAACTCACCAAGAGAAAATTCACCGCCTCCATTAGACTGAAAAACCTTTATACCAGTCCCAAATTGACGCTCAACCAAAGATTTAAAACGTGAGAAACATCCAAAAAAATTTGATTTGTGTTTCAAGGGATATAACCAAGAATAACGAGAATAATCATCAACAAACAATGCATAATATTGATATTTCTGAATACTAGTAAACAAATCACAATGCACTTAATCAAGAGGAGCAACTCAACAAGTAAAAGAACCAATAAAGGCATTTGTGAACTTTTGCTACATTGACAACTAGCATAAACATGGTGTGATTTACTAGTAATAGTAATCAATCTCTGTTTCTTGAGAAATGTAGTAACTCTAGAATATGGATGGCCTAATCTGTGATGCCAAACATCTTCTGAAATAGCACAGAACTGAGAAGAAAAAAACACCTCACCAGCAAAGCTACACCTGTGAACAGCATCCAAAACATACAAACCACCACTTTTACTCCCCGATGCCAAAATCTCCTGACTTTGAGGATCCTTAACACAAAAGCCAGTATCAGTAAATTCAACCACACAACCTAAATCTTTGGTCAACTTAGAGATAGATATCAAATTCCTCTTGATCTCAGGAACAACATGAACATCACGAAGAGGTAAAGAAGAAGAACCAACATCAAGAACACCAGAAGCAGTATGTGTAATCCACAAGTGATCCCCATTTCCTACCATTAAAGAAGTTGTTAGGTTTTTTATTAAAAATCTATATTAAGTTTCAAAATTAGTTTTTGCATTTCTTTTGTTTAATTATTTTGTTAGTGTGTGGGACCCATGAGGTAAGGGTGGTAATGAGACACCATGAGTAAAGGAGGCCCTTCATGACCTTGGTTATGAGGCTCTTCATGACATTGGTCATGGGTCTTAATGGTCTTGATCATGGTGGTGTGGTGGGGTTACTTGAAGGGTGGAATTTACTTCAATTCTAACTTTTGACCATCAATTCTCATTTCAACTTCATGACCATTCATGGCCATTACCATGAGTGGGGTTGAGGTTATTGAATGGATTAAATCCAATTCATTGCCTTAAGAATCCTAAGGGGTGTAAGGTGAGGTTTGAGCCTATATAAACCCAACCCTTCCTTGCATGTGGTGTGCTAGAGAGACACTCATCACTCTCACATTATTTTGTGTTACAAAGTTAATTTCTTTCTTAAGTTGTCTAAGTGTTGTGCTTTAGCTTTTGGCTCCTTGAAGGGACTAGAAGAACTACCTCATCTTCTAGTTGGAGGTTGCTTTATCTTGGAGGTGGTGGTGCGAAGAACCCTTTGTAGTAGGGTGCATCAATTACTTTAAAGACAGCACTCAAGGTGTGACTCAACCTCATTGATCGGTGGTTCGTTTGGTTGCAACTTCAAGCTCTCCGGATTGGCTAAAGATCTTCATCTCTCAATTGTATTGCAATTTCATTTTTGTGTGTTTGAAGAATTTGTAATACAATTACCCCAACAGAAGTTCTACCACAAAAAGGATCAAGAGCAGTAGCAGAGAATTTACTTGGTGCAGAGGTCACACGGTGGGTTTGTCTTTTGGCTCTTTCTCCTTCATCTCCAGTAACTGCTACAAGGCTAGCGGCATTTTCCAGCAGTCTCGCCATCGATGGGTTACCTCTAATGTGATTTCCAAAGGCACAATACTCAAACATTTCACAATGTTCATCTTGAAGGCATCCATGAATTTCTTTGTGTGCAGTCTCCTCTTCAAATAATTTTTTGCATCTGTTGTCTTCGTGATCCAGCATGCCAAAAACACACAAAACACTGAGAGCTTTTCATATTTAAACTTCACAGTAGCAGTATCACCATTTCTTTTTGAGTATCCATCTTGATTTGTAGAGGTTGCTTGATGTCGTGTTTCACCCGAACCCTGAAGTATCTAACCTGTTCGCCAAACTGAGTTCCATTAATGAGATAAGCTCTTAGGGGTTTACCTATTGTTGTTGCCAGTTGAAGTGCCAGCTTTAATCCTACAATTTCTAGTGGGATATCATGGATTTTAACCCATATTTCTTATAGAGTCGAAACTCCATTTTCCTTTAGCATTCCATCTCTCGAGCAGCAGCATATTTCTGGCCATAGACCAGGGTCCCTTCAATGATGTTTTTTAGATCCATTGGATGATGAAAATAGAAGAAGAAAATGTGTTCTTCTTTTGGGATAACCTCCACCTTCGCTTTTGTGTTCCAAGCTTTCAGAAGTCCTTCTGTGATTGCTGAGTCCTGTATCTCTTTTCTTCCATGACTTTGCCGACATGGGTGTTTGTTGAGTTGGAACAGACTTGATCCTCAAACTCATCATCGATGATGAAGTCTTTTTTTCTGAGTACCATCAATAGGTTTTGGTTTAAGATTTTGTTGAGAAGAAGATGAAGCCATCAGGAGGTTGGTAATACTTAAGCAGGTCGGGTTAGCAGGGTGACTTTAGGTTTCAAGGAAGGGACAAGGGTTGGTATTTGTCAGGATAAAGGGGTGGGAAGGAGAGGCAGTGAAGAAGTTTAGTATATACATTCCCGGAAGAGGAGGAAAAAAAAAAAAAAAAACAATCTGGCAAGGTGCTAATTTTTTGGGTAATTCAAAATTCTTATTAGTTATTCAGAAATAATACATTTGCACTACTATTTAAATTCTTATTCACAAGATCGAAAGGCAACACATTCTCCAAATGAGTTGCCTTGATGAAAAACATGAGCCTCAACCAAGCCAAATATATAAGGATGTCATTAGCAGACTGCATTAACAAAAATAGGAATACGATTAGCGATCATAACTCTGTTTTTTAATATTCTTACTTCTTTTGATTCACCATCAGATGGTAGCAGCAACAGGCACAACATCCACAAAGGTCCAGACAAATAACCCATAAATCCCATAGGCATAGTAGGCATGGAATCCGACTTTGAAGATTCGATTCTCCTTCTATATCATTGTCTGATTTAAAAAAAAAAAAACTATAGACATCATTTATTACTAATACAAAGGTCTAATTGATTAAATACAGAAAGGGTATTAGAGAGTTTGGATCCAGATTCATTATTTATTCAAGTTTAAGTCTTCTAATTTTTCATTTTATAGTTCAGTTTTTTGAGACACTTTTATGAGGCTTTTAATTCAGTTTTTCTTCCTCTTATTTATTCTACTTATTTAAATATTTTTCTTCTTCGACTATAAATTGAAGACTCTTTTATGTACCAAGCATCAAGAGATGAAGTGTAAAGCCTCTCCTTCATCGAGTCTTGCGAAAATTCTCCTCATATCATTTACACAAATTGAGTTATATTTGTGTATGCTATGAAAAATTGTTTCAAAAGAAATATCTTTGGTCATACATAGCCCACTTGATGCCTCAATTCCCCAAACACCTAAGTATTGTGTTTTTCTCTATGTTAACTCAAACTTGACCAGACCATATACAATATCATTCATATCATTCCTAGGTTAGAAATCGAGTCAGGATCAACTTCTCGTAGGGGAAGCACATGCTGTTCCCCTGACGTTTCTTTGCCACATGACACGGATAGGGTTCACATCTGAAACTGATAAAACTAGGAGGAGTCAATGGGTCGAGTTGGGTGGGCTAGCCTTGTACCCTAACCCTACTCTAGAAGCTGAAATTGGAACCCAAGCCTTTCCCAACCCTGTCGAAGTTTAAAAATCCCCAACCCTAACTTGACCATGACAGGATCGCCCCAACCCGGCCCACCTTGATTAATCCTGATAGGGTGGGGTAGGGTCGGGTTGGTCGTGATTACTCTGATAGGGTCAGATGACCATGATTTACCTTGTCCCTAACCCTAATTTTTATTTTTGAAAAGTTAATTTAATAATTTAAAACACACTCTCTAGTATCGATCATGGATTGCTCCCTAGGAAAAAATTACTTGATTAGAAAAAAAGAAAAAAATGATAAAAAAATAAAGCATGAGATTTAGCAAATGCAAGATTTGTGGATATATTTGTATATTTAGGAAAAGCATGCATGATTATTGATTGGAAAAGTGAGATTTGTGGAAATACATGATTATTTATTTGGAAATGTGAGATTCGTGGAAATATAGTAGAAATTTACCATTGATTGTTCTTATTAAGGAAATATGTTTTTTATTTACCCTTAATTGTTGCTATTAAGAGAAGCTTTTTGGAAATATATTTTTAATATCTACCATTGATTGCACCTATTAAAGAAGGCATACATTAATTGCTCCTATTTAGTATTTACCATTGATTGCTCCTATTAAGGAAGCATTTTGGAAATATGTATTTTTAGTATCTACCATTGGTTGCTCCCATTAAGAAAGTATAATTGATTATTGATTTGGTAATGTGAGATTTGTGGAAATATATTTAGATATTTAGGGTTAATGGGATACTGAGATTGTTACTTACCAAAAAAAGAAGGGATGTTCGATTGTAACTTACTGAAACAAGTTTTGGAAGAAGATGGGGGTGGTGGTGGGTTGTTTTCGGCAGGCAATGTGAAGGAAGAAAATGGTTGAAGGGAGAAGAATCTCTTCACCCACTTAGGGTTGAGTATGAGATGAGAGACAAAGGTAGTTTAGTAAATTGAGATTAACTGAAACTATTAAGTGTGAGCCACTAGTATTAAAAGGGTGAGCCACTAGTAATCCTTGACACTTAAGAAATGTGCATTTAGTTTCACGCCCACTGAAAGGGAGCCATGAATTAAAAACTCAAAGAAAATGGATGTAATGGTTGAGGAGTCTAAGGTTAGAAAATTTATAAATTTTCATGGGCGTTCAGACCTAGCTCATCTTGCCTTCACTTTTTCTGTCTTACTCTTGAAGGAGATATTATATGTTGATGGCAAATGGGCCTATAGATTCATCTATAATTGTTTCCGACTCAGGCTTTTAAGCTTTTAGGGTACAATGAGACTCGAATGTTTGTTAATAATTGACTGATAAAATCTGAAAAACTTTTATTTGCTTATTTAGTATTTATTCATGGCTAGATAAGCTAGTTACTTCATCCATGATAGGAGTTACAATAGCAAGATGTGGGGGGTTTGACTACACATATGGGAGGATGGCATTCCAAGGGGTAGAGGCAACACATTTGCCTACATTTTGTTTTGTCGTTCTTTTGGCAACATGTGCATTTCCCACACTTATGTGTTTGTTGCTGTGTTTGTTCGTCTTATCTTCATTGTAGTAGATTTGACGTTGCATCGTTTCAATAGGTACAAACAATTCTCCTTCTGTTAATAAAACTCAAATTTAATAGAATCATGAATTATGAATAGAAGAATATTGAACGTAAAAGCAAGTGAGATTGTCTTTGTTACCTGAAGTAGCATTAGTACCATTAGAGCTATTGATTAGGGCAACCAATAGAAGAAGCAAAGCTATAGTTACTATTCTTGTTGCATGCATTATTGTAGAGGACTCAATGGATTTGTATGTGATTTGTGAAAAAAAAAATCGTCTGCTGTGCAATTTCTTTGCTGTGCACAGCAGTGCACTACCGCAATACGCCACGTGAAATATGTTCAATAGAGGGCTGAGATTAAAAGGTTAACTTTAAGTGAAAATGACCCAGTTTTAAGACCCGGTTACCTTGCACCCGCCCATTTCTGAAAACCCAATTCAAGAGCTCTTCAACTCTCACGAATTTCCTATCACTCCTTTTCCTCCATTGTTTTTCTTTTTCCAGTTATTGGTTTCATTTTAATTCAAGGGCATTTTATTCTTGAAAACATATTCTAAGTGGCAAAAGCACTCTGATTTGTGGAAAACAAAAGGATAAATTAGAAGCACCTCAGTAGAGGATTTTTATCCTTCGAAACCCAAACCATCCCCAACCCCTATTGTTCATTTTTTTCTAAATAATCTACAGTCAAAAACCAAGATATCTCGAAAATAGGACGTGTGATTTTGTGTTGGATAACAGATATGAAATTTTTAGCCACTGAGTTGCTGAATTAAAATCCAGGTTTGAAAATTTGTTGACATATTGAGTGGTAAGAGTACGGAAAACAGAAATTAGAAGTAGAAATGAGAATAGGAATTGGGAATTAGGTTCTTTACATTTGATTTTCATAGGCAATGGCGGAGTTGCTTGCATGTCTTTGCAGTTCATATAAACAAGCTTCAATTTTAATTAAATACATTCAACGGAGACAATGGTGGTTTCAAATTTTAGGTCTTCAAGTTGCATAAATCTCAGCTTTAGTGAAAGCATGAGAAGAAAATGGAATAACCTATTGTTCTTTCTGAACTACCTTTGTTGACTTGTTCCTTTCTCTAATCTTCTTTTCGTCACTCAGTTCTTAAAGCAGAGGAGGAGCGCTGGAGCATGGAGTCTCAAACAAGAAGGAGGTCATGGGAGTGAGGAGAGGTTGGATTAGATTTGTAAAACTGGGTGGCTATAAGCTAACCGGGTCTCAAAACCTGGTCATTTTCATTTAAAATTAACCTTTTAATCTCAACCCTCTATTTGACATATTCCACGTGGCGTACTGCAATAGTGCATTGCTGTGCACAACAAAGAGATTGCACAAGCAGACAATTTCCCCCGTGATTTGTGGCCTTCTTGATGGGAGAAGCTCGAGAATGCTTTTGTATATAGTTTTAAATGAAAATTAAAAGCAATTAAATATTCCAAATATGCTTGTTTATGAGTCCAGACCTGGATTCCTTATTTATTCAAGTTTAAGTCTTCTAATTTTTCTTTTTATAGTTCAATTTTTTGAGTCACTTTTATGAGGCTTTTAATTCAGTTTTTCTTCCTCTTATTTATTCAAGTTTAAGTCAAACTAATCTTTTAATTCCTAAATTCACCGCCAACAAGACAATGATATTAGGTTAAACTTAGCTAACCCATAAATAATGGGCTTTTACACTACTGCGAGACTCAAAGTTTGTTATAATTAACTCACAAAATCTGAAAAACTTTATTTGAACTCAAAGTCTTTCAAATATTTATTTATTATTTCTTTGTTGCTAACTACCTAGATAGTTACTTCATGCAGGACATGATTTACAATTGCAAGATGTGGGGGTAGAGACACATCCACTAGGTTTGCAGCCCAAAGTAAAGTCGCAACACATTTTGGCACACGTACTCTTATCCTTATTGCAACATGTGCATTTCCCACACTTTGGTATCTGCTCTTTTTGTCCACCATGTTCTTCATTGTAGTAAATCTGGTGTTGCATCATTTCAACGGGTTCAAACAATTCTCCTTCTGCTAATTAACACAGATTAACAGAAGCATGAATTTTATGAATAGATAATGTATAAAAGAATATTTATGAATGCACTATATAGTCGTATCTATATTTTCATACAAGCAAGTGAGATTGTCTTTGTTACCTGAACTAGTATCAGTACCATTAGCAATATTGACTTGGGCGACCAATAGAAGAAGTAAAGCTACAACTACTACTCTAGTTGCATCCATTGTTGTAGAGGATTGAATGGGTTTGTATGTGATTTGTGGCTAAGTTGATGGGAGAAGCTCAAGAATGCTTTGGTATTTATAGTAAAATGTGTAAGGTCCAAATTTGCCAACAGTTGGCACTTGGCAAATTTGAATTATTTATTAGAAATTATTTCATGTATATTTTTTTCCCTAGCCACATTTAGCATGTTGCCTTCTAAGGCCTGAATCATTGGGACATAATTGGTAAGATTCCCCGTAGATCTTTAATATTCCATTACAAATTCCCTCCATGATTTGAATTATTTTCAGAAATTCTTCCGTGTAGACTCTCCGCTTTCACCACATTAGGCACATTACCTTTTGAGGCTGAATCATTGAGACATAATTGGTAAGATTGTCCTTTGACCTTGAAGATTTTACTATAAAATCCCTTCCTATTTCCAATTTTCTAGAGAATTTTCAAGATTATCAACCAATTTATGGGGATAAAACGAATAATCATGGAAATTTTGCTGATTTTGCCAATTTTTTGCCTTATTTGGCATGTATCGTTTCACCTAGGGTTTTCGTTTTGCCAAAATTTTGTATCCTGAGATACTGAGAATACGTGTACTTGAAATCAAAAGGTCAAAAGTCATGGTTAAATAAGCTTATAATTCGTAAATTGCATTTATTGCCTTGTGGTTTTACAATATTGTGTATACCGCTTTGAAATTATTTTTTTTTAATATATTATGTTTAAAAAGATTTACTTGGTAAGATTCTTTAAAAGAAGATTTACTCCTTGAAAAGGGAATATGATGGATAGCAAAAATCATAGTGAAATTCAAATTAATTTTGATAAAAAATAATTTTGAGTTTGAATCTTGAATATAAGAGTAAATTATTAAGAAAATTCAATTTTACTCATAAATCTAAATTCAAAATTCAAATTCAAATGATTTTGCCAAAACTAATTTGAATTTTGATAATGATTTTTGCTATCAATTATATTTTATTTTTTTCAGGAGTAAAAATTTTTTTTAAATGGAGTCGACCATATCAAATTTTGTCTTTTAATTAGACTTATTGGAAGTCATATTAGAAACAAGGGTTAAGTTATACATATCATTTCTCACCATTTATCTTATGATCATGTTAGGTCTGCACCTAATTTTTCTTATTCCTCTGATTTGGATTAAATCATTTCTCTACATAGAGGCATTAAAGGCCATCATTAATGTAGTCATGCTACCTTAGTCAATTTTCTCAAAACTTATCATTTCTCGTAGTTACTCAAAGTCAGAAAGGCCTTAATTGAATGTGGTCATCCCACCTTGATGGATTTTCTCAAAGCTTATCATTTCCTAACCCTTTCTTTTTCTTTTTTTGGTAATTCCATCGTTCTTTATCTTAATTCGATAATTTTTTGTTGAATCCTAGCTCTGCCTTCCCTAATCGTGTCCTTTGATTGACAATAAAGAAAAGACAAACTTCTCAAATCTAATCACTAATAAACATTATCAAGTAAGCCCATTTTTAATCTTCTGTTTCAGTCTAACTTTTGAAGTTGAAATAAGATATGGACGGCAAATGGGCCTTTCAAGTAGGTCCATTGTTAATTGTTTTGGACTTGGGCTTCTACACTTTTACAGTACAATGACACTTAGAGTTTATTCCAATTAATTGATAAAATCTGAAAAACTTTAATTTGAACTCGAAATCTTTCAAATATTTATTTATTCATGGGTAGTTTAGAGTTAACTAGTTACTTCATGCAGACAAGAGTTAAATTGCAAGATGTGGGAGTAGAGACACATATAAGATGATATATAAAAGAATATTTAAGGAATGCATAACATATATTGATCTATATTTATATACAAGGGAACAAGATTGTCTTTGTTACTTGAGGTAGTATTAATACATTAGCAATATTGATTTTGGTGACTAATAGAAGAAGCAAAGCTAGAGCTACTACTCTTGGTGCATCCATTGTTGCAGAGGATTGAATGGGAGAAGCTCAAGAATGCTTTGGTATTTATAGTAGAATATGCAAGGGCCTACATTTTGCCGAAATTTCAGGGGGTTCAACTCCTCTCCAGGGAAAAATATCTCCCAGAGTGTGCTTAGTGAGCCATTATATTTTGCCAATTTCTGATAACAATTAAAACCCATTTTCTTTCAAAACTGGGTATGCTCCTCCATTCAAACCTGATATATTAGGATTTAATCTTCTCATTTTCTTTCCATCTTCCTCTACTACAACAACTTCGATTGAATTCGATTATATCCATATGCCCTCTTTCTTCACTCTCTTCTTCTTCTTCCCTCTCAAGGCTCCAAAGCAGGCAAGTATATTTCATCATCACTCCTTGCATAATCAAGCGGATCAAACTTAACTCTTGCTGGCAAACATGCCATTCAATGGAAACCTCAATGGAACCTCTTTTGAAGCACTCAAAATTTTCAACACCAAGGTAAAAGAACGTGCTACTTTTCAACACCTATCGAAACTTTAATGTTTATATTTCAGGGTTTTGAGTGGGTGATTTCCAGCTGGGGATGGGGGCAGTGGTCACCGATAGTGGGAGGGATGTGGTAGTTTCTAGCGGTGGTGGGTGGTTTTCAGCAAGGTGTAGATAGAAGATCGGTGAAGAGAGAATCCCTTCACTCACCTAAGGATTGGGTGGAAGGATAAATATAAGGGATCATAACACCCTTTTATAGACAATATGATCATGAACATTTTAAAATTTGAATTCACTAATAATTTTTGACTTACTTATTTACCCGTTGCAGTATAATGTATGTATTTGAAAAAACTAAACTAAGATTTAAATCCGAAATAAAAAAGTAAAACTTTGATCAAATGATAACATGGAAACCAAGAGGGGAGAATCAACCCAAATTGGGGGAAAATCACCCCCCCCCCTTTCTCCCCCCCCCCGGCTTGTGTAGTCAATGGTGGGTTAGTAAGTTAAATTTAACCCCCGGAGGGGTCCCCTTCTTGTCTCCAATATTAAAAGCCCCCCCCCCCCCCCCCCTAAAAAAAAATTTGTGGTTTCTTCCCTACGTATGCTAGAGGAGAAGGTGGGAGTTTGAATTTTCCAATAAAAAATAAATAAGTTTAGTGAAGGTGGAAAACAAATTAAGTCAAAAAAATGAAGTTAGGGTAAAATTGACATTTTCGTTTTAAAAGGGATGTAGTTTTTTATTTGGGGGGGTTTATTTTTAAAAAGGACCATAGACAATATGATCATGAACATTTTAAAATTGAATTCACTAATAATTTTTGACTTAGTGGAATGTATGTTGAAACAGTTAAATGAAGATAACATGGAAAAAGGGTTGTGAGTTGTGTGGTTGAGGGGTCCCCTTCTTGCTCTCCAATAATAAAACCTCTTAAGATCCAACTTCCCTAGGGGAGGTATTGGGTTCGCACCCACTCGGCGGCATTAATATAAAAAAGCTCCCTTGAGGATGTAAATCGTGGTGCGTGCAAGCTGGCGCGGATGAACCTCATATCCAAAAAAAAAAAACCTATTAAGATGAAAAGATAAAAGAATCTGTTCTCAAAAGAGATGAAGATATAGCTACTAATATGCTGTTTTGCTTTTGTTCCAAGGTTGGGAAATAAATAGATTGGTTCCCTCGTCACAAGGACACCATCAGCAATGTATATCACTGTTTGACCTCTTTCTGCTCTGTGCTTTCCTTGCACCCTTATCCTCTTATTAATCAAGTAGTTTGGTGTATAATGCATGTATAACATGCATTGATATAGTTTCATTTTAGATTCCACCAAGCCACTTTGGGAATAATGTGATTTCTTCTATGTACAAGATTGCTAGCTAGCTAATGTATTCGTTCTTTTCCCTATAAAGACGATGCTTTTTCTGTAGATAGATGTGGGAGAGAGAGAAGTTTCAATGCATCAAACCTGTAAGGATTTCTATGAATGATCTTGGCTCTCATCTCTCTCTCATTGCTTAAGAAGAAGACCACATATCTCTCTCTAAATTTCATCTTTATTTGTTTGATGATATTTGTTATAATGAGTAGCTAGTTCCTTTTCTTTGGAATGTAGATGAACCATGCTTATTTCATTAATTTGATTGTTCTATATCTTCTAGTTGATTGTGTTTGAGTTTGGCCAAAGATGTTTATAGCTATACAAACTAAGCGTGCCAAGCTTCGGCAAAGAACGATAGTCTTGCGAAGATAGGGCTTATCTAGGAAAGACCATCCTTTGTTTTGAAGCATAGACTTATATCGGTTGGTGAAAAGCATTGGGGATTCGAAATCCCAAAGATTCTCGTGTATTCATAGTTAAAGTTTTTGCATTAATTAATAGATTTAAATTAAATTAGGTTTTGTTGAATTCAATCTTAGTAATTTAGCCTTTTAGTTCCCCATAGTTCGACCCCATACTTTCTGCTAGCTAGATTAGTATACGATTTTATTTTTGATTGGTTAATGACATGATCAAGTAGTACAACAAGAAAAGAGATGGGTAAATTTAAAAGAAATCCTATTTCAACAGTGAGAATAAGACAATGTTTCAAAAGCATCAGTCTAGGCATGATACCTATTCCATTGGATGAATTGGGTATTGTTTACCAGCAAAACAATATGCTAAAAACAAAAATAAAGTGGGTAATACAACAATCAAAAAATCATTGTAGAGGTGATAGGGAAAGACCTGGGGGACATCAGTATCTTGTTCCTGGCTTTCATTTTAAGGTTGTGGATTTGGCATTTGTTTGCTGTTGTTCATCGTAGATTGCTTCAATTTTTTCTATAGGATAAAGTTGTTGAACTGAGCCTCTATTCCCATCCTATAACGTTGAAAGGTTTCCCAAGATTGGGGGCAAGAGGCTAGCACAAAATCTAGGTTACCGTTTAGGGTATCAATAGGATTAGATGTATGTTGGGTTTCTTAAACTCTTCTCCTCTATCTCTGCTGGTTGGGATTGTGTTGGGACAAGAGCTTCCCCCCCCCCCTCCGAATTGTGGTTAGAGATCTAGTATTCATGGGTTCCACACAAGAACAATAGAAATTTACATTCTGAGCAGTGATAGAATGGTTGAAAATTCCCCCTTTCCTTTCGAAGTTTTCTAGGAATTTCTTCAGCTGTTCATCTTGGGTTGCATAATCCAAGGTTTGCTGCTCATCATGAAAGGTTTGAGGTCTTCTTCCCTTCTGCTTTCCCTTTTTCTTTTCACATTGTTCTCCATTTTGCTTTCCTTCAGAGATCTCGATTTTTTTTTTTTTTTTTGCTTTGAGTTGTGCTACTGTTGCATTTTCATTTTTCTAACAGCAACCTGTGTAACAAACCCAGTTGTTGAGTCATTCTTGTTTGCCAGTTGTGTCTCGTCATTTGCTTCTTCTTCTTCTTCCTTTGGTGTCACACCCCACCCGCCGGTCTCAGTTACCCGCTCGACAACCCGTGGGAGTGATCCGTCACAGGATCCACGGTTTTAGTCTATCAACAATAATAAATATAAATATAGACAATCAAGAGCAATAAATGTTCAATAAATGAATTAAAGGAGAGTCCAAATACTCCAATAACAATAATAAAAGGAAAGAATAATAAATAAAAATGAATACGAGTTCAACGGAAGTAAACAAAAGTGTTATATTATCTACTTTCCGGTTTCTTTTTCTAAGGCTATAAACTTAGACTCAAGTTTATCAAGGTGAGGAGTCCTCCAGTTCTTCTCCATTCGCTGATCGAACTTTCTAACCACCTTCCGTCTCTGACCATCAATAGGTGCGATAAGCGCACTCCATGCACCCGTAGGAACTCTCGCACAGGCTATCTCCATTTCCCACTGACGGTCCACATCCTCTTCATACGGGATGGTTCCTTCATAGGAAACCAGTCCATCTTCCTGTACAATTCCTTCTTCTGTGCAAGCTAATAAACATATACAAAATAAAGGAGTGAGTTCTAAAGAACTCAGTAAGAAACAATCACAAATCCCATCAATTATCGAACAAAGCATAAATACATAAATGATATGAATGAGTGCAAGGTATGAATGATACTATATTTCTAACTATGCAAGTCTCTAATAGCTGACATGCTTTAAGATATACACTAGCTCTCCTCTGGGGAAGTCTAGTCACACTGATCCGGCAAGGACTGGTTACCTCTGTAGGGATCCTGGGCAAAAAGGGAAAGTCCACACTTGGCTCTCAAACCATGGCTGGGGTTAAGTCAACACTCTCTCACCACGACCATTGGTAATGAGTACTGGCGCATGTCGGGGTTTCTAATCCGATGCAAGGTCATACTGGTAACATGTCTACAAGAAGTCCAGATACATCCCCTATGGCACCAACCAACTCGGTTCAGTATCCTTCGCAACCTAGGAATGAGAATTCTCACGGACTGGCTACCGCTATTGGACTCCACTCCTTAACCTTATGGTCATCCACATATTATTGGGGAGGAAGCTCTCATGACTCCTCACGACACCCGGTCCGTTCCTTGGACGTCCATGAGCCCAACCCTAACATATGCAACCCTACCATTTACATGACTAACAATGGACCAACGTCACATCACTGTCATCACGGGTCACTCGGTTTCAATCCCCCTACCGAAAGGGTAGTAGCATGTGGGGTACCTAGCCATGCACTTCTAGACTCTACCTAAGAATGTCATCAAACAGTCATGATAGTGCTGGAGATATCAGCAGGCATGTGTCCCATTCCACAGCCTTCAGATATCCCAAGCTAAGATATCCAAAGGAATACCTCATCTATTAGAACCATATACTAATCGTTAACAATACATTACATTCATAATCAACAAAGTATATATGTAATCAAGACAACAGCAGTAGTATAACAAGATTAGTATATGAAACATGAGTACAACAATATATATGAAGAAATACTAATTCTAACAGACACTGGACTAGCATGTTCAAGTCTATTCAAAAGAAATGATTGAATGTACTTATCTGCATATAAGTAAACTGTCCGTAAAAAGAGATCCGTTAACTATTACAAGACTTTCTTTCCAAACAAAGTATACCTAAACACAGTGTTACAATATTATTTGAGTTAATTGAATCAAAGTGAATTAGAACCAAAAGTCATTTGGTCACTGTTTACCATCCGGTGGCTCGAGCCGGTCACTTAAGTTGAGCGACCGCCACTAGTGACCGCCCCAAAATCAGAGAGTTTCAATCCAAAACTCAGGCTTCTGATCACCCGTTTTCAATCCGGATTTTGAGTGATCATGGCCTAAGTCTCAAATCTAATACTTCCAAAGCCAAAGGGTGAAGGAAATCCTAACAATCACCATCATTGGGTTACCCAGAACTCTCCCCTTGATTGGATTATCCTTTTCACGAAAGCAGGGTTCCGTTTTCGGATGAATCACCTCAAGTAGATTGGAAAGAGAGTCACAATGATCAAAAAGGGTAACCACCATAATGAGGGGATGGGTTAACTCTAAACTAAAAGACAAAGAAGATAAATAATGAAGGGTGAATTCATTACCTCACTTCGGAACACCAGAAGAAGGGAAGGATTGATCTCCAGATCATTGCCACCACTTCAGATCCACTTTCAGAACTTCCCCGCAGCCGTCTAACCTACAAAATTAGGAACCACGAATAAAATATTCGTTACTTGGATGAGGGTTACCTTTTATAGAAGTCAGGGGGCAAAATAGGGAAAAAACTCTCAAAACAGACCGGGCAGTCGCTCCAGGCGGTCGCTTGGTTTGATCGACCGCCACTAGCAACTGCCCCCATGTATTTTTCCATACAAGGGTGCTTTTGCTAGGGGGTTGATATCCAAGTACAACCTAGCCCTAAAGAAGAGAGGGGGGAGATCTTACCATCATTCCGGACATTTCCAAACAACATTTGTCTTCCAAAAGACCAACTACCAAGCAAGGCAAGCTCTTCAGACAAAGGATCCAGAGCCATGGGTTCAGGGTATGGATCATGGACTTCTATCCGGACACTCCACAATTTTTCCCGACTAGACCTTCGGGTTCTCGGACCTGAAATACGGATCTCGGGTTAGAAATACGGGGGTTGTTACATTTGGTGTTTCAGATTCTTCATCATATTTAGGTAGTTCAGGCTCTGCCTCTTCTTATTCTTCTGTTGTAGGTGCAAAATTTGCTACTTCTACGGTTTCAGCCCTGGCTTCAGATGTTGCTGCATGTTCTATTTGGACTTGTTTCTCATTCTTGATCAAGGTCTGCATCTATGGTTACAACATTAGATATAATGTAAGTATCCACAATTTCAGTTCATCCTAGCTTAAGTGTTGTTTTCTCTTTAGCAGAGTCTTTAGAAATTTTGTTTGCTGTTGTGTTTATTACAGCTTCTACTCTTCCACCTTCTCTTCTATTGAAAACTTTTCCAGCCTCTGTTTTTCCATCTGCTTTTTCACCCAAGGTTTCAATTGTTGTTTCCTTCACTCCATTTCTTTCTTCAGTTTTTCTCCCTTGTTTTTTCTTGCTTCAAGTTTATTTTTCCATTCTCTTCATTTGTTATACCTGGAGGATACAATGTCCCCAGGTATTGCTCCTTGATTCCATGTAACAAGATTGGAACCAAAATCACAAACAGAAGTCTGCTGTTTGAGAACAAAGGCAGAGTTTAAATCAGGAGCAAGCTTTGCCCCCTGATAAGAAAATTTAGTAGTGTGCACATCACTTTGCACAAATTGTGAATTTGACAAAAAGATGTATCATAGTGCCTCTCCAGATACACGTGTGTGTTTGGAAAGATTTAAAAATCCTCGACAGAGAAGCATTCAAAGTTGCTAGGATTTTATCAGGTCCCAAATTCAAGTTAACATTCAAGCTTTTGTCACTATGCGAGGGATCACAGTGAGGGTCACTAGGCCTCAAACTAGCAATGTTTAAAATCCCACTTTAGTGTTGAGTGGGTGAGCAAGGTAAATGGAAAACATCATCAATATTCATGTGGTGGGTGGGGGGGGGGGGGGATGTATAGTTTCAGAGCCATCACCAACCCAAATAGTACTATCTAATGCCAAAGAGGAGGATGCATAGTTTCAATGTGGAGAGCAGCATGGTCCACAGTGGGGAGGGACATCATCCTTTCCAGGTCCCTTGTAGAATGGAATGTAGATAGTCCACCTTGAATGGGTTTAGTCTGAAGCCCTTTAAAGAAATATATGATTCCCAAATTTCCATGTTGAGCTTGACAACCCAAATTTGGGTTAATCCAAACTCATCAGTATAGTGCTTAGTTAGGTGGCATATTTTTCCACACTTGTAACCGAACCCTCTTACCTCGTAAAGCAACTGCAAGGGAGTCAAAGATCCATTCGAACCACATAATGCAGGTTTGTATCCCACTCTTTTGTTGATGTGGAACATGATCTTGACCCTGGCAGAGTTGTTAGGAAGGCCAAGATCCACCGGGCTAGGGTGGACTTCAACAATTCTTCCAATAGCAGCACCAACACCAAGAATAGATTGGTAAAGGAGATTGTCACTGCTGATGCCCCTCAATTGGATCCAAATCGCAATGGGGGGCAGAGTCACATTTGATTAACTCAGGAATGGGTTTAAATGAGAGGTGGAGCAAGGAAGTTCCCAGCCACCATGGGAAGAGTGAGATAATTTGATTCCTCCTTTCTTCTGAAACAAAAGTGGCCTTGAATGAGTCAATCCCAGCATAGAACACTTGTCTAGCTCCAAGGGGAGCCCACAAAGCAGTGAGCTTTTTGCCAATAGCTAGGATAGACTCAGCCTAAAACCCAATGGCATAAACAAACAAAATTCTATTATCTCCAACCACCAGAGGAGTAGGTATGTCAATACTTGAGGTCCATTCCCCATTGTGGTTAACTTCCTTCCATGATGCTCTCTACCTTTTTTACTTTCTTTTTTTTGGCCAAAATGAAAAAGCAGCGATTATATTAAGTGAAAGAGTTTAGGTCAAAGGACCTATACAAACGAGAGGATTCCACAATAAACAAAGGTGGTATACCCCACCAAGATCTATCTAGAGATAACCTGCAAGCACCCTTAGCAAGGAAATTAGAAAAGCCATTGCCAATTCTAGGAATATAACTAAAAGAAACCCTAGGAAAGAAAGAACAACGCTTCAAAATATCTACTACTAAACTGAGACACATCCAATCTAAAGATGAGTGGAGACCCTGGAGAGCACTAACCACATGTAAACAGTCTGAATGAATATGCAAATCTACCGCTCCTAAAGAGGAACTCAGAATAATGCCATCTATAATTGCTTCAAGTTCAACTAAAGTTGCTGAAGCACTATGACCACATCTGCTTTGAGCCGCTACAAAACCAACATTATAATCCCACATGATGCACCCTCTACCTCCTTTGTGTGAAGAACTATCCCATGATCCATCAACGAAAATTTGAAAGGGAGCAAGTTCTTCAGAAACTATATGACTAGGCCTTGGATGAGGATCCCCATGAGCCCTTTGAAAATCCATAATGTGAGATTGTATATCTGCACATAGAGAAGAGAAAGTAGTCATTGTATGAATTATGGAGGCATCAAACCCTCTAAAAAGTGCAGCATTCCTAGTATTCCATATACACCAAGCAAAGGCACTCCACATCTAATTCACTAGGGTTAAATTGTCACAACCATTGAACTTTATTTTGATAAAATCCATCCAATCAAATAAATTTGTCCCTAAAAAATCAGATGTATTAATACGGAGGGGAGAAAGTTTCCAACACTCTTTTGCATGATGACAAAAAAACAAGGCATGACATACATTCTCCAAACCATGACCACAAATTAGACACAGAGGGGTAAGTGAAACATTTCTCAAGAAGAGGGAGCTCCCAATTGCAATTGCCTCATTAGAGGATCGCCACAAAAATTGTTTAATCTTTGGAAGAGTAAGAATCTATGATCTAATCCTCTTGACTGGCATGGCTCTATGATCTAATCCAAAAGAAACAAAGCAAAGCAGAAATCTAGGGAAACTTCTTTAATACATCAATCAAGAGGATAAAATCTAGTGGAACAAGTCAGTTAACTTTTAAATAGGAGTCATAATGCCTTCCTCATACAACCAACAACTAGTAACAGAGAATCCATAACAAAAATATTCTTCAACCCATCAACCTCATGAAGGAGTGGTAGCATCTAATAAATAGTACAAGAAGGACTTTTGACGAGGCAAACTGTTTCTAGCAAGAAACAGGGTATAACATCACAGGATAAAAAATGTCAAGAAACAAGGTTTTTGCTAGCCTCGCAAAGAAGAATTATGGTATGAAATCAAGTCTTTGAAAAGCCCTAAAAATTGGATCAAGTCTTTATTTTAGAAACTGAAATTGAAACCCAAGCATTTCCCAACCCTGTCAAAATTTAAAAATCCCCAACCCTAACCCAACCATGACAGGATCGTCCCAGCCCGGCCCACCTTGATTAATCCTGATAGGGTGGGGTAGAGGATTCGGTTGGTCGTGATTACTCAATAATATGCAAATTAATCCAAGAAGAAGGACTTCATCGAGTCTTGCAAAAATTCTCCTCATATCATCTACACAAATTGAGTTATACTTGTGTATGGTATGAAAAATTGTTTCAATAGAAATATCTTTGGTCATACATAACCCACTTGATGCCTCAATTCCCCAAACACTTAAGTATTGTGTTTTTTTTCTATGTTAACTTGAACTTGTAGACCATATACAATATCATTCATATCGTTCCTAGGTTAGAAATCGAGTCAGGATCACCTTCTCGTAGGGGAAGCACATGCTGCTCCCCTGACGTTTCTTCGCCACATGACACGGATAGGGTTCACATCTAAAACTGATTAAACTAGGGGGAGTCAATGGGCCGAGTTGGGTGGGCTAGCCTTGAACCCTAACCCTACTCTAGAAAGTGAAATTGAAACCCAAGCCTTTCCCAACCTTGTCGAAGTTTAAAAATCCCCAACCCTAACTCGACCATGATAGGATCGTCCCAACCCGGCCCACCTTGATTAATCCTAATAGGGTGGGGTAGGGTCATGTTGGTCGTGATTACTCTGATAGGGTCAGGTGACCATGATTTACCCTGTCCCTAACCCTAATTTTTATTTTTGAAAAGTTAATTTAATAATTTTAAACACACTCTCTAGTATCTATCATTGATTGCTCCTAGGAAAAAGTTACTTGATTGGAAAAAAAAGATAAAAATGATAAAAAGTAAAGCATGAGATTTAGCAAATGCAAGATTTGTGGATATATTTGCATATTTAGGAAAAGCATGCATGATTATTGATTTGGAAATGTGAGATTCGTGGAAATATAGTAGAAATTTACCATTGATTGCTCTTATTAAGGAAAAATGTTATTTTATTTACTCTTGATTGTTCCTATTAAGGAAAGCTTTTTGAAAATATATTTTTAATATCTACCATTGATTGCACCTATTAAAGAAAGCATACATTAATTGCTCCTATTTAGTATTTACCATTGATTGCTTCTATTAAGGAAGCATTTTGGAAATATGTATTTTTAGTATCTACCATTGGTTGCTCCCATTAAGAAAGTATAATTGATTATTGATTTGGTAATGTGAGATTTGTGGAAATATATTTAGATATTTAGGGTTAATGGGATACTGAGATTGTTACTTACCAAAAAAAGAAGGGATGTTCGATTGTAACTTACCGAAACAAGTTTTGGAAGAAGATGGGGGTGGTGGTGGGTTGTTTTCGGCAGGCAATGTGAAGGAAGAAAATGGTTGAAGGGAGAAGAATCTCTTCACCCACTTAGGGTTGAGTATGAGATGAGAGACAAAGGTAGTTTAGTAAATTGAGATTAACTGAAACTATTAAGTGTGAGCCACTAGTATTAAAAGGGTGAGCCACTAGTAATCCTTGACACTTAAGAAATGTGCATTTAGTTTCACGCCCACTTAAAAGGAGCCATGAATTAAAAACTCAAAGAAAATGGATGTAATGGTTGAGGAGTCTAAGGTTAGATAATTTAAAATTTTTTATGGGCTTTCAGACCTAGCTCATCTTGCCTTCACTTTTTCTATCTTACTCTTGAAGGAGATATTATATGTGGATGGAAAATGGGCCTATAGATTCATCTATAATTGTTTCTGACTTAGGCTTTTAAGCTTTTATGGTACAATGAGACTCGAATGTTTTTTAATAATTGACTGATAAAATCTGAAAACCTTTTATTTGCTTATTTATTATTTATTCATGGCTAGATAAGCTAGTTACTTCATCCATGACAGGAGTTACAATAGCAAGATGTGGGGGGTTTGACTACACATACGGGAGGATGGCATTCCAAGGGGTAGAGGCAACACATTTTCCTACATTTTGTTTTGTTGTTCTTTTGGCAACATGTGCATTTCCCACACTTATGTGTTTGCTACTGTGTTTGTTCGTCTTATCATCATTGTAGTAGATCTGACATTGCATCGTTTGAACAGGTACAAACAATTCTCCTTTTGTTAATAAAACTCAAATTTAATAGAATCATGAATTATGAATAGAAGAATATTGAACGTAAAAGCGAGCGAGATTGTCTTTGTTACCTGAAGTAGCATTAGTACCATTAGAGCTATTGACTAGGGCAACCAATAGAAGAAGCAAAGTTGTAGTTACTATTCTTGTTGCATCCATTATTGTAGAGGACTCAATGGATTTGTATGTGATTTGTGGGGAAAAAAATTCGTCTCGTGTGCACAGCAGTGCACTACTGCAGTAGACCACGTGAAATATGTTAAATAGACCCGGTTAAAAGGATAAATTTAAGTGAAAATGACCAAGTTTTAAGACCCGGTTACCTTGCACCTGCCCAATTCTGAAAACCCAATGCAAGAGCTCTTCAACTCTCACGAATTTCCTATCACTCCTTTTCCTCCATTGTTTTTCTTTTTCCAATTATTGGTTTCTTCTTCCCTGCTATTCCCATATGACAATTCCTTTTAATTCAAGGGCATTTTATTCTTGAAAACATATTCTAAGTGGCAGAAGCACTCTGATTTGTGGAAAACAAATGGATAAACTACTTAAAAAAAAAAAAAAAAGGATAAACTAGAAGCACCTCAATAGAGGATTTTTATCCTTCGAAACCCAAACCATCCCTTACCCCTATTGTTCATTTTTTTCTAAATAATCTACAGTCAAAAACCAAGATATCTCGAAAATAGGACGTGTGATTTTGTGTTAGATAAAAGATATGAAATTTTTAGCTACTGAGTTGCTGAATTAAAATCCAGGTTTGAAAATTTTGTTGACATACCGAGCGGTAAGACTACTGAAAACAGAAATTAGAAGTAGAAATGAGAATAGGAATTGGGAATTAGGTTCTTTACATTTGATTTTCATAGGCAATGGCGGAGTTGCTTGCATGTCTTTGCAATTCATATAAACAAGCTTCATTTTTAATTAAATACATTCAGCGGAGACAATGGTGGTTTCAATTTTAGGTCTTCAGTTTGTAGAAATCTCAGCTTCAGTGAAAGCATGAGAAGAAAATGGAATAACCTATTGTTCTTTCTAAACTACCATTGTTGACTTGTTCCTTTCTCTAATCTTCTTTTCGTCACTCAGTTCTCAAAGCAGAGGAGGAGCGGTGGAGCATGGAGTCTCAAACAAAAAGGAGGTCAACAAGAAGGAGGTCATGGGAGTGAGGAGAGGTTGGATTAGATTTGTAAAACTGGGTGGCTATAAGCTAACCGGGTCTCAAAACTGGGTCATTTTCATTTAAAGTTAACCTTTTAATCTCAACCCTCTATTTAACATATTCCACGTGGCATACTGCAATAGTGCACTGCTGTGCACAACAAAGAAATTGCACATCAGACGATTTTTTTCTGTGATTTGTGGCCTTCTTGATGGGAGAAGCTCGAGAATGCTTTTGTATTTAAAATCTAAAGTCAACCTGATAGTTTTAAATGAAAATTAAAAGCAATTCAATATTCCAAATATGCTTGTTTATGAGTCCGGACTTGGATTCCTTATTTATTCAAGTTTAAGTCTTTCTAATTTTTCTTTTTATAGTTTAGTTTTTTGAGTCACTTTTATGAGGCTTTTAATTTAGTTTTTCTTCCTCTTATTTATTCTACTTATTTATTCAAGTTTAAGTCAAACTAATCTTTTAATTCCTAAATTCACCGCCAACGAGAATCAACAGCCGGTGATATTAGGTTAAACTTAACTAACCCATAAATAATGGGCTTTTACACTACTACAAGACTCAAAGTTTGTTATAATTAACTCACAAAATCTGAAAAAACATTATTTGAACTCAAAGTCTTTCAAAAATTTATTTATTATTTCTTTATTGCTAACTAGCTAGATAGTTACTTCATGCATGACATGATTTACAATTGCAAGATGTGGGGGTAGCGACACATCCACTAGGTTTGCAGCCCAAAGTAAAGTCGCAACACATTTCGGCACACGTACTCTTATCCTTATTGCAACATGTGCATTTCCCACACTTTGGTATCTGCTCTTTTTGTCCACCATGTTCTTCATTGTAGTAGATCTGGTGTTGCATCATTTCAACGGGTTCAAACAATTCTCCTTCTGCTAATTAACACAGATTAACAAAAGCATGAATTTTATGAATAGATAATGTATAAAAGAATATTTATGAATGCACTATATAGTCGTATCTATATTTTCATACAAGCAAGCAAGATTGTCTTTGTTACCTGAACTAGTATCAGTACCATTAGCAATATTGACTTGGGCGACCAATAGAAGAAGTAAAGCTACAGCTACTACTCTAGTTGCATCCATTGTTGCAGAGGATTGAATGGGTTTGTATGTGATTTGTGGCTAAGTTGATGGGAGAAGCTCAAGAATGCTTTGGTATTTATAGTAAAATGTGTAAGGTCCAAATTTATAGTTGGCACTTGGCAAATTTGAATTATTTATTAGAAATTATTTCATGTATATTTTTTTCCCTAGCCACATTTAGCATGTTGCCTTCTAAGGCCTGAATCATTGAGACATAATTGGTAAGATTGCCCGTAGATCTTTAATATTCCGTTACAAATTCCCTTCATAATTTGAATTATTTTCAGAAATTCTTCGGTGCAGATTATCCCCTCTCACCACATTAGGCACATTACCTTTTGAGGCTGAATCATTGAGACATAATTGGTAAGATTGTCCTTTGACCTTGAAGATTTTGCTATAAAATCCCTTCCTATTTCCAATTTTCTAGAGAATTTTCAAGATTATCAACCAATTTATGGGGATAAAACGAATAATCATGGAAATTTTGCTGATTTTGCCAATTATTTGCCCTATTTGGCATATCGTTTCACCTCGTTTTGCCAAAATTTTGTATCAAAAGGTCAAAAGTCATGGTTAAATAAGCTTATAATTCCTAAATTGCATTTTTTGCCTTGTGACTTTACAATACTGACATACTGGCTTTAACCCCTTTGAATTTTTTTTAATATATTATGTTTAAAAAAGATTTACTTGGTAAGATTCTTTAAAAGAAGTTTTACTCCTTAAAAAGGGAATATGATGGATAGCAAAAATCATAGTGAAATTCAAATTAATTTTGAAAAAAAAAAATTGGGGTTGGAATCTGAAAAAAAAAAAAAAAAAAAAAAAAAAAACAATTTCCCCCCAAAAAAAAAAAAAAAAAATAAAATTTTTTCCCCAAAAAAAATTTTTTTTTTTTTTAATATTAAAAATAATTTATTATGGATGTCCATTACCCCAAAGAGATTGTACTTCCAATTGAAGATCTCAATTACCTCAGGATGCAATATTGGTGAAGATCACAACCATCTCATTACACAATATTGGCAGTCAATATTTCCATTCTATGCACCTTCTATCTTGGGTGGCAATCTATCTTTCCATATCAAGAATATCTTATTGTGTGTCAGAATCATATATTGTATTTCCATATCAGAGTAGATGCTCCTTCTACTATAAATATGTAATGCACTCAACTGAATGAATTAGTTGATTGAACTCATCTTGTCTTTCTTCTTTGTATCTAATATATTTTCTCTTTATTTTATAACACGTTATCGACGATTCCGCTCGAAGACGAATCGTCGAAGTATTGCGTTTTGAGAAGAAAGGCAAGAGATATGTATCATTATGTTTTCTATTCCAAAGTGAAAAGAATGATCGACCTCCTGACGTTTTGTAAACAATGGAGTTTACCTTGTCCATCTTGAAATGTAAGTGCATCATGATAAAAAGGTATGTGTTTTATTGAATCTAAGAATCAATCAAATAATAAGATATTATGTTGCTTTAACGATTGTGGTTTTATTTATTGTATATAGTGGTTGTAGCTTTGACCAAAATATTGTTAATGCACGAAGTTGAAGATTTGAAATGTAAATGAATAGAAAGATGACATGAAGTTGCAAGATTTGAAGCGAAAAAGTGTTCGAGATGCACATGAAGTTGCAAGATTTGAAGCGTAAATGAATCGATCGAGATGCACATGAAGTTGAAGATTTGAAGCGAAATGAATACGATTGAGATGACATGAAGTTGCAAGATTTGAAGCGAAAAAATGGAGATGAATGAAATTGCAAGATTTGAAAGGAAATAAATAGATTCTGAGTTTTGAAATTAATTCTCTTTTGAAATTATAAAGAGAAAATATTATTCATGAAAATATCGACAAATTTCAAGTTTGATTGTTGTTACAATAGTAATATTGTAAAAGGAGTTTTAAGAAATACTCGAATGATATCATGCCTATTTGTGGGTGAGTAAAATAATGGACTATTAATGAAAAGTCATGAAGCTCGTCTTATTGGTTGTTCCATTCCCGAAGTGAATGCAACAATTCATGATATGCCGAAAGAAGGCAAAATTAAAATTATGGTCATGAGTGGAAGAGGATGAGGCAAAAGACGGAATAATTACCGCATTATTATGGAAGTAAATAAGAGAATAATAAGGATTCTCAATATAACAATTCAAGAAGTGAAGATAATATTTTTACCAATGTGGTATGAAAGCTATTAGACATGTATCTATCATACTCCACAATATTTAATTAAGCTTTGTCAAGCCTTAATTAAAGAAATAAAAATAATGTGGAGATAAATTAGATTTTCCAAAATCATGATACTTGAGCAATTTTGCCTATAAAAGGAATGATTTTGATGGCCTCACAGTACTACATATCTAGATCTGCAAACTTCTTTGAAGATAATAGTTGAAGATTTGATTATGTAATTCTTTTCTCTTCAAATTCATCTCATATGTTAGTTTATCTTAAATTTAATCTTTTTCTTCTATAATTTTTTTTATTGACTTTCTATATATCTTTTAATATATTTTGTTTCATTTTGATGAAGAATGTGAATATTCTCTTATATGTTGTGACGCATATTATATTGAGAGAAAAATATACATATTTCTCTTATTTGATGATACGGAAGCCAATGTTCATATAAAATCGGTAGTACAACATTGATTGGAAGCTCGGAAGAGCTAATCTATTATTATCTGGGAGATAAAATTGGTTATAAATAATTCATTATTTTGTAGTAAGTCTCAAAGAAACTTATTAAGTTTCAAAGCTATTTGCCAAAATTATTATCAGATTGAGACTACAAATAATGGTATAAGTAAATATCTATACAAAGTTATTAGATATTTCTCCCAATTTGTACTACACGAATATCGCATGGTTGAAACACATGCTTGGGTAAATCAAATGAACATTGATTCCAATAATTTTATTATTTGGCATGACCGGTTGGACCATACCGGATCAAGTATGATGCGAAAAATTATTGAAAATTCAATTGTCATCCATTGAAGAACCAGAAGATTCTTCAATTAAGTGAATTTTCTTGTATTGTTTGTTCTCAAGAAATATTTATTATTAAATATTCACCAGCTAAAGTTGAGATTGAACATTCTACGTTTTTGAAACGTATAGAGGGTGAAATGTATGGGCCCATTCACCCATCATGTGGACCATTCAGATAATATATGATTTTAATAGATGCATCTATAAAGTGGTCACATGTATGTTCATTATGAACTCGCAATTTGGTGTTTGCGAGATTGTTTGCTCAAATAATGAGATTAAGAGCATAATTTATGAATTATAAGATAAAGACAGTTTGTCTTGATAATCTGGTGAATTTACATCTCGGGCTTTATGATTATTGTATAACAAGCGAGATCACGGTTGAATAGCTTGTTACTCATGTTTATATCCAAAATGGTTTGGTAAAATTATTTATTAATTGTCTCCAATTAATTGCTAAACCATTGTTTATGAGAACAAAGCATCATTTGTATGCATGAGGCCAAAAGGTTGTCATAAATTCTCCCTATTACAATTGGCTTATGGTCAGAAGCCAAATATTTCTCATCTTAAAATTTTTGGATGTACGGCTACGTTCCAATTGCTCCACCACACAGCGACAAAGATGAGTCCCAAAATAAAGTTGGGAATATATGTTGGATATAAATCTCCTTATATAATTCAATATATTGCTAAGGATAGGAGATTTATATAATGCAATACTTGCTAAGTATTATTTTGATGAATTAGTTTTTCCAACATGAGGGGGAGAGAATAAACAGTTGGAAAAAGAGATTGATTGTATGCATTATCATTATCTCATTAGATCCTCATGAGAGCACGTGAACTTGAAGTTCAAAGGATAATGCAATAAATATTATAAATCAACGCCAGATTTCTGACCTGCTAAGAGTTACTAAATCTCATATTCAGGTGTAAATGCTCCAATTAGAATTGATGTCCCAGCGAGGACAATCTATCGGTGCAAATGAAATTAAACCACGTTTAAAGCGTGGAAGATCAATCGGTTCCAAGGATAAAATCCTAGAAAATGAAAGGAGCAAATGATCAAGATGGTCATAATATGGAGACAATTGATTATGAAGATCCTGAAGACATAACTTTCTATAAAACCCCAGAAGAGGTTCAGGTACCTGAAAATAATGAAGAGATCTCGATTAGTTATGTCATTGCAGGAAAAAGATGGAACCGAAAAGATAAAGTTGTCGACAACATTTTTGCATATTATGTTATTGTTGAAATAATACATCAAGGCGAGGATCTTGAACATAAATTTGTTGATGAATATAAATCAAGAAATGATTGGCCAAAATGTAGAGACGCAATTCAAGCAGAATTGAATTCGCGAAAATTAAAGTTTTGGACTGTAGTCCAACATCCGAAGGTATAAAGCGATGGGGTACAATTGAGTTTTGCGAAAAATGAAATGAGAAAAAAATGAAATCGTGATATATAAAGCATGAATTATGGCACAAGAATTTTCGCGAGATGCCGGCATTGATTACATGGAAACATGTTCTCTTGTGGTGGATGAATCACCTTGAGATATCTTATTAATCGGCAGTATATGAAAATTTTGACATGCGTCTAATGGATATTATTACAGCCTATATATGGCTCACTCGAGTGTGAAATATATATGAAAATCCTGAAGGATTCAAAATGATGAAGCATATAAAAATTCCTAGGAAGTTTGTTCAATAAGGCTTCAAAGATTATCAAGGCATATATGGTAATCTCCTTAGTGGATATTTACTAAATGAAAAGCATAAAAATGATCCAATTTATTATTGTGCCTTTATTAAAGGATATGGATCTAATTTTAGTAAGTATATATGATGATGATTTAAATATCATCGAAACTCTGAAGAGTTTCCAAAAGCGATAGATTATTTTAAGAAAGTTGAAATGAAAATCTTGAAAAGACAATGTTTTGTCTTGATTTGTAAATTGAGCATTTGACGAATGAAATATTCGTTCATCAATCAACTTATATAGAGAATATTTTGAAGAGATTTTATCTAGATAAAATACATCCATTGAGTACCCCAATGGTTGTGAGATCGCTCAATATAAAGAAAGATTCATTTCGACCCCAAGAAAACAGTGGAGAATTTCTTGGTCTGAAGTACCATATCTTAGTGCTATTGGGGCATTAATGTATCTTGCTGATAATACACAATCGGATGTAGCATTTTCTATAAGTGTATTAACAAGATTTATTTATTCTCCAATACGAAGACACTGAAATGTTATAAAACATATATTTCAGTATATTCGAGAAATTATTGACATGATATTAATTTTATGAATGTGGATATCAACTTACTAGTTTTGCGGATGCGGGATATTTATCGATCTATATAAAACTAGATCTCAAACATGCTATTTATTTTCAAGTGAATGTTAGCTATTTTATATTTGGTTAAGATCAATGATACAATACATTCATGAAGCATGTAGTCTTCTACTAGAAGAAGGAATTTCAACAATATTATATGAAGATTATCTGCATGCAAAGCTCAATTGAAGGGATGATACATCAAAGAAGATAGAACGAAGCATATTTCACCGAAATTCTTCTTCACTCTTGATCTTCAATGAAATGATGAAATATATGTTCATTGAATTCGTTCAAGTGATAACTTGACAGGTTTATTTATTGAGGCGTTGCCTACTTCAAATGTTGAGAAGTTGGTATATGATAATGGAATGTACGTATTCAAAGATACTCAATGATGTTATCATCAGGGGGAGTAAAATACGTCTGCACTCTTTTTCCCTTAACCAAGGTTTTGTCCCAGGTTTCCTGGTAAGGTTTTTAATGAGGCGACTACCAATACGTATTATTTAGATATGTATACTCTTTTTCCTTCACTAAGATTTTTTTCCCACAGGGTTTTTCTTAGTAAGGTTTTAACGAGGTACATTATCTATTGATGGACATCCAAGGGGGAGTGTTATAAATAATATTTATTATGGATGTCCATTACCCCAAAGAGATTGTACTTCCAATTGAAGATCTCAATTACCTCGGGATGCAATATTGGTGAAGATCACAACCATCTCATTACACAATATTGGAGTCAATATTTCCATTCTATGCACCTTCTATCTTGGGCGGCAATCTATCTTTCCATATCAAGAATATCTTATTGTGTGCAGAATCATATATTGTATTTCCATATCAAAGTAGATGCTCCTTCTACTATAAATATGTAATGCACTCAATTGAATGAATTAGTTCTGATTGAACTCATCTTGTCTTTCTTCTTTGTATCTAATATATTTTCTCTTTATTTTCAGAGCTTATCATTTCCAAAGTTTCTCTAAGTCCAGCTCTAACATGGTTATTCCTAACTCTCTTTTTTTTTTTGTTGAATCCTAGCTTTGCCTGCCCTAATCGTGTCCTTTGATTGACAATAAAGAAAAGACAAACTTCTCAAATCTAATCACTAATAAACATTATCAAGTAAGCCCATTTTTAATCTTCTATTTCAGTCTAACTTTTGAAGTTGAAATAATATATGGACGGCAAATGGGCCTTTCAAGTAGGTCCATTGTTAATTGTTTTGGACTTTGGCATTTTACACTTTTACAGTACAATGACACTTAGAGTTTATTCCAATTAATTGATAAAATCTGAAAAACTTTAATTTGAACTCGAAATCTTTCAAATATTTATTTATTTTCATTTATTTATTCATGGGTAGTTTAGAGTTAACTAGTTATGTCATGCAGACAAGAGTTAAATTGCAAGATGTGGGAGTAGAGACACATATAAGATGATATATCAAAGAATATATATTTAAGGAATGCATAACATATATTGATCTATATTTATATACAAGGGATCAAGATTGTCTTTGTTACTTGAAGTAGTATTAGTACATTAGCAATATTGATTTTGGTGACCAATAGAAGAAGCAAAGCTAAAGCTACTACTCTTGGTGCATCCATTGTTGCAGAGGATTGAATGGGAGAAGCTCAAGAATGCTTTGGTATTTATAGTAGAATATGCAAGGTCCTACATTTTGCCGAAATTTCAGGGGGTTCAACTCCTCTCCAGGGAAAAATATCTCCCAGAGTGTGCTCAGTGAGCCATTATATTTTGCCATGTGTAATATTCTCATCTAAGGATGTGAAGGTAAAAAACCAATTTATGATAACAATTAAAACCCATTTTCTTTCAAAATTGGGTATGCTCCCCCGTTCAAACCTGATATATAAGAATTTAATCTTCTTACTTTCTTTCCATCTTCCTCTACTCCAACAACTTCGATTGAACCCGATTATATCCATATGCCCTCTTTCTTCACTATCTTCTTCATCTTCCCTCTCAAGGCTCCAAAGCAGGCAAGTATATTTCATCATCACTCCTTGCATAATCAAGCGGATCAAACTTAACTCTTGCTGGCAAACATGCCATTCAATGGAAACCTCAATGGAACCTCTTTTGAAGCACTCAAAATTTTCAACACAAAGTTAAAAGAACGTGCTACTTTTCAACACCTATCGAAACTTTAATGTTCATATTTAAAGGGTTCTAAGTGGGTGATTTCCAGCAGGGGATGGGGGCAATTGTCACCAATAGTGGGAGGGATGTGGTAGTTTCTAAAGGTGGTGGGTGCTTTTCAGCAAGGTGTAGGTAGAAGATAGGTGAAGAGAGAATCCCTTCACTCACCTAAGGATTGGGTTGAAGGATAAATATAATCATAACACCCTTTTATAGACAATATGATCATGAACATTTTAAAATTTGAATTCACTAACAGTATTTGACTTACAATTGAGTATAATGTATGTATTTGAAAAAAAAAAAAAGTAAAACTAATAGTTTTAAATGAAATAAAAAAGTAAAACTTTGTCATCAGATAACATGGAAAAAAGGGTTGTGAGCTATGTGGTTGAAGGGTCCCCTTCTTGCTCTCCAGTATTAAAACCTCTTAAGATGAAAAGATAAAAGAATCTATTCTCAAAAGAGATGAATATATAGCTACTAATATGCTGCTTTGATTTTGTTCCAAGGTTGGGAAATAAATAGATTGGTTCCCTCGTCACAAAGACACCATCCGCAATGTATATCACTGTTTGACCTCTTTCTGCTCCGTGCTTTCCTTGCACCCTTATCCTCTTATTAATCTAGTAGTTTGGTGTATAATGTGTGTATAACATGCATTGATATAGCTTCATTTTAAATTCCACCAAGCCATTTAGGGAATAATGTGGTTTCTTATAATTACAAGATTGCTAGCTAGCTAATGTATTCGTTCTTTTCCCTATAAAGACGATGCTTTTCCTTTAGATAGATGTGGGAGAGAGAGAAGTTTCAATGCATTAAACCTGTAAGGATTTGTATGAATGATCTTGGCTCTCATCTCTCTCTCATTGCTCAAGAAGAAGACCACATATCTCTCTCTAAATTTCATCTTTATTTGTTATAATGAGTAGCTAGTTCCTTTTCTTTGGGATGTAGATGAACCATGCTTATTTCATTAATTTGATTGTTCTATATCTTCTAGTTGATTGTGTTTGAGTTTGGCCAAAGATGTTCTATAGCTAAACAAACTAAGCGTGCTAAGCTTCGGTGAAGGACGATAGTCTTGCGAAGATAGGGCATATCTAGGAAAGACCATCCTTTGTTTTGAAGCATAGAGTTATATCAGTTGGTGAAAAGCATTGGGGATTCAAAACCCCAAAGATTCTCACGTATTCATAGTTAAAGTTTTTGCATTAATTAATAGATTTAAATTAAATTAGGTTTTGTTGAATTCAATCTTAGTAATTTAGCCTTAGTTCCCCATAGTTCAATCCCATACTTTCTGCTAGCTAGATTAGTATATGATTTTATTTTTGATTGGTTAGTGACACGATCAAGTAGTACAACAAGAAAAGAGATGGGTAAATTTAAAAGAAATCCTATTTCAACAGTGAGAATAAGACAATGTTTCAAAAGCATCAGTCTAGGCATGATACGTATTCCATCAGATGAATTGGGTATTATTTAACAGCAAAACAATATGTTAAAAACAAAAATAAAGTGGGTAATACAACTATCAAAGAAATCATTGTAGAGGTGATAGGGAAAGACTTGGGGGGCATCTGTATCTTGTTCCTGGCTTTCATTTTAAGGTTGTGGATTTGGCATTTGTTGGCTGTTGTTCATCATAGATTGCCTTAGGTTGTTCTATAGGATAAAGTTGCTGAACTGAGCCTCTATTCCCATCCTATAACATTGAAAGGTTTCCCAAGATTAGGGTATCAATAGGATTAGATGTATGTTGGGTTTCTTAAACTCTTCTCCTCTTTCTTTGTTGGTTGGGATTGTGTTGGGACAGGAGCTTTCTTCCCCCCCAGCCCCCGAATTGTGGTTAGAGATCTAGTATTCATGGGTTCCACACAAGAACAATAGAAATTTACATTCTAAGAAGTGATAGAATGGTTGAAAATTCCCCCTTTCCTTTCGAAGTTTTCCAGGAATTTCTTCAGCTGTTCATCTTGGGTTGGGTTGCATAATCCAAGGTTTGCTGCTCATGATGAAAGGTTTGAGGTCTTCAACCCTTCTGCTTTTCCTTTTTCTTTGCACCTTGTTCTCCATTTTGCTTTCCTTCAGAGATCTCAGTTGTTTTTTTTTGTTTGTTTCGAGTTGTGTTGTTGTTGCATTTTCATTTTTCTAACAGCATTTCGAGAAACCTAGTTGTTAAGTCATTTCTGTTTGTGTGAAACCCAGCCCTAACCTTGACCCGGAAACCTTGTTGTTTGTAGGTCCAACAACCCGAAGTAAAGCAAGAAGTCAGCTTTGGACCATTTCAGTTGAAGACTTGGTGACTGGCTTTGAATCCATGAGTGTTGATGTCAGTGTTCCATTTATGGAAACTGCATCCTAATGCATATCGAATTAGTTGATGGACTTGGAGTACTCTCTGTCTTGGTTTGAAGGCATTTCTACCTACTAGGTAAGCCACTTGGTGTGTGTGCAAAACCCCTTTATGTTTGGATTTGATCTGAGCCTTCATTTCCCTGTTTTGGATTTGCTGTTCTGATTGGTCGACTCATTGGTCGACTGGACCAATCGACCAATCCAATCGACCAATGGGTTCTGTTTTGCTAATTAGGTCTTTGCTTGCTCTATTTAAGTCCAATCTCGAGTCTACTTAGTATTTTCTGCCTCCAAACTCTTTGGAACGTACTAGAGCCCTCTGCAAGTCATCTCCCTTGCATCATTGGTGATTATCTTGACGGATCTTCGTCAAAACTCGTGCTTTTACGCAAAAAGGTTTGTGATCATCCTCTTCTGTGTTTCATCTTCGATTCTTCGTTGTTTTTCTTTCCTTTTTTGATTGAGGACATTTGAGAAGATGTTGTATCTCTGTTGCAACTATCTCTTTACTCATTCCCTCTCATTTCCTAAGGATCTAAAGTTTGGTGGATGATCTTCATCAAGATCATCACTCGCTTTTGAAGGAAAACTTGTATTCATTCGCTTTCCTTATTTAGATTCATGTTCTTCAGTCTTAGATCTAATTTTCTTGAAGATCTATGCATGTTATTCATGAATTCTTATTCACAATCAGTTATCCATCATCCTACTATTCTTGTCCATGATTTTTACTATGAATGCTTCAAGAACCATGATTGATCTAATTATGGTAACTTTTGTTTCCTAATTTATAACTTGAAGACTTGATTTGATTAGTGTTTTGAAGTCCTCTATATACTAGTATGCTGCCATTGTAGTTTCCCCTTTGTTTAGTACCCTTTTGAACCACCAAATTCGGTTTCATATTCTAAAAACTCCTGATTTTTGAAGGCCACTGTCTCTGTTGGTTGACTCATTGGTTGACTGAGGCGGTAGACCAAGTCAATCGACCAATGAGTACAATAACCTCATATTTGGTCTGTTTTGGATGTTTTGATATCTTTCCTTCTAGGTATCTTTAACAACCCCCGTATTTCTAACCCGAGATCCGTATTTCAGGTCCGAGAACCCGAAGGTCTAGTCGGGTAAATTTGTGGAGTGTCCAGATAGAAGTCCATGATCCATACCCTGAACCCATGGATCTGGATCCTTTGTCTGAAGAGCCTGCCTTGCTTGGTATTTGGAATTATGGAAGTCAAGTGTTGGTCGGAGATGTCCGGAATGAAGGTAAGATCTCCCCCATCTCTTCTTTAGGGCTAGGTTGGCCTTGGATATCAACCCCCTAGCAAAAGCACCCTTGTATGGCAAATTACATGGGGGCGGTTGCTAGTGGCGGTTGATCAAACCAAGCGACTGCCTGGAGCGACCGCCCGATTTGTTTTTGGGGATTTTGCCCTATTTTGCCCCCTGACTTCTATAAAAGGTAACCCTCGTCTAAGTAGCGAATATTTTATTCGTGGTTGCTAAATTTGGAGGTTAGACGGCTGCGGGGAAGTTCCGAAAGTGGATCTGAAGTGCTGGCAGTGACTTGGAGATCAGTCCTTCCCTTTTTCTGACTTTCTGACGTGAGGTAATGAATTTATCCTTTATTCTTTACCTCTTTGTCTATTAATTTAGTGTTAACCCATCCCCTCTTCATGGTGGTTACCCCCTTTGATCATTGTGACTCTCTTTCCAATCTACTTGAGATGAATTCTCCGTAAATGAAACCCTGTTTTCGTGAGAAGGATAATCCAGTCAAGGGGAGAGTTCTGGGTAACCCAATGATGGTAATTACTAGGATTTCCTTCACCCTTTGGCTTTGGGAGTATTAGATTTGAGACTTAGGTCATGATTACTTGAAATCCGGATTGAAAATGAGTAATCAGAAGCCTGAGTTTCGGATTGAAACTCTCTGTTTTTGGGGCGGTCACTAGTGGCGGTCGCTCAACTTAAGCGACCGGCCCGAGCGATCGACTGGTAAACAGAGACCAAATGACTTTTGGTTTTGATTCTCTTTGATTCAATTAACTTATATAATATTGTAACAATGTGTTTAGGTATACACTGTTTGAAAAGAAAGACTTGTAATAGTTAACGGATCTCTTTTTACGGACAGTTTTACTTATATGCAGGTAAGGACAATTCATCCTATCTTTTGAATAGACTTGAAATATGCTAATCTAGTGTCTATTAGAAATTGTATTTCTTTATATATGCTGCTGTACTCATGTCTTAAATATAAATCTTGTTATTTTACTGCTGTTTGTCTTGCTTACATACATACTGTGTTGATTATGAATGTTATGTATTGATGATAGTTGGTATATGGTTCTGATGGATGAGGTATCTATTTTGGGATATCTTAGCTAGGGATATCAGAAGGTTGTGGAATGGGACACATGCCTGCTGATGTCTCCAGCACTGTCTTTACTATTTAATGACATTATTAGGTAGAGTCTTGAATTGCATGGCTAGGTACCCCACATGCTACTACCCTTTCGGTAGGGGGATTGAAACCGAGTGACCCGTGATGACAGTGATGTGACATTGGTCCACTGTTAGTCATGTAAATGGTAGGGTTTCATATGTTAGGGTTGGGCTCATGGATGTCCAAGGATCGGACCGGGTGTCGTGAGGAATCATGAGAGCATCCGCCCCAATAATATGTGGATGACCATAGGGTTAAGGAGTGGAGTCCAACAGCGGTAGCCAGTCCGTGAGGATTCTCTCCCCTAGGTTGCGAAGGATACTGAACCGAGTTGGTTGGTGCCATAGGGGATGTATCTGGACTTCATGTAGACATGTAGCCAATATGACCTTGCATTGGATTAGAAACCCCGACATGCGCCAGTACTCATTACCAATGGTCGTGGTGAGAGAGTGTTGACTTAACCCCAGCCATGGAAATGAGAGCCAGGTGTGGACTTTCCCTTTTTCCCAGGATCCCTATAGAGGTAGCCAGTCTTTGCCAGATCAGAGTGATGAGACTTACCCAGAGGAGGGCTGGTGTATATCTTAAAGCATGTCAACTATTAGAGACCTGCATAGTTAGAAATCATAGTATCATTCATACTTTGCATTCATTCTTATTATTTGTGCATTTTGGCATTGTTGGATAATTGATGGGATTTGTGATTGTTTCTTATTGAGTTCTTTAGAACTCACGCCTTTATTTTGTATATGTTTATTAGACTGCACAGAAGAAGGATTTATACAGGAAGATGGACTAGTTTCCTATGAAGGAACCATCCCGTATGAAGAAGATGTGGCACCGTCAGTGGGAAATGGAGATAGCATGTGCAGGAGCTCCTGCTGCTGCATGGAGTGCGCTTATCGCACCTATTGATGGTCATAGACGGAAAGGTTGTTAGAAAGTTCGCTCAGCGAATAGAGAAGAACTGGAGGACACCCTACCTTGAGATTCATGAAAAACACTTTTTAAACTTAGAAAAGGAAACTGGGAAGAAATTGATATAATTCTTTTGTTTACTTTCGCTGATCTCTTATTCATTTTATTCATTATTTCTTTCCTTTATTATTGTTATTGGAGTATTTGGACTCCTGTAATTCATTTAATTCATTTATTGAACATTGTTTGCTCTTGATTATCTTTATTTGTATTTAATATTGTTGATAGACTAAAACCGTGGATCCTATGGTGGATCACTCCCACGGGTTGTCGGGCGGGTAACCAAGACCGGCGGGTGGGGTGTGACAGAGTGAATGACATCGTCTGACTCAGCCCCCATCTCGAACCATCTCCTGTCGTTGTGGATGTATGGCACGTCTAGGATGTGAACCAACTCCTCTGTGGTGAAGCGTATGTCTGTAGTCTTCACCCGGCTCTCTATCACCAGCCTAGTGTCATGCTCTCCCACCCTCTCTCTGTGGAAGGTCAGGTTGCTGTAGAATAACCTGACTAGGTTTGGATAGGCATCCTCGTTCAAGAACAAGGTACCTCTCCAGCCCATAGCCTCGAATCTACTCTCGATCTGGAACTGCTCGACCTCTAAAGTCACTACCGGTCGACCATACTTGATCTGGCGCTGACTGAAATGGCCGAAGTACAGCTCCTGTGCCTCCGGTGACCTGAAGTAGTCTGGATGGACTGGGTCATGTGCGTCACCTATACCTGGACCACGACCTCGGCCGCGCATGGGTACTCTCCTTCCTCCGCGTGCAGCCATCTAGCGAGAAAATATGTTTTTAGGTGAAAAAGATGCAAAATGAGAAGCCATGAGATTTCCAGTAATTACCTGTTAGCGTAAAAATGCATAGTGAACAGTAGATCTATGCTTAGACATGTTATGGGAAGTAAAAGAAACATTTTGCACCAAAGAAAACCTAGAAATAGTTGCACATTGTAGTTTCTTACATGCAAACCATGGAAATGAAGGGTTTTGTGAGAAGATTACCTATGTAGTGGGTAAGCGTCGTGTGGGAAGTAGATCCGAAGTCAACGGAGTCTCCAAAATGCTTTCCTATCCCTTAGCACGAAATCCCCAGAGCCCTAATATTGTTTTGAGAAGTGTAGAAGTGCAAATGAGGCCCAAAACCGTATTTGAAGCGTTGTTGTCGCGCGTATTTTGGGGTGGTCGCTACTGGCGGTCGATTGATTTGAGCGACTGGCTCGAGTGACCGGCCCAGTTACTGTTGCACAGATTTTTGGATTTTGGCTCTGTTTTGATTATTCTTGGACTTTGTGCCTCTTGTTGCTTCTGTTTGTGAATGTTGGCCATGTTGTGGAGTTACTTTGATTTGAAGAATCTTTTATGGAATTGATCATATAGTGTTGCTAATTTTTGGAATTCTTTTTGTAGAATGGTTCAATTAAGGAATCGTGCTGTTAATGATCAAGATGGTGGAGAAGGTGGGGGAAATCAGAACCGTGTTGAGATACCTGTCGTAAACACTGGAACTGAGCCTCCCGAGTTGAAATTCCTTCCACTGGCGAAAATCCTCCGCATGCACCACAAGTAGTCTCTATTTAGGATGTGATGAACATTCTGGGAAACATGATGCATCAGCAACAGAATTAGTTTACTACTATGATGCAAGGTTTTGCGACTACTCAGCAGAATGCCCAGACAACTCTTAATCCTAATGGAGCTTGTACTTCGGTAGCTGGTCCTTTTGTGGACGGTTTTGCCCCTGGTCCGCATGCAAGGTTGATGGAGCATTTCTTGAAGCTTCAGATCCTGCTTTTACTGGTATTTCGTCGGATACATTGTTCCCTAACAAGTGGATCCGAGAGATGGAAAAAGCTTTTCGCAACCTCCGTTGCAATGATGCTCAGAAGATTCTATGTGCGAAAGCAGATCGCAGCATGAAGCTGATGCGTGGTGGAATGCTACCAGACCTATTTTGGAAGCTTTGCACCCAGTTCTTACTTGGGAAATTTTCAAGGAAGCTTTTTGTAAGAATTATTTTCATGAGTCTGTGAGAGATGCTAAAGAAGCTGAGTTTATGGCACTCACGTAAGGACCTAGTATTGTTTTGGAGTACCAGAAGAAGTTTGAAGAATTGTTTTACTTTCCCCGGCTGCTTTCAAAGGTGATCGTGAGAAGGCAAAGAAGTTCTTCCAAGGTTTGAGGCTGTCACTAAAGACTTACCTGGCAATTCATCCGATTGTGGATTATGCTGAGATGGTACAGAATGCAAAGAAGGTAGAAGATAATGAGAGAGAATTATCTGCTCCAGCGTTCTGTTGCAAACAGGAATCATTTGGGTGACCGTAACCAGAGATTCTCTAGGCCTGCTCCTTATACTGCCCCTTCGTTTCAGCCTAGAGGAGCTAGTTCCAATTTTAGCTTTGCTTCGAGCTATGGTTCTAGTGGTGCACCGGTGCGCGTCCTGTTACTGGTAGTCAGGGTACTAGACCGATCTATGCTAACCCTCGTCTAGTGGTTAATAACCAGAGACTTGCATATCCTTCTTCAGCAGCACCTGTGAGTGGTAGGGATTTGATCTGCTTTAACTATGGAAAGCCGGGTCATTATTCTCGTAACTGCACTAAGAAGCCGAGTTCTCAGGTGTCAACTTTGAAGCCTGCTTCGAATGTTCCCACTGGAAAAGTGTTCAGTGTTGTTGGTTCAGAATCTGAGACAAATCACGATGTTGTGACAGGTATTATTTCAGTATCATCTACCTTTGCTTTCGTATTATTTGATACTGGTGCATCGCATTCATTCATAGCATCTTCTTTTGTGAGTCGTATTCCTATTACACCTGCAAAGTTGGAAAGAGGACTAGTTATTAGTACTCCTACCAGATATGTTGTTAGATTAGATGAAGTGGTTGAATCTTGTTCCGTTGTTATTGCTGGTAGAACCCTTGAAGCCCGTTTGATCAAGTTGGATATGTCTGATTTGGATGTGATACTTGGAATGGATTGGTTATCTAAGTATGGCGCAGTTATCCTTTGCTCGGAAAGGAAGGTACTGTTTCATCCTAAGGATGATAGTCCGTTTGAGTATCAAGGTAGTCAAGAGAAGTTGAGCAAGAAGATAGTGGCTGCGACTGTGAAAGTCAGGCAGTGGACTAAGGATGTTGGACTTCTTTCCTCTTCTGTGGATGTCTCGGAAGGTGTGAAACGGTTGTTTGATATTGAAGTTGTCAGGGACTTTCCTGATGTTTTCCCTGATGATTTGTCTGGTTTGCCTCCAGAGAGGGAGTTAGAGTTTTCAATTGATATAATCCCTAGAGCAGCTCCTGTGTCGAAAGCTCCGTATCGGATGATTTGTCTAGCAAAGGGTTTGTCCAACCTAGTGTTTCGCCTTGGGGAGCCCCGGTGTTGTTTGTGAAGAAGAAGGACGGTAGTATGCGAATGTGCATAGACTATCGGGAATTGAACAAGTTGACGATTAAAAATAAATATCCTCCTCCTAGGGTCGACGACTTGTTTGATCAATTGAAAGGTGCCTCTGTGTTCTCGAAGATCGATCTGAGATCTGGGTATCATCAATTAAGAGTGAAGTCCAGTGATGTCTGCAGGACTGCATTTAGGACTAGATATGGGCATTATGAATTCTGAGTTATGCCTTTTGGTCTTACTAATGCACCGGCAGCATTCATGGATATGATGAACCGAGTATTTCAGGATGTCTTAGATAAGTTTATCATTGTATTTATTGATGACATTCTGATTTATTCAAAGAGCGAAGAAGAACATGTTGTGCATTTGAGTTTTGCTCTGCAGTGTTTGAGAGAGAAGAAGTTGTTTGCCAAGTTCAGTAAATGTGACTTTTGGTTACCTAAAGTTATGTTCTTAGGTCACATTGTTTCTGCTGACGGAATTAAGGTTGACCCTGCAAAGGTTCAAGCTATTGCTGATTGGGACTGACCTAAGTCAGTCACTGAGATTCGAAGTTTTCTTGGTATGGCGGGATATTATAGGCGCTTCATTGAGAATTTCTCTAGACTCTCAGTGCCTATGACAAAGCTTACCAGAAAAGGAGTCAAGTTTGAGTGTAATGAAGCCTGTGAAAAGAGTTTCCAAGAACTCAAGAAAAGGTTGACTAATGCTCCTGTGTTGACGATACCAGATGACTTTGGAGATTTGACAGTCTATACCGATGCCTCTAAAGTTGGTTTGGGTTGCGTTTTGATGCAGCATGAGAAGGTTGTAGCTTATGCTTCTACGCAGTTGAAGAACTACGAGCATAACTATCCTACTCATGACTTGGAATTGGTAGCTGTGGTTTTTGCTCTGAAGATCTGGCGTCACTCTCTTTATGGTGAAAAGATATCGATTTTGACCACAAGAGTCTCAAGTATTTCTTTACTCAGAAGGAGTTGAATATGAGACAGAGAAGATGGCTAGAACTGGTGAAAGACTATGATTGTGATATTTAGTATCATCCAGGAAAAGCTAACGTGGTTGTTGATGCCTTAAGTAGAAAGAGTAATCGAGGAAGTGTGGTTCTGACATCTCTCAGTAAGCCCTTATTGTTCTCCGTTGTTAGATTTGGACTTGAGATTTTGTCAGAAGGTTCCGGTGCTATTTTGGCAGCTGTGTCAGTTCGACCGAGTTTGAGGGACCGAATTGTTGCTCTGCAGTCGACGGATCCGGAATTGAAGAAGAAGATTGACTTGATCACTGCGAAGACTAAGGACGTGGAAGATTTCTCCCTAGCCTTTGATGGTGCTCTTGTTTTTAGAGAAAGAGTTTGTGTTCCTGCTGTTGAAGACCTCAGAAGCGAAATCTTGACTGATGCTCATCAGTCCATCTTTAGTATTCATCCCGGAAGTGTGAAGATGTACCATGATATGAAAGGATATTTTTGGTGGACTGGCATGAAGAATGATGTGGAAGACTTCATTGCTAAGTGTGGAACTTGTCAACATGTGAAAGTTGTTCGGCAGCCTTCGTCTGGCCTTCTGCAACATCTTCCAGTACCTAGTTGGAAGTGGGAAGACATTGCTATGGACTTTGTCACAGGTCTATCCCAATCTGGCAAAGGGAATGACTCAGTATGGGTGGTAGTGGATCGATTAACCAAATCGGCACACTTCATTTCGATGAAGATCACCTATTCCATGGATAAGTTGGCTCGACTTTATGTTGATAATGTGGTGAGACTGCATGGTGTTCCTGTTAACATTGTGTCAGATAGAGACCCGAGGTTTACTTCGCGTTTCTAGAATAGTCTGCAGAAAGCTCTGGGTACTCAACTGAATTTGAGTACTGCTCACCATCCTCAGACCGATGGCCAATCAGAAAGGGCCATACATATTTTGGAAGATATGCTTAGAGCGTGTGTCATAGATATGAGTGGTAACTAGGATGACCACCTAGCCTTGGTGGAGTTTGCTTACAATACAGTTATCAGTTTACTATTAGAATGGTCCTGTTTAAAGCTCTGTATGGAAAGACTTGTAGAACTCCTCTTTATTGGGATGAAGTTGGGGAAAGGCGTGTTCTTGACCCTGATCTAATCCGAAACTACCGGTCCCATGGTGGATATGATTTGAGAAAGGATCAAAACTGCCCAGTCTCGACAGAAGTCTTATGCGGATAAAAGAAGGTCTGACCTTGAGTTTCAAGTTGGAGAGCGTGCGTTTTTGAAAGTTTCGCTGATGAAAGGAGTCATGCGTTTTAATGTTAAAGGAAAGCTCAGCCCTAGGTATATTGGTCCCTTTGACATTATTGAAAAGGTTGGACCAGTAGCTTATCGGTTGGCTCTGCCTCCGTCTCTTGCTGGTGTGCATGATGTTTTCCATGTGTCTATGCTAAGGCAATGCTTGACAAGCGCAGAGCAGTTGCTCCAGCATGAACCAGAAGTTTTGAGTGCGGATTTGACGTATGATGAAGAACCGGTTGAGATTTTTGATCGGAAGGACAAGCAGTTGAGAAATCGGACTATACCTTTGGTGAAGATCAGATGGAAGAATCATTCGTTTGAGGAAGCATCTTGGGAGAAAGAAGATGAGATACGGTCCAAGTATCCTCACCTTTTTGGACCTTCAGTTACGTTGTAATTTCGGGGACGAAATGTCTTTTAAGGAGGGAGGAATGTAACAACCCCCGTATTTCTAACCCAAGATCCGTATTTCAGGTCCGAGAACCCGAAGGTCTAGTCAGGTAAATTTGTGGAGTGTCTAGATAGAAGTCCATGATCCATACCCTGAACCCATGGATCTGGATCCTTTGTCTGAAGAGCCTGCCTTGCTTGGTATTTGGAATTCTGGAAGTCAAGTGTTGTTCGGAGATGTCTGGAATGAAGGTAAGATCTCCCCCATCTCTTCTTTATGGCTAGGTTGGCCTTGGATATCAACCCCTAGCAAAAGCACCCGTGTATGGCAAATTACATGGGGGCGGTTGCTAGTGGCGGTCAATCAAACCAAGCGACTGCCTAGAGCGATCGCCCGGTTTGTTTTCGGGGATTTTGTCCTATTTTGCCCCCTGACTTCTATAAAAGGTATCCCTCATCTAAGTAGCGAATATTTTATTCGTGGTTGCTAAATTTGGAGGTTAGATGGCTGCGGGGAAGTTTCAAAAGTGGATCTGGAGTGCTGGCAGTGACTTGGAGATCAGTCCTTCCCTTTTTCTGATTTTCTGACATGAGGTAATGAATTTATCCTTTATTCTTTACTCTCTTTGTCTATTAATTTAGTGTTAACCCATCCCCTCGTCATGGTGGTTACCCCCTTTGATCATTGTGACTCTCTTTCCAATCTACTTGAGATGAATTCTCCGTAAACGAAACCCTGTTTTCGTGAGAAGGATAATCCAGTCAAGGGGAGAGTTCTGGGTAACCCAATGATGGTAATTACTAGGATTTCCTTCACCCTTTGGCTTTGGGAGTATTAGATTTGAGACTTAGGTCATGTTTACTTGAAATCCGGATTGAAAATGAGTAATCAGAAGCCTGAGTTTCGGATTGAAACACTCTGTTTTTGGGGCGGTCACTAATGGCGGTCGCTCAACATAAGCGACCGGCCCGAGCGATCGACTGGTAAACAGAGACCAAATGACTTTTGGTTTTGATTCTCTTTGATTCAATTAACTTATATAATATTGTAACACTGTGTTTAGGTATACACTGTTTGAAAAGAAAGACTTGTAATAGTTAACGGATCTCTTTTTACGGACAGTTTTACTTATATGTAGGTAAGGATAATTCATCCTATCTTTTGAATAAACTTGAAATATGCTAATCTAGTGTCTATTAGAAATTGTATTTCTTTATATATGCTGCTGTACTCATGTCTTAAATATAAATCTTGTTATTTTACTGCTGTTTGTCTTGCTTACATACATACTGTGTTGATTATGAATGTTATGTATTGATGATAGTTGGTATATGGTTCTGATGGATGAGGTATCTATTTTGGGATATCTTAGCTAGGGATATCAGAAGGCTGTGGAATGGGACACATGCCTGCTGATGTCTCCAGCACTGTCTTTACTATTTAATGACATTATTAGGTAGAGTCTAGAATTGCATGGCTAGGTACCCCACATGCTACTACCCTTTCGGTAGGGGGATTGAAACCGAGTGACCCGTGATGATAGTGATGTGACATTGGTCCACTATTAGTCATGTAAATGGTAGGGTTGCATATGTTAGGGTTGGGCTCATGGATGTCCAAGGATCGGATCGGGTGTCGTGAGGAATCATGAGAGCATCCACCCCAATAATATGTGGATGACCATAGGGTTAAGGAGTGGAGTCCAACAATGTAGCCGGGCCCGTGAGGATTCTCTCCCCTAGGTTGCGAAGGATACTGAACCGAGTTGGTTGGTGCCATAGGGGATGTATCTGGACTTCATGTAGACATATAGCCAATATGACCTTGCATTGGATTAGAAACCCCGACATGCGCCAATACTCATTACCAATGGTCGTGGTGAGAGAGTGTTGACTTAACCCCAGCCATGGAAATGAGAGCCAGGTGTGGACTTTCCCTTTTTCCCAGGATCCCTACAGAGGTAGCCAGTCTTTGCCAGATCAGAGTAATGAGACTTACCCAGAGGAGGGTTGGTGTATATCTTAAAGCATGTCAACTATTAGAGACCTGCATATTTAGAAATCATAGTATCATTCATACTTTGCATTCATTCTTATTATTTGTGCATTTTGGCATTGTTGGATAATTGATGGGATTTGTGATTGTTTCTTACTGAGTTCTTTAGAACTCACGCCTTTATTTTGTATATGTTTATTAGCCTGCACAGAAGAAGGATTTATACAGGAAGATGAACTGGTTTCCTATGAAGGAACCATCCCGTATGAAGAAAATGTGGCACCGTCAGTGGGAAATGGAGATAGCATGTGCGGGAGCTCTTGCGGCTGCATTGTAAAACCCAGCCCTAACCTTGACCCGGAAACCTTGTTATTTGTAGGTCCGATGACCCGAAGTAAAGTAAGAAGTCAGCTTTGGGCCATCCCAGTAGAGGACTTGGTGTCTGGCTTTGAATCCATGAAAGTTGATGATGAGGTTCTATTTATGGAAACTGAATCCTGATGAAGATCTGATTAGTTGATGGACTTGGAGTGCTCTCTATCTTGGTTTGAAGGCATTTCTACCTATTAGGTAAGTCACTTGACTTGTGTGCAAAACCCCTTTAGGATTGGATTTGATCTGGACCTTCAATTCCCTGTTTTGGTCTTGTTGCCAAGATTGGTCGACTGATTGGTCGATCGGGCCATCGACCAATCCACTCGACCAATGAGTGCTGTCTTTGGCAATTAGGTTGTTCTTGCTCTATTTAAGTCCAATCTCGAGTCCACTTCGTATTTGCTGCCTCCAAACTCTCGGAACGAACCAAAGACCTCTGCAAGTCATCTCTCTTGCATCCTTGGTGTTTTCTTGACGGATCTTCGTCGAAACTCTTCTTTTTGCATCAAAAGGTATGTCTACTCTCTCTTCTTCTCCTCCATCTTTGTTTTTCTTTCCTTTTTGAGTTGAGACGTGAGAAGAGATGCTGCATTCTCTGTTGCAAACATCTCTCGAACATGTTCTCATGATCATCCTAAGGATTTGAGGCTAGAACAATGATCTTAACCATGATCATTGCAAGCTTTTGAAGGAATCATGATCAAACCATGATCTAATCTTTGATTAAACTTCTAATCTGAATTCTGATCTCTTTGGATCTTCTTTGTTGATCATGTTAGTAGTTAATTACTGTGTTTTCTTTCCCATGATCCATAATCTATAGATTTCTAGTTGTTCTCTTCTACCATACTATGTGTTCTTCATGATGCATGGTAGTTACATATATGGTAGGTTTTATTTCCTTATTTAGATTTATGCTTCTAAGCCTTATTCCATGAAGATCTATGTATGTTTTCATGATACCATTACCGAAAGCAATGATCCATCCTCCTATTGTTCTTGTCTTTGTTTTCTATTTCAAATTCATCAAGATCCATGGTTGATTTAATTATGGTAACTTTTTGTTTCCTAATTTGGATCTTGATATCTTGATTGGATTAGTGTTTTGAGGTCCCCTATATGTTAGAATACTACTGATGTAGTCTACCCCTTGATTAGTACCCTTTTGAACCACCAAATTCGGATTTCATATCTTAAAACTCTGTTTTTTTTAGGCTATCATTGGTCGCATTGGTCGATGGACCACTCGACCAATCCACTCGACCAATGAGTACAAGAACTCCAGAATTGGTCTATGTTGGATGTTTTGGTATCTTTTCTGTTAGGGATCTTTCCTAATATGTTGTATATACTTGTTTAGGACCTTCTTCTCAAGTTTGCCAAGATCTTACTTGATTTCTTAGGATTCTTTCGAGTTATAAAAGGTAAGGATGGTTATTTCCTTAATTACATAGATAGCATGAATCTAGTTTCTATATTTGAATATCATAGATATGATTCCTAAATTAGATTCTTACAATGATATACTACTGTTGCATAACTTTGATTACAGTAGCATTACTTATTCATATTAAATTGATTCATGTATGATTTACTTACCAATGTTATACAAGTGATTGTAATTATTGATTTCTTTCCATATATGAAGTTACCATATATGTGATGATATGAATTGATGCATGTGTATGCTTAAGTATGGTTTGGAAAGGAGAGGTGTCCTTTTGACACTTCTGTCCTTGGACTACTACGGGAATATTATGGGATGTTTCCGGAGATGCCCTCTCGGACACCTTCCTAAACCGTTGGATGACATATCTAGGATTGTCTAGTAGTGTTTGGCTAGGATGTCCTGTTATGTCGGACCCTAATCGGAGGGGTATTGAGACCGAACGACCCGTGGTAGCAATGGGGATTCATGGGCGCTCAAGACCGGTAACCAACCCGTGAGAGGACAGGAATCACATTGTGGGGGCCATTTATTGGTAGGGTTGCATATGGTTAGACTTGGGCTCACGGGCGCTTAAGACCGGTAACCAACCCGTGAGAGGACGTGAGAGCTTCCCGTTTACCATTTGTGGATAACCAATAGAGTTGATGAGTCCGTAGTCCGAGTTGGTCGGTGCCATAGGATACGCTGACTCTAGTGTGAAGGATACCGGAAAGGATCGTCGGGACGAGGAATGGAAGTATCTGGATCTCGACTTGATGTAACTAAGTAGAAGACTTGCATTTGGCTAGGTTTTACCCCCGACATGCGCCAAGATTTATACCAAATGGTTGTGAGAGAGTGTGTTGACTTAACCCCCGCCATGGTTTGTCCCGAGGGATGAAGGACCCATTACCAATCGGCTGCTCAAGACCGGTGAAATGATTCGTGAGAGAATCCAAGATATCTTAAATGGTTGAGGATGTGAGTGGACTTTCCTAAAGAAGTACGGTGCTATGATTTAAAGCATGTCTGCCAATAGAGACCAGCATACATAGAGTTAGATTCATTCATTCATTGTTTGTCTCATATCATATTGCATTTATGTTTGTTCTCGGAATCCCGCCATTTATGTTATTATGGATTTTTAATCGCTTTACCGAGTTTCTTTGAAACTCATTCCTTTATTGTACAATGTTGTTAGACTATCCTGCAGTACCGAGTACTATGACGGTCCCTATGAAGAAGCGCAAGGCGAAGAGGCATATCTCCAGGAAGGTGATTGCGGTTACCACAATTACTCGAAGATCCCACGAGTGGTTATGCTCCGTACGATGCTTAGTCCGACCATTGAGTGGAAGCGTCCTTGTGCCATTTATGAGATTTACACTTACAAGGATGTTGTCTATAAAGTGGAGAACAATTTAGTTACCCAATGTACTTGCTACTGGGATTAGATTTTGTCTAGTTTATTCTTTAGAGCTACTTTTTCCGCTGGATGTAAAGTGGGATTTTTGCTTCACTTTACTTATCTGTTTGATACTCGATTATATCTATTATTCTCGATTCATTTATGATTCATTCTTTCTTTATTGGATCTATGATTTATCTTCCGCACTCTTGTTTTGATTGTTCATGATTATGTTATTGTTTATGTGGGAGGTTGATCACTCGATACCTGATCTTCGGGCTGTGGATCACACTCTCGGGTATGCCGGATAGGGTACCGGGCTGGGAGGGCGTGATGATTGGTATCGGAGCCCAAGGTTCGAGGAGATCCTAACCACAAAAGACAACAACTGAACATTCCCGAGTCATTGATCTGAAATGACTCTTCTACTCTTAGAAGTGAATAATAGAACACCGAATTAGAAACTTGACCTTTGAGGTATAACAGAACAGTTCTGAATAACATACCATAATTATACTTGAACAAATGTCACTAATGCAAGGAAAAGAAAGTTGCATAACATACAATAATTAAAGAGGAACAAAATGAACTTCATTAATTTCAAAGGTTTTTACAACGATTACATCCGAAATGCATAAATGGAAATCCTAAGGTATAGTCTATCTAGGTGATCCGCTCCGATCTCTCGTATGCTCGAACTCCTCGCTAGCTGAGTCACCCGATGCTCTATCCTATCCCGTCGTGACTCCATCCTCTCGTACATCTGCTCCCGTCCGACCTCCATCCTCTCTAGCATGGAAGTCATCGATCTCATCGTGCTCCAAGATCCGAAGTCTCCGGAACCGCATGTGAAGGGCCACCTACCTCGAAGTGTGATGAAGGAAACTCGTGATGCACAGGTTCAGCCTCGCGCATATCCGCATCATCTCCGGCCCGATCATCACTATCGGGACCGATATCCTCTCCTCCATCCTCCGATCCCCGATCCTCATCCTCCGATTCATCATCATCCTCACCCTCCGGACCGGGAGATCTCTCCGACCTGCCGTAGTCTCATCCGACGAATGGTCCGAGTCCCAATAGGGTATCCCCGTGATCTAGTGTCCACCGGTGTATCCTCGAAACTCACCCCGAAATGCCCGAAGATCAAAGTCGGTAGTCTCCCATAGCAAAGGTTCCGCATGCTAGGCCGCAGAACTAAGTCCAAGCATGACCTGCTGAATGATGTAGGAGAGATCGATCTCGAAGCCCATGTAGATGCGGTAGATGACTAAGGCCTCCATCACCGTGACCCGATGGTGATGTCCGGCTTTCGGCATAATGTTTCGGCCGACTATGCGACCGATAATCCGTGCAGAACCCGTCATCCGTCCGCTAGTCCACGGAGTGAAGCATCGACGGCTATCCCATAGCGTAGAGCATATCTCGCGAAGCTCGTACGGCATCGGATGGCTGTCCAGATCTGCTCCGCGGTATCCACACACACCGCCTGTGGATAGTAAGGAACCTGCAAGATCTCAGCCGGTGTCCGGGTAGAGAAGCGAATCCGAGTCCGGAAGACCCCGCTCCCGAGGACAAGTCTAAGTGGATGTCCTTGGCCTCGAGCCTCCTCGTGTAAGTTAGGTTGCTGAAAAACAACCTCACTAGTTCCGGTATACCGGTAGATCCTCGGTGAAGAGATGAGTCCACCGCAAAGTGTCGAACCTCCGCCGAATCCTAAAGGCTCCGAGCTGGCGTAAGTGAAGTAGACGTCCCATCTCGATGTTGTAGTAGCTGAAGTAGGCCTCAGACAGAACTTGGCCCGAGGTGTGTCAAACATGTCCGGTCTCCTAACCTCCCGTCTAGGCTCGAAAGGAACCCGACCTCTGCCCCCTAAGAGCACCTACGATGCGACCACGACCTCTACCTCGTCCTCGCCCTCCCCTTTGCATAGTGTATCTGTGAAAGAGACAAGAGACAATTCCAATTAGTGCTATTTTAAGATTTGAGCCAAAAGGGTATTTTCGTAATTTTTCGGAAAATTTCAAATTTGGGGGAAATTTGATTTGAACATACTAGCATGTGCGCAATACTTGGAATTTCATGTCTATGAAGTTTGTTTGATGAAAATCGATCGAAAACTTGGATTAAAGCGAAAAATTCAGCAAGAAGGAAATTTGGGGATTTTGCAATTTAGGTCAAAATTGGATTTTTGAAAAGTTGAAATTGGTTAAATCAAATTGTATGGACCTATCTACAATGTCATCTTGAGCATGTAGCATTTGATCTCGTGTGAAAATTCCAAGCGGTTTGAGAGAAAACGAATTTTTTCTAAAGATATCAATTTCGGTATAAAACTTTGCGAGATGAGCACCAATGTGTTAAAACTTGTTGTCTATGCATGGCATTGTGTTTAAAACCTAAGGAATATGTTTCTAAGCATTCCTAAGCATGATTCTAGCATTGGATACAAGTAAAGCATGGTATTATTGAAATGCAAGCATGAGAAGATGAAAATGGAAGGAAGATTAAGAGGTTTACCTTGTTTGTGAAGATGGTGTGTTGTGGTGTTATTGTTGAAGCACTAAATCACCTCAAGAACACTTGTGGGAACTCTTGGAGATTTTCCCTAGAGCTCTCTCACCTTTGGAAGAAGTTAGAATGAGGTTGGAATGTGAAAATGAGGCTTATAATGCGAATTTTCGCATTCTCGTCCGCATTGGTCGACTGGTCGGGTCACTCGACCAATCACTCGACCAATGGTCACGAGTGACCTCATTTGCTGTTGAATTTTTGGAAAATGTGATTTTTGCCTTATGGAATATTGTTTGATGACTATATGGATATATTTAAGCATGATTTAAGTTTTCAAATCATTTGGACTTGTGGTTTATGTTGAATCTTCGAAATTCGGTATTTTGATGTTCTCGGTTTTGCAGAATGGTTACTCTGAGAAGTGGGCGTGGTGAATCCAGTGGTCATGGAGGTGGTGAAGTACCTCGGGGAGGTGGTGAAGTACCTCATGGAGGTGGTGAGATACCAAATGTTGATCGGGGTACTCATGAGATACCCGGTGCCCCGAATGTTGGAAGTTTGGGAGATATTGCCAATATTATGGGCAATATGATGCAGCGACAAGCGGCTCGGTTCAACCGGATGTTGGTGGGTTTCATGACTCGCATAATGAGACCCGGGCTGGTGCTAATGTGAATCCTCATGCCGCAGCTCCCGAATGCGGGAGGTTTAGCCGGAACTCCTCATACTCGCTTGATGGAGAGCCTTTCGAAGATGCAAGTACCCACTTTTACCGGAGTTACCAAGGACCCCTTGTTTCCTAACAAGTGGCTTCGTGAGTTGGAGAAGGCTTTCCGACATCCGCAATGCTCGGAAGCTCGGAAGATTTTGTTTGCCGAATGAAGTTGCAACAAGAAGCCGATGCATGGTGGATCTCCACTCGTCTGTTTTGGAAGGTTTGCATGCAGGAGTTGTAACTTGGGAGTTATTCAAAGAGGCTTTTTGTATGAACTACTTTCCCGAGGCGGTGAAGGATGCGAAGGAAGCCGAGTTTATGATCTCCGACTCAAGGAACTCGTCTGTGTTGGAGTACCAACGAAGTTCGAGGAGCTTCATTTCTTTGCTCCGCATTCTCCCGAAGGAAGACCTCGCCAAAGCAAAGAAGTTCTTCAAAGGACCGCGCCCGCCATTAAAGCTTACCTCACAGTCCAGCCTATAGTGAGCTATGCTCAAGTGGTGCGGAACTCGAAGAAGTTGGAAGAAACGAGAGAAGGAAAGTGCTCGTGTGCAAAAGCCTTGGCAGTCAAGGAATTCTGGTTTGGTGGATCGTAATGACCGTCGTTTTGTGAGACCTACACCCTACCCCCACTCCTACCTTTCGTGCTAAGAGTGTAGGTCGAACACGGGTTTTCAGCAGCCCGGCCAGTTTAGACAGTATGGCGGAAACCGACCACCAGCAGCAAGTGCAAGTGCAAGTGCAAGGCCTTTTGTTCAAAGCCCTCTCGTTGCAGCCACCCCCGTTGGATCCAAAGCAATCCTGTTTGCTTCTATCGCAAGCAAGCTGGTCATTTTGCTCGTGCCTCGTCCGAAGCGGCCCGCCCAGCCAGCCCTTTGCCCCATGGTGAAGAGTGCTCCCGCCTCCTCCCTCTCGGTAGAGTTTTCAGTATTTCCGAGGCTTGAGCGGGATCCAAGCCATGATGTGATTACGGGTACATTGTTAGTCGCTTCTATTTCGCATTTGTCTTATTTGATACGGGTGCATCTCATTCGTTCATGTCATCTCGCATTCATCAAGAAGACTAACCTAATCCCCGAGAAGTTGTCTAGTTGTTTATTGATTAGTACACCCTACCGGTTCTGTTGTGAAACTAGATAAGGGGTTATCTAAATGTCCTGTGTTGATTGGTGAGAAGAACTTGGAAGCCAATTTTGTGATTCTTGACATGAAGGACTTCGATGTTATTTTGGGAATTGATTGGTTGACAGCCCACAAAGCTGTGTTCCTTTGTTCCTCAAAGAAGATTCGGGTCCATATTTGTGGAAGTCCGGTCTTTGAATTTCAAGGTGAAAAGAGAAGGGTTTGTAAGAAGGTGTCTTGTCTGCACCGATGCAAGTCTATGCCCTAGTGGATGATGCTTCATCCGAAGGCAAGGGTATAGTGGAGAAAAGAGTCGATGAAGTCGAGTTGTCTGCGACTTTGTTGATGTCTTCCCCGATGATCTATCGGAGTGCCTCCCGACGAGAGATGTCGAATTCTCTATTGATCTCGTCCCCGGGTGCTGCTCCGGTATCTAAAGCTCCGTACAGGATGGCTCCTACTGAGTTGAAAGAGTTGCAAAATCAGTTGAATGAGCTCATAGATAGAGGTTTCGTGCAGCCTAGTGTGTCACCTTGGGGAGCTCCGGTCTTGTTCGTCAAGAAGAAAGACGGTAGTATGCGCTTGTGCATCGACTACCGTGAGTTGAATAAGTTGACTATCAAGAATAGATATCCGCTGCCCGGAATCGATGATCTCTTCGATCGCTTGAAGGGTGCAGTTGTGTTCTCAAAGATTGACTTAAGGTCCGGATATCACCAATTGAAAGTGAAGTCTAGTGATATCTTCAAGACAGCTTTCCGAACGCGGTATGGTCACTACGAGTTTAGAGTCATGCCCTTCGGATTGACCAATGCTCCTGCGGTGTTCATGGACCTCATGAATCGAGTATTTCATGATGTGCTTGATAAGTTTGTGATTGTTTTCATTGATGACATCTTGATCTATTCGAAGAGCGAAGAAGAGCATGCGAGTCATCTAAGTTTCACTTTGCAAAGGTTGCGAGAAAAGAAGTTGTTCGCTAAGTTTAGCAAGTGTGATTTCTGGCTTAAGAGAGTGGTATTCCTTGGTCATGTAGTTTCAGCCGAAGGTATTCGTGTCGATCCCGAAAAAGTCCAAGTGTGGCTGATTGGGAGAGACCGAAGTCGATAACGGAAATAAGAAGTTTTCTTGGATTGGCGGGTTACTACCGAAGGTTTATTGAGAACTTTTCTCGGTTGGCTGCTCCTATGACTAAGTTGACCAGGAAAGAAGAGAAGTTTGTTTGGTCTGACGCTTGTGAGAAGAATTTCCAAGAGTTGAAAGATAGATTGACAAGTGCCCCGGTTTTGACTATACCCGATAGTTCCGGTGGTATGACAGTTTATACCGATGCGTCAAAGATTGGTTTGGGTTGTGTACTGATGCAACATGGCAAGGTCGTAGCCTATGCTTCTCGGCAATTGAAGGATTATGAGCGGAATTACCCCACTCACGATCTAGAACTTGCCGCCGTTGTCTTTGCTTTGAAGATTTGGAGACATTATCTTTACGGTGAGAAGATTGCCATTTTCACGGATCATAAGAGTTTGAAATACTTCTTTACCCAAAAGGAGTTGAACATGAGACAAAGGAGATGGTTGGAACTAGTCTCCGATTATGATTGTGATATTCAGGTATCATCCTGGGAAAGCAAATGTTGTTGCTGATGCTCTTAGTAGGAAGAACCGGAAGAAGACTTTGGATTTGAATGCTTTGAGTTTACCATTGTGGTCTTCTATTGAGAGTTTTGATTTGGAAATCGTTCCCGAGAATTCTGATTTTATTCTTTCTCGCCATGACGGCAAGATCTGGTCTTAGAGATAAGATTGTTGCTCACAGAGTTCGATCAAGAGTTTTTGATCAAAGTTGAGAAGATTTCTTCGAATCTCGAGTCGGACCCCGACTTTGGTATATCCATGGATGGTGCTTTGTTGTTTAGAGGAAGACTGTGTGTGCCCGCCAAACGAAGAAGTTAAGAAAGAAATATTGAAGGAAGCACACCGGTCGGTCTTTCTTTCTGTACACCCGGGAAGCACCAAGATGTACAAGGACTTGAAGGAACATTTTTGGTGGATTGGTCTAAAGGCGGATGTTGATGATTTTGTTGCCAAGTGTGAGACTTGCCAACGTGTGAAAGCCGTTCGACAACCTCCATCTGGATTACTTCAGCCTCTTCCTATTCCTAGTTGGAAGTGGGAGGATATCTCCATGGACTTTGTGACTAGCTTGCCTCGGACAAGTAAAGGCAATGACACTGTGTGGGTGATTGTTGATAGGTTGACCAAATCAGCCCATTTCATTCCTATGAAGATCACTCATACTGGATAAGCTAGCAAGGCTTTATGTGGATAATGTGGTTCGTCCGCATGGTGTGCCATTGAGTATTGTTTCGGATCGTGATCCTAGGTTCACCTCAAGGTTTTGGAATAGTTTGCAGAAGGCCTTGGGAACCCAACTGAACTTGAGTACAGCTCATCATCCACAGTCGATGGACAATCCGAGCGGACAATTCAGACATTGGAAGACATGCTCGAGATCTTGTGTGGTGGATATGGGTGGTAGTTGGGATGAACACCTAGCTTTGGTTGAGTTTGCCTATAACAACGGTTATCAAGCAACAATAGGCATGGCTCCATTCAAGGCTTTGTATGGCAGTACTTGTAGGACACCTTTGTACTTTGGATCGAGACAGGTGAAAGAAAAGTCTTAGGTCCCGAGATGATTGAAGCTACGAGTGCTTTGGTAGATATGATAAGAGAAAGGATTAAGTCCGCCTGATCGAGAGAGTAAATCTTATGCTTGATAAGAGAAGGACCGATTTGGAATTTCAAGTTGGAGAGAAAGTCTTTACAAGGTCTCACCAATGAAGGGTGTGATGAGATTCAATGTTAAGGGAAAGCTTAGCCCTCGTTACATTGGACCTTTCGAGATTTTGGAAAAGGTTGGACCCGTTGCGTATCGATTAGCATTACCTCCGCCTCTTGCTGGTGTGCACAATGTGTTTCATATTTCGATGCTCCGAAAATACATAGAGAATCCGGAACACATTTTGCGGCAAGCACTGAAGGACTTAGTGCTGATTTGACCTATGATGAAGAACCGGCCGAAATCTTGGATAGGAAGGACAAGCAGCTGCGGAATCGCACCATTCCTTTGGTGAAGATTCGGTGGAAGAACCATACCCCTGAAGAAGCTTCTTGAGAGAAGGAAGAAGATATGAAGGAGAAGTTTCCTTACCTCTTTGGAAGCACAGTACGCTTTCAATTTCGGGGATGAAATTTCTTTAAGGGGGGAGAATGTAAAACCCAGCCCTAACCTTGACCCGGAAACCTTGTTATTTGTAGGTCCGATGACCCGAAGTAAAGTAAGAAGTCAGCTTTGGGCCATCCCAAGTAGAGGACTTGGTGTCCGGCTTTGAATCCATGAAAGTTGATGATGAGGTTCTATTTATGGAAACTGAATCCCGATGAAGATCTGATTAGTTGATGGACTTGGAGTGCTCTCTATCTTGGTTTGAAGGCATTTCTACCTATTAGGTAAGTCACTTGACTTGTGTGCAAAACCCCTTTAGGATTGGATTTGATCCGGACCTTCAATTCCCTGTTTTGGTCTTCTTTGTCGGCATTGGTCGACTGATTGGTCGACTGGGCCGATCGACCAATCCACTCGACCAATGAGTGCCTGTCTTTGGCAATTAGGTTGTTCTTGCTCTATTTAAGTCCAATCTCGAGTCCACTTCGTATTTGCTGCCTCAACCAAACTCTCTGGAACGAACCAAAGACCTCTGCAAGTCATCTCTCTTGCATCCTTGGTGTTTTCTTGACGGATCTTCGTCGAAACTCTTCTTTTTGCATCAAAAGGTATGTCTACTCTCTCTTCTTCTCCTCCATCTTTGTTTTTCTTTCCTTTTTGAGTTGAGACAGTAGAAGAGATGCTGCATTCTCTCGTTGCAAACATCTCCGAACATGTTCTCATGATCATCCTAAGGATTTGAGGCTAGAACAATGATCTTAACCATGATCATTGCAAGCTTTTGAAGGAATCATGATCAAACCATGATCTAATCTTTGATTAAACTTCTAATCTGAATTCTGATCTCTTTGGATCTTCTTTGTTGATCATGTTAGTAGTTAATTACTTGTGTTTTCTTCCCATGATCCATAATCTATAGATTTCTAGTTGTTCTCTTCTACCATACTATGTGTTCTTCATGATGCATGGTAGTTACATATATGGTAGGTTTTATTTCCTTATTTAGATTTATGCTTCTAAGCCTTATTCCATGAAGATCTATGTATGTTTTCATGATACCATTACCGAAAGCAATGATCCATCCTCCTATTGTTCTTGTCTTTGTTTTCTATTTCAAATTCATCAAGATCCATGGTTGATTTAATTATGGTAACTTTTTGTTTCCTAATTTGGATCTTGATATCTTGATTGGATTAGTGTTTTGAGGTCCCCTATATGTTAGAATACTACTGATGTAGTCTACCCCTTGATTAGTACCCTTTTGAACCACCAAATTCGGATTTCATATCTTAAAACTCTGTTTTTTTAGGCTACTGTCTGCATTGGTCGACTGATTGGTCGACTGGACCACTCGACCAATCCACTCGACCAATGAATACAAGCAACTCTCGGAATTGGTCTATGTTGGATGTTTTGGTATCTTTTTCTGTTAGGGATCTTTCCTAATATGTTGTATATACTTGTTTAGGACCTTCTTCTCAAGTTTGCCAAGATCTTACTTGATTTCTTAGGATTCCTTTGCGAGTTATAAAAGGTAAGGATGGTTATTTCCTTAATTACATAGATAGCATGAATCTAGTTTCTATATTTGAATATCATAGATATGATTCCTAAATTAGATTCTTACAATGATATACTACTGTTGCATAACTTTGATTACAGTAGCATTACTTATTCATATTAAATTGATTCATGTATGATTTACTTACCAATGTTATACAAGTGATTGTAATTATTGATTTCTTTCCATATATGAAGTTACCATATATGTGATGATATGAATTGATGCATGTGTATGCTTAAGTATGGTTTGGAAAGGAGAGGTGTCCTTTTGACACTTCGTCCTTGGACTACTACGGGAATATTATGGGATGTTTCCGGAGATGCCCTCTGGACACCTTCCTAAACTGTTGGATGACATATCTAGGATTGTCTAGTAGTGTTTGGCTAGGATGTCCTGTTATGTCGGAGACCCTAATCGGAGGGGGTATTGAGACCGAACGACCCGTGGTAGCAATGAGGATTCATGGGCGCTCAAGACCGGTAACCAACCCGTGAGAGGACAGGAATCACATTGTGGGGGCCATTTATTGGTAGGGTTGCATATGGTTAGACTTGGGCTCACGGGCGCTTAAGACCGGTAACCAACCCGTGAGAGGACGTGAGAGCTTCCCGTTTACCATATGTGGATAACCAATAGGGTTGATGAGTCCGTAGTCCGAGTTGGTCGGTGCCATAGGATACGCTGACTCTAGTGTGAAGGATACCGGAAAGGATCGTCAGGGACGAGGAATGGAAGTATCTGGATCTGACTTGATGTAACTAAGTAGAAGACTTGCATTTGGCTAGGTTTTACCCTAACATGCGCCAGTACTTATACCAAATGGTTGTGAGAGAGTGTGTTGACTTAACCCCCTGCCATGGTTTGTCCTGAGGGATGAAGGACCCATTACCAATCGGCTGCTCAAGACCGGTGAAATGATCCGTGAGAGAATCCAAGATATCTTTAATGGTTGAGGATGTGAGTGGACCTTCCTAAAGAAGTACGGTGCTATGACTTAAAGCATGTCTGCCAATAGAGACCAGCATACATAGAGTTAGATTCATTCATTCATTGTTTGTCTCATATCATATTGCATTTATGTTTGTTCTGGAATCCTGCCATTTATGTTATTATGGATTTTTAAGCGCCTTCATCGAGTTTCTTTGAAACTCATTCCTTTATTGTACAATGTTGTTAGACTATCCTGCCAGTACCGAGTACTATGACGGTCCCTATGAAGAAGCGCAAGGCGAAGAGGCATATCTCCAGGAAGGTGATTGCGGTTACCACAATTACTCTGAAGATCCCACGAGTGGTTATGCTCCGTACGATGCTTAGTCCGACCATTGAGTGGAAGCGTCCTTGTGCCATTTATGAGATTTACACTTACAAGGATGTTGTCTATAAAGTGGAGAACAATTTAGTTACCCAATGTACTTGCTACTGGGATTAGATTTTGTCTAGTTTATTCTTTAGAGCTACTTTTCCGCTGGATGTAAAGTGGGATTTTTGCTTCACTTTACTTATCTGTTTGATACTCTGATTATATCTATTATTCTGATTCATTTATGATTCATTCTTTCTTTATTGGATCTATGATTTATCTTCCGCACTCTTGTTTTGATTGTTCATGATTATGTTATTGTTTATGTGGGAGGTTGATCACTCGATACCTGATCTTCGGGCTGTGGATCACACTCGGGGGGGGGGGGGGGGGGGGGGGGGGGGGGGGGGGGGGGGGGGGGGGGGGGGGCGGGGGCCAAACCGGAACCGGGGGGGGTGGGGGGTTTGTGGCGAGGGGGGGGTGGGTTTTTGTTTTTGTTTTGAAGTCAAGTGTTGTTCGGAGATGCCCGGAATGAAGGTAAGATCTCCCCCATCTCTTCTTTAGGGCTAGGTTGGCCTTGGATATCAACCCCCTATCAAAAGCACCCTTGTATGGCAAATTACATGGGGGCGGTTGCTAGTGGCTGTCGATCAAACCAAGCGACCGCCTGGAGCGACCGCCCGGTCTGTTTTCGGGGATTTTGCCCTATTTTGCCCTCTGACTTCTATAAAAGGTAACCCTCGCCTGTAGTGAATATTTTATTCGTGGTTGCTAAATTTGGAGGTTAGACGGCTGCAGGGAAGTTTCGAAAGTGGATCTGGAGTGCTGGCAGTGACTTGGAGATCAGTCCTTCCCTTTTTCTGACTTTCTAATGTGAGGTAATGAATTTATCCTTTATTCTTTACTCTTTGTCTGTTAATTTAGTGTTAACCCATCCCCTCTTCATGGTGGTTACCCCCTTTGATCATTGTGACTCTCTTTCCAATCTACTTGAGATGAATTATCCGTAAACGAAACCCTGTTTTCGTGAGAAGGATAATCCAGTCAAGGGGAGAGTTCTGGGTAACCCAATGATGGTAATTACTAGGATTTCCTTCACCCTTTGGCTTTGGGAGTATTAGATTTGAGACATAGGTCATGATTACTCGAAATTACTCGAAATCCGGATTGAAAACGAGTAATCAGAAGCCTGAGTTTCGGATTGAAACTCTCTGTTTTTGGGGCGATCACTAGTGGCGGTCGCTCAACTTAAGCGACCAGCCCGAACGACCTACTGGTAAACAGAGACCAAATGACTTTTTGTTCTGATTCTCTTTGATTCAATTAACTTATATTATATTGTAACACTGTGTTTAGGTATACACTATTTGAAAAGAAAGACTTGTAATAGTTAACGGATCTCTTTTTACGGACAGTTTTACTTATATGCAGGTAAGGATAATTCATCCTATCTTTTGAATAGACTTGAAATATGCTAATCTAATGTCTATTAGAAATTGTATTTCTTTATATATGCTGCTGTACTCATGTCTTAAATATAAATCTTGTTATTTTACTATTGTTTGTCTTGCTTACATACATACTGTGTTGATTATGAATGTTATGTATTGATGATAGTTGGTATATGGTTCTGATGGATGAGGTATCTATTTTGGGATATCTTAGCTAGGGATATCGAAGGGCTGTGGAATGGGACACATGCCTACTAATGTCTCCAGCACTGTCTTTACAATTTAATGACATTATTAGGTAGAGTCTAGAATTGTATGGCTAGGTACCCCACATGCTACTACCCTTTCGGTAGGGGGATTGAAACCGAGTGACCCGTGATGACAGTGATGTGACATTGGTCCACTGTGTTAGGGTTGGGCTCATGGATGTCTAAGGATCGGACCGGGTGTTGTGAGGAATCATGAGAGCATCTGCCCCAATAATATGTGGATGACCATAGGGTTAAGGAGTGGAGTCCAACAGCGGTAGCCAGTCCGTGAGGATTCTCTCTCCTAGGTTGCGAAGGATATTGAACCGAGTTGGTTGGTGCCATATGGGATGTATCTGGACTTCATGTAGACATGTAGCTAGTATGACCTTGCATTGGATTAGAAACCCCGACATGTGCCAGTACTCATTACCAATGGTCGTGGTGAGTGAGTGTTGACTTAACCCCAGCCATGGAAATGAGAGCCAGGTGTGGACTTTCCCTGATTCCCAGGATCCCTACAGAGGTAGCCAGTCCTTGCCGGATCAGAGTGATGAGACTTACCCAGAGGAGGGCTGGTGTATATCTTAAAGCATGTCAACTATTAGAGACCTGCATAGTTAGAAATCATAGTATCATCCATACTTTGCATTCATTCTTATTATTTTTGCATTTTGGCATTGTTGGATAATTGATGGGATTTGTGATTGTTTCTTACTGAGTTCTTTAGAACTCATGCCTTTATTTTGTATATGTTTATTAGCCTGCACAGAAGAAGAAATTATACAGGAAGATGAACTGGTTTCCTATGAAGGAACCATCCCGTATGAAGAAGATGTGGCACCTTCAGTGGGAAGTGGAGATAGCATGTGCGGGAGCTCCTACGGCTGCATGGAGTGCGCTTATCGCACCTATTGATGGTCATAGACGGAAGGTGGTCAAAAAGTTCACTCAACGAATAGAGAAGAACTGAAGGACACCCTACCTTGAGATTCATGAAAAACACTTTTTAAACTTAGAAAAGGAAACTGGGAAGAAATTGATATAATTCTTTTGTTTACTTCCACTGAACTCTTATTCATTTTATTCATTATTTCTTTCCTTTATTATTGTTATTGGAGTATTTGGACTCCTGTAATTCATTTATTGAACATTGTTTGCTCTTGATTATCTTTATTTGTATTTAATATTGTTGATAGACTAAAACCATGGATCCTATGGCAGATCACTCCCAAGGGTTGTCGGGCGGGTAACTGAGACCGGCGGGTGGGGTGTGACAGAGTGGTATCAGAGCCAAGTTTTTATGAAGTCAATAATATTTGATACAAGTGTTAGATGAGCAATCTGAGTCATAGATCCAGAAGTGACTCAAAAGAACTAGAGTGAATAATAGAACATATTTCGTTAGAAACAAACTGAGAATGTTAGTAAATTATCTTTTGCATAACTTACTATAAGTCAAGTGAAATACATTCTCACATTGTAATTATCAAGAAAGTGCATAAAAGACAATAATACAAATGCAACAAACATAATTGTATTTCATTAATAAGATAAAGCTTTACATAATTTGGAGAGTACTCTATGCTTTACAAAATGATAGGAAATGAACATGTGCTGAATAAAAACTACAATAAACATATCTAAACCCTAAAGTCAGTACTGAATCAAAAAGGATCAAAGTCTAAGTCTATCTACTGCTGTGGTGGAGGTGGTAGTGCTAGTCTCATCTGGCGGAGTATATCAAGGCACTCTGCTATCTAGCCCCTCATCTCTACCTGCCCCTGCTCGAACTGGTCCATCCGAGTGAACAGACCTCTAGCCCAAGGTGGTGCGACCTCCGAAGTATCCTGAGCCCCGGATGTGCCTCCTGTCTCAAACTGAGAAGGTGGTGGCGAGTCTGCATGATCCTCATCATCAGCCTCTACATCCATGTCCTCCAGCTAGGCTGGCATCTCTGGTGAGTTTGGTCCGCCCAGTAAGTGCATCTGAGCGACCAATCTGTGACCTATTGTACAGCCATGCCCAACCGGAATAGCCTCCTCTCCCTCTAAGTCGACCCCAAAGTGCTTAAAGATCCATGTCGAAGTCGCCCTGTATCCAAGGTTCGCTCTCCTTGGATAAGCCACTCGATAGATCATGGCATTCTGGATTATGTACGCCAAGTTTATCTGGTAGCGGGTGTAGATGGAGAAGGTCATCATAGCCTGCATGAGTGAAATCTCACTTTGATGACCTGCCTTAGGCAGCAGGTTTCGTGCTATGAACCGGGAGATGATCCTGCATGAAAGAAGCAGCTCGGTCATTGACTCTACCCTGCTGCACTCCCGTGGGCAAATGCTCGAGTAGACGAGAGCTCTCTCCTCCCAGTGAATGACATCGTCTGACTCAGCCCCCGGCTCGAACCATCTCCTGTCGCTGTGGATGTATGGCACGTCTAGGATGTGAGCCAGCTCCTCTATGGTGAAGCGTACGTCTGTAGTCTTCACCTGGCTCTCTATCACCAGCCTAGTGTCATGCTCTCCCACCCTCTCTCTGTGGAAGGTCAGGTTGCTGTAGAATAACCTGACTAGCTTTGGATAGGCATCCTCGTTCAAGAACAAGGTACCTCTCCAGCCCGCAGCCTAGAATCTACTCTCGATCTAGAACTGCTCGACCTCTGAAGTCACTACCGATCAACCATACTCGATCTGGCGCTGACTGAAATGGCCGAAGTACAGCTCCTGTGCCTCCGGTGACCTGAAGTAGTCTGGATGGACTGGGTCATGTGCGTCACCTATACCTGGACCACGACCTCAGCTGCGCATGGGTACTCTCCGACCTCCACGTGTAGCCATCTAGCAAGAAAATATGTTTTTAGGCGAAAAAGATGCAAAATGAGAAGCCATGAGATGTCCAGTAATTACCTATTAGCGTAAAAATGCATAGTGAACAGTAGATCTATGCCTAGACATGTTATCGGAAGTAAAAGAGACATTTTGCACCAAAGAAAACCAAGAAATAGTTGCACATTGTAGTTTCTTACATGCAAACCATGGAAATTAAGGGTTTTGTGAGAAGATTACCTGTGTAGTGGGTAAGCGTCGCGTGGGAAGTAGATCCGAAGTCAACGGAGTCTCCAAAATGCTTTCCTATCCCTTAGCACGAAATCCCCAGAGCCCTAATACTGTTTTGAGAAGTGTAGAAGTGCAAATGAGGCCCAAAACCGTATTTGAAGCGTTGTTGTCGCGCGTATTTTGGGGCGGTCACTACTGGCGGTCGATTGATTTTGAGTGACCGGCTCGAGCGACCGGCCCAGTTACTGTTGCACAGATTTTTGGATTTTGGCTCTGTTTTGATTATTCTTGGACTTTGTGCTTGTTGTTGCTTCTGTTTGTGAATGTTGGCCATGTTGTGGAGTTACTTTGACTTGAAGAATCTTTTCTGGAACTGATCATATAGTGTTGCTAATTTCTGGAATTCTTTTTGCAGAATGGTTCAATTAAGGAATCATGCTGTTAATGATCAAGATGGTGGAGAAGGTGGGGGAAATCAAAACCGTGTTGAGATACCTATCGTAAACAATGGAACTGAGCCTCCCCAAGTTGAAATTCCTTCCACTGGCGAAAATCCTCTGCATGCACCGCAAGTAGTCTCTATTCAGGATGTGATGAACATTCTGGGAAACATGATGCATCAGCAGCAGAATCAGTTTACTACTATGATGCAAGGTTTTGCGACTACTCAGCAGAATGCCCAGATAGCTCTTAATCCTAATGGAGCTAGTACTTCTGCAGCTGGTCCTTTTGTGGACGGTTTTGCCCCTGGTCCGCATGCAAGGTTGATGGAGCATTTCTTGAAGCTTCAGATCCCTGCTTTTACTGGTATTTCGTCGGATACATTGTTCCCTAACAAGTGGATCCGAGAGATGGAAAAAGCTTTTCGCAACCTCCGTTGCAATGAAGCTCAGAAGATTCTATGTGCAGAACAGAGACTGCAGCATGAAGCTGATGCGTGGTGGAATGCTACCAGACCTATTTTGGAAGCTTCGCACCCGGTTCTTACTTGGGAAATTTTCAAGGAAGCTTTTTGTAAGAAATATTTTCTTGAGTCTGTGAGAGATGCTAAAGAAGCTGAGTTTATGGCACTCACGCAAGGACCTAGTACTGTTCTGGAGTACCAGAAGAAGTTTGAAGAATTGTTTTACTTTACCCCGGCTGCTTTCAAAGGTGATCGTGAGAAGGCAAAGAAGTTCTTCAAAGGTTTAAGGCCGTCACTGAAGACTTACCTGGCAATTCATCAAATTGTGGATTATGCTGAGATGGTACAGAATGCAAAGAAGGTAGAAGATAATGAGAGAGAGAATTATCTGCTCCAGCGTTCTGTTGCGAACAGGAATCATTTGGGTGACCGTAACCGGAGATTCTCTAGGCCTGCTCCTTATACTGCCCCTTCGTTTCAGCCTAGAGGAGCTAGTTCCAGTTTTAGCTATACTTCAAGCTATGGTTCTAGTGGTGCACCGGTGCATCCTGTTGTAGGTTGTCAGGGTACTAGACCGATCTATGCTAACCCTCGTCCAATGGTTAATAACCAGAGACCTGCATATCCTTCTTCAGCAGCTCCTGTGAGTGGTAGGGATTTGATTTGCTTTAACTGTGGAAAGCCGGGTCATTATTCTTGTAACTGCACTTAGAAGCCGAGTTCTCAAGTGTCAGCTTTGAAGCCTGCTTTGAATGTTCCCACTGGAAAAGTGTTCAGTGTTGTTGGTTCAGAATCTGAGACAGATCACGATGTTGTGACAAGTATTATTTCAGTATCATCTACCTCTGCTTTCGTATTATTTGATACTGGTGCATCGCATTCATTCATAGCATCTTCTTTTGTGAGTCGTATTCCTGTTACACTTGCAAAGTTGGAAAGAGGACTAGTTAGTACTCCTACCAGATCTGTTGTTAGATTAGATGAAGTGGTTGAATCTTGTTCCGTCGTTATTGCTGGTAGAACCCTTGAAGCCCGTTTGATCAAGTTGGATATGTCTGATTTTGATGTGATACTTGGAATGGATTGGTTATCTAAGTATGGCGCAATTATCCTTTGCTTGGAAAGGAAGGTACTGTTTCATTCTAAGGATGATAGTTTGAGTATCAAGGTAGTCAAGAGAAGTTGGGCAAGAAGATAGTGGCTGCGACTATGAAAGTCAGGCAGTGGACTAAGGATGTTGGACTTCTTTTCTTTTCTGTGGATGTCTTGGAAGGTGTGAAATGATTGTCTGATATTGAAGTTGTCAAGGACTTTCCTGATGTTTTCCCTGATGATTTGTCTGGTTTGCCTCCAAAGAGGGAGTTAGAGTTTTCAATTGATATAATTCCTAGAGCAGCTCCTGTGTCGAAAGCTCCATATCGGATGGCTCCGACTGAGCTGAAGGAACTTCAGACTCAGTTAAATGATTTGTCTAGCAAAGGGTTTATCCAACCCAGTGTTTCGCCTTGGGGAGCCCCGGTGTTGTTTGTGAAGAAGGACGGTAGTATGCGAATGTGCATAGACTATCGGGAATTGAACAAGTTGACAATTAAAAATAAATATCCTCTTCCTAGGATCGACGACTTGTTTGATCAGTTGAAAGGTGCCTCTGTGTTCTCGAAGATCGATCTAAGATCTGGGTATAATCAGTTAAGAGTGAAGTCCAGTGATGTTTGCAGGACTGCATTGAGGACTAGATATGGGCATTATGAATTCTGAGTTATGCCTTTTGGTCTTACTAATGCACCGGCAGCATTAATGGATCTGATGAACCAAGTATTTCAGGATGTCTTAGATAAGTTTATCATTGTATTTATTGATGACATTCTGATTTATTCAAAGAGCGAAGAAGAACATGTTGTGCATTTGAGTTTTGCTCTGCAGCGTTTGAGAGAGAAGAAGTTGTTTGCCAACTTCAGTAAATGTGACTTTTGGTTACCTAAAGTTATATTCTTAGGTCACATTGTTTCTGCTGACGGTATTAAGGTTGACCCTGCAAAGGTTCAAGCTATTGCTGATTGGGACCGACCTAAGTCAGTCACTGAGATTCGAAGTTTTCTTGGTATGGCAGGATATTATAGGCGCTTCATTGAGAATTTCTCTAGACTCTCAGCGCCTATGACAAAGCTTACCAGAAAAGGAGTCAAGTTTGAGTGGAATGAAGCTTGTGAAAAGAGTTTCCAAGAACTCAAGAAAAGGTTGACTAACGCTCCTGTGTTGACGATACCAGATGACTCTGGAGGTTTGACAGTCTATACCGATGCCTCTAAAGTTGGTTTGGGTTGCGTTTTGATGCAGCATGGGAAGGTTGTAGCTTATGCTTCTAGGCAGTTGAAGAACTACGAGCATAACTATTCGACTCATGACTTGGAATTGGCAGCTGTGGTTTTTGCTTTGAAGATCTGGCGTCACTATCTTTATGGTGAAAAGATATCGATTTTCACTGACCACAAGAGTCTCAAGTATTTCTTTACTCAGAAGGAGTTGAATATGAGATAGAGAAGATGGCTAGAACTGGTGAAAGACTATGATTGTGATATTCAGTATCATCCAGGAAAAGCTAATGTGGTTGTTGATGCCTTAAGTAGAAAGAGTAATCGAGGAAGTGTGGTTCTGACATCTCTCAGTAAGCCCTTATTGTTCTCCGTTGATAGATTTGGACTTGAGATTTTGTCAAAAGGTTCCGGTGCTATTTTGGCAGCTGTGTCAGTTCAACCGAGTTTGAAGGACCAAATTGTTGCTCTGCAGTCGACTGATCCGGAATTGAAGAAGAAGATTGACTTGATCACTTCAAAGACTAAGGACGTGGAAGATTTCTCCCTAGCCTTTGATGGTGCTCTTGTTTTTAGAGAAAGAGTTTGTGTTCCTGCTGTTGAAGACCTCAGAAGCGAAATCTTGACTGATGCTCATCAGTCCATCTTTACTATTCATCCCGGAAGTGTGAAGATGTACCATGATATGAAAGGATATTTTTGGTGGAGTGGCATGAAAAATGATGTGGAAGACTTCATTTGTAAGTGTGGAACTTGTCATCGTGTGAAAGCTGTCCGGCAGCCTTCGTCTGGCCTTCTGCAACCTCTTCCAGTACCTAGTTGGAAGTGGGAAGACATTGCTATGGACTTTGTCACAGGTCTACCCTGATTTGGCAAAGGGAATGACTCAGTATGGGTGGTAGTGGATTGATCAACCAAATCGGCACACTTCATTTCGATGAAGATCATGTATTCCATGGATAAGTTGGCTCGACTTTATGTTGATAATGTGGTGAGACTGCATGGTGTTCCTGTTAGCATTGTGTCAGATAGAGACCCGAGGTTTACTTCGCGTTTCTGGATTAGTCTGCAGAAAGCTCTGGGTACTCAGCTGAATTTGAGTACTGCTCACCATCCTCAGACCGATGGCCAATCAGAAAGGACCATACAGATTTTGGAAGATATGCTTAGAGCGTGCGTCATAGATATGAGTGGTAACTGGGATGACCACCTAGCCTTGGTGGAGTTTGCTTACAATAACAGTTATTAGTCTACTATTGGAATGACCCTGTTTAAAGCTCTGTATGGAAAGACTTGTAGAACTCCTCTGTATTGGGATGAAGTTGGGGAAAGGCGTGTTCTTGGCCCTGATCTAATCGAAACTACCGGTACCATGGTGGATATGATTAGAGAAAGGATCAAAACTGCCCAGTCTTGACAGAAGTCTTATGCGGATAAAAGAAGGTCTGAACTTGAGTTTCAAGTTGGAGAGCGTGCGTTTTTGAAAGTTTCGCCGATGAAAGGAGTCATGCGTTTTAATGTTAAAGGAAAGCCCAGCCCTAGGTATATTGGTCCCTTTGACATTATTGAAAAGGTTGGACCAATAGCTTATCGGTTGGCTCTGCCTCCGTCTCTTGCTGGTGTGCATGATGTTTTCCATGTGTTTATGCTAAGGCAATGCTTGACAAGCGCAGAGCAGTTGCTCCAGCATGAACCAGAAGGTTTGGGTGCGGATTTGACGTATGATGAAGAACCGGCTGAGATTTTGGATCTGAAGGACAAGCAGTTGAAAAATCGGACTATACCTTTGGTGAAGATCAGATGGAAGAATCATTCGTTTGAGGAAGCATCTTGGGAGAAAGAAGATGAGATACGGTCCAAGTATCCTCACCTTTTTGGACCATCAGGTACGTTGTAATTTCGGGGACGAAATTTCTTTTAAGGAGGGAGGAACGTAACAACCCCCGTATTTCTAACCTGAGATCCGTATTTCAAGTCCGAGAACCCGAAGGTCTAGTCAGGTAAATTTGTGGAGTGTCCAGATAGAAGTCCATGATCCATACCCTGAACCCATGGATCTGGATCCTTTGTCTGAAGAGCCTGCCTTGCTTGGTATTTGGAATTATTGAAGTCAAGTGTTGTTCGAAGATGTCCAGAATGAAGGTAAGATCTCCCCCATCTCTTCTTTAGGGCTAGGTTGGCCTTGGATATCAACCCCCTAGCAAAAGCACCCTTGTATGGCAAATTACATGGGGGCGGTTGCTCGTGGCAGTCGATCAAACCAAGCGACCGCCTGGAGTGACCGCCCGGTCTATTTTCGGGGATTTTGCCCTATTTTGCCCTCTGACTTCTATAAAAGGTAACCCTCATCTAAGTAGTGAATATTTTATTCGTGCTTGCTAAATTTGGAGGTTAGACGGCTGCGGGGAAGTTTCAAAAGTGGATCTGGAGTGCTGGCAGTGACTTGGAGATCAGTCCTTCCCTTTTTCTGACTTTCTGACGTGAGGTAATGAATTTATCCTTAATCTTTACTCTCTTTGTCTGTTAATTTAGTGTTAACCCATCCCCTCATCATGGTGATTACCCCCTTTGATCATTGTGACTCTCTTTCCAATCTACTTGAGATGAATTATCCGTAAACGAAACCCTGTTTTCGTGAGAAGGATAATCCAGTCAAGGGGAGAGTTCTGGGTAACCCAATGATGGTAATTACTAGGATTTCCTTCACCCTTTGGCTTTGGGAGTATTAGATTTGAGACTTAGGTCATGATTACTCGAAATTCGGATTGAAAACGAGTAATCAGAAGCCTGAGTTTCGGATTGAAACTCTGTTTTTGGGGCGGTCACTAGTGGCGGTCGCTCAACTTAAGCGACCGGCCCGAGCGACCTACTGGTAAACAGAGACCAAATGACTTTTGGTTCTGATTCTCTTTGATTCAATTAACTTATATAATATTGTAACACTGTGTTTAGGTATACACTATTTGAAAAGAAAGACTTGTAATAGTTAACGGATCTCTTTTTACAGACAGTTTTACTTATATGCAGGTAAGGACAATTCATCCTATCTTTTGAATAGACTTGAAATATGCTAATCTAGTGTCTATTAGAAATTGTATTTCTTTATATATGCTGCTGTACTCATGTCTTAAATATAAATCTTGTTATTTTACTGCTGTTTGTCTTGCTTACATACATACTGTGTTGATTATGAATGTTATGTATTGATGATAGTTGGTATATGGTTCTGATAGATGAGGTATCTATTTTGAGATATCTTAGCTAGGGATATCGAAAAGCTGTGGAATGGGACACATACTTGCTGATGTCTCCAGCACTGTCTTTACTATTTAATGACATTATTAGGTAGAGTCTAGAATTGTATGGCTAGGTACCCCACATGCTACTACCCTTTCGGTAGGGGGATTGAAACCGAGTGACCCGTGATGACAGTGATGTGACATTGGTCCACTGTGTTAGGGTTGGGCTCATGGATGTCCAAGGATCGGACCGGGTGTTGTGAGGAATCATGAGAGCATCTGCCCCAATAATATGTGGATGACCATAGGGTTAAGGAGTGGAGTCCAACAGCGGTAGCCAGTCCGTGAGGATTCTCTCTCCTAGGTTGCGAAGGATACTGAACCGAGTTGGTTGGTGCCATAGGGGATGTATCTGGACTTCATGTAGACATGTAGCCAGTATGACCTTGCATTGGATTAGAAACCCCGACATGTGCCAGTACTCATTACCAATGGTCGTGGTGAGAGAGTGTTGACTTAACCCCAGCCATGGAAATGAGAGCCAGGTGTGGACTTTCCCCGATTCCCGGGATCCCTACAGAGGTAGCCAGTCCTTGCCGGATCAGAGTGATGAGACTTACCCAGAGGAGGGCTGGTGTATATCTTAAAGCATGTCAACTATTAGAGACCTGCATAGTTAGAAATCATAGTATCATCCATACTTTGCATTCATTCTTATTATTTTTGCATTTTGGCATTGTTGGATAATTGATGGGATTTGTGATTGTTTCTTACTGAGTTCTTTAGAACTCATGCCTTTATTTTGTATATGTTTATTAGCCTGCACAGAAGAAGAAATTATACAGGAAGATGAACTGGTTTCCTATGAAGGAACCATCCCGTATGAAGAAGATGTGGCACCTTCAGTGGGAAGTGGAGATAGCATGTGCGGGAGCTCCTACGGCTGCATGGAGTGCGCTTATCGCACCTATTGATGGTCATAGACGGAAGGTGGTCAAAAAGTTCACTCAACGAATAGAGAAGAACTGAAGGACACCCTACCTTGAGATTCATGAAAAACACTTTTTAAACTTAGAAAAGGAAACTGGGAAGAAATTGATATAATTCTTTTGTTTACTTCCACTGAACTCTTATTCATTTTATTCATTATTTCTTTCCTTTATTATTGTTATTGGAGTATTTGGACTCCTGTAATTCATTTATTGAACATTGTTTGCTCTTGATTATCTTTATTTGTATTTAATATTGTTGATAGACTAAAACCGTGGATCCTATGGCGGATCACTCCCACGGGTTGTCGAGCGGGTAACCAAGACCAGTAGGTGGGGTGTGACAGTATCTTTCCTAATATGTTGTATACACTTGTTTAGGACTTTCTTTCCAAGTTTAGTCAAGGTCTTACTTGATTCCCTAAGATTCCTTTACGAGTTATATAAGGTAAGAATGGTTATTTCCTTAACTACCTAGATTGTATGTTCTAGTTTCTATATTTGAATCTTGTTAGTTTATTTCCTTAATTAGATTCTTACAATGATATACTACTGTTGCATAGTCTTGATTACAGTAGCGTTACTCGTGTATATTAACTTGATTCATTTATGATTTACTTACCAATTATATGCAAGTTATATATTATTATTGATTTCTTTCCATATATGAAGTTACCATATATGTGATGTTATGGAATCCAGTTTGTGTATGATTAAGTATGGTTTGGAAAAGAGAGGTGTCCTTTTGACACTTCTGTCCTTGGACTACTATGGGAATATTATGGGATGTTTTTGGAGATGCCCTCTGGACACCTTCCTTAAACTGTTGGATGACATATTTAGGATTGTCTAGTAGCGTTTGGCTAGGATGTCCCATTATGTCAGACCCTAATCGGAGGGGTATTGAGACCGAATGACTCGTGGTAGCAATGGGGATTCATGGGCACTCAAGACCGGTAACCAACCCCGTGAGAGGACAGGAATCACATTGTGCGGACCATTTATCGATAGGGTTGCGTCTATCGATAGGGTTGCATATGGATAGACTTGGGCTCACGGGCGCTCAAGACCGGTAACCAACCCGTGAGAGGACGTGAGAGCTTCCCGTTTACCTTATGTGGATGACCTATAGGGTTGATGAGTCCGTAGTCAGGGACTATGAGAGGACTTTAGTGTGAAGAATACCAGAAAGAATCGCCAGGGGCGAGGAATGGACGTATCTGGATTTGACTTGATGTAACTGAGTAGGAGACTTGCATTTGGCTAGGCTTTGACCCTGACATGCACCGGTACTTAGACCAATGGTGATGTGAGAGAGTGGTGACCTATACCCCCAGCCATGGAATGTCCCGAGGGATGCCGGAACCATTACCAAAAGGCGTTGTGTGATGAGACCTTTCTAAAGAAGTACGGTGCTATGACTTAAAGCATGTCTGCCAATAGAGACCAGCATACATAGAGTTAGAATCATATTGCATCATGTGTTTCATATCATATAGCATTTTACTCTGCTTTGAAATTCTGCTATTTATGAGTTTCTTTGAAACTCATTCCTTTTGTACAATGTTTTGTTAGACTACTCTACAGTTCTGAGTATCATGACTGCACGTATGAAGAAGCGCAAGGAGAAGAGGCATATCTCTAGGAAGGTGATTGCGGTTACGACAATTACACTGAAGATTCCGCGGGTGGTTATGCTGCGTACGATGCTTAGTCCGACCATAGAGTGGAAGCGCCCTTGCGCCATTTTTTAGATTTATACTTATAGAGATGTTGTCTATAAGATTGAGAACGATTTAGTTACTTATTGTACCTGCTATTGGGATTAGTTTTCATTCTTTTTTCTTTCCTTTTAGTACTACTTTCCACTGGTTGTAGAGTGGGATTCCGCCTCACTTTACTTATTGATTTAGACATTCTGATCGTCTTTCGTACTCTGATGATATATGATTTAATCTTTCCTTATTTGGATCTTTTTTTTTATCTTTTGTACATTGATTATTATTGTTAATGATTATGTTATTGTCTATGTGGGAGGTTGATTACCTCAATACTTGATCTTCGGGGCTATGGATCACACACTCGGGTATGCCAAGTAGGGTACCAGCTGGGTGGATGTGATAGTTTGCCAGTTGTGTCTCGTCATTTGCTTCTTCTCGTTCTTGTCTTTTTCTTCCTTTGCTGTTTCAGATTCTTGATCATATTTAGGTAGTTCAGGTTCTTCTTCCTCTTCTTTTTCTTTTGCTATAGGTGCAAAATTTGCTACTTCTTCGGTTTCAGCCCTGGCTTCAGATGTTGCTGCATGTTCTATTCGGACTTGTTCTTCTTGTTCTTCCTTATTTTTTTTCTTGTACTTCTCCTTCTTGATCAAGGTCTGCATCTATGGTTACAACATTAGATATAATGTAAATAGCCACAATTTCAGTTCATCCTGGCTTAAGTGTTGTTTTCTCTTTAGCAGAGTCTTCAAGAGTTTTGTTTGCTGTTGTGTTTATTACGTTCTACTCTTCCACCTTCTCTTCTGTTTTTTTTTTTTTGTTTGCCAACCCCGGTTTCCAAGGCTTTGCCCTGACTAATTTGGTGTTCGACTCTGGTTGCACACCTAGCTGTGTTGGGTGAGTCTCCTACCGGGAATTTTTTGCATCCACAAGGTTTCAATACCGGAACCTTGCTTAAGCGGACCAAGCTGCTTACCACTTGGACCAACCCCCATTTGTTCCACCTCTTCTATTGAAAACTTTTCCAGCCTCTGTTTTTCCAGCTGCTTTTTCTCCCAAGGTTTCAATTGTTGTTTCCTTCACACCATTTTTTTCTTCAATTTTCTCTGTTTTGTCTGCAATTGTTTTTTCAGTTGCTATCAAGGTTTCATTTGTTGTTTCCTTTAGTCCATTTCTTTCTTCAGTTTTCTCTGTACTGTCTACAATTGTTTTTTCAGTTGCTGTTATACCAGAGGATACAATGTCCCAAGGTATTGCTCCTTGATTCCATGTAACAAGATTGAAACCAGAAGCACAAATAGAAGTCTGCTGTTTGAGAACAGAGGTAGAGTTTAAATCAAGAGCAAGCCTTGCCCCCTGATAAGAAAATTTAGTAGTGTGCACATCACTTTGCATACATTGTGAATTTGACAAAAAAGATGTATCACAGTGCCTCTGCAGATACATGTGTGTGTTTGGAAAGATTTCAAAATCCTCGACAAAGAAGCATTCAAAGTTGCTATTGGGGATTTTATCAGGTCCCAAATTCAAGTTAACATTCAAGCTTTTGTCACTATGCGAGGGATCATAGTGAGGGTCACTAGGCCTCAAACTAGCAATGTTTAAAATCTCACTTTAGTGTTGAGTGGGTGAGCAAGGTAAATGGAAAACATCACCAATATTCATGGGGGGGGGGGGGGGGAAGTATTAAAACTGAGGTTTGACAGGTCAAGCCCCTCCCCCCCCCCCAAAAGCATCAAAGCCATCACTAGCCCAAGCAGTACTATCTAATGCCAAAGAGGAGGATGCATATGTTTCAATGTGGAGAGCAGCATGGTCCACAGTGGGGAGGGACATCATCCTTTCCAGATCCATCGGGCTAGGTGGACTTCAACAATTCTTCCAATAGCAGCACCAACACCATGAATAGATTGGTAAAGGAGATTGTCACTATTGATGTCCCTCAATTGGATCCAAATCACATTGGGGGGCAGAGTCACATTTGATCTGAACTCAGGAATGGGTTTAAATGAGAGGTGGAGCAAGGAAGTTCCCAGCCACGATGGGGAGAGTGAGAGATCCTGATTCCTCCTTTCTTCCAAAACAAAGGTGGCCTTGAATGAGTCAATCCCAGCATAGAACACTTGTGGGGAGCCCACAAAGCAGTTAGCTTTTTGCCAATAGCTAGGATAGACTCAACCTGAAACCCAATGGCATAAAGAAACAAAATTCTATTATCTCCAGCCACCAGAGGAGCAGGTATGTCAATACCTGAGGTCCATTCCCCATGGTGGTTAACTTCCTTCCATGATGATGCTCTACCTTTTTTCCTTTCATTGTGAGAGTGTGGATGCCCAAAACCAGCAGCTGGAGGGGTAGTTTGTTGAGTAGGCAGTGGTGGAGAAACCCAAGCAGAGGGCGCCTTACCATTGGGTGTGTATCATGGGGCAGAAAGTAACCAGATGTGGTTTCCCACCAGCCACCATATACACTTCGGGTAATGTAAGACCACCAAATGGGAAGAAGCAATACTTCCATTTATGGAAGTATTGGAGTAGGCGTTTGTACATGCCTTAATTACAGACCAGAGACTACCAGGGAACCTGCCTCGCAAAATTAGTGAAGATTATGATTCACAGGTGAAGATCTCACATGACAAACTTTCAAAGAAGAGTGAGAGGCCATTGTCCAGTAATAGATGTGATGGGTTGGGCATGCATAGGGGGAATAGAGGGGTTCCATTACAACTGCATCTGCATCCCTGCAAACAACTCAATTGTTACATGAAATGAAATAGAGAACACAAGCCAGCACTTACCATCAGCCGCAGATCTCAGAAGTTTGCCATCGGAGCCAAGGCCTAGCCCCCCAGAATGATGCCTAAGCTATCATGAGTCTATTACCAACAGGAGACCAGCTAGATAGTAATGTTTGAAAAGATTAGCCTGGAGAAAACGCAGGTTTTGGTTGAGACTTAAATCGCAGATCTGGTTGAGACATAAATCTCAGATCTGGGAGGCAGATTTTGATGGAGATGAACCTATTTGCAAGGGTGAAACCACGTATGGGTTTCGGGACATTAGTTTGATTGTGAAGCAGATGGAGAGAAGGTTTTGATTTGGGCGTGAATTTCAGGTAGAAGGGGGAAGAAGAGAAAACATAGTGTGGCTTCCAGATTAAGAGTTATCACTAGTTTTTGTTGTCCGTAGAGAATCCTGTTTCAATCTTCAATGCTTGGAAAAGTCGGTCAACAAAGTGTGTTTCCTTCTATTTTATATTCTCTTTATAGCTTCGTCTTAGACTTCAGTGATTTTTTAAACCAGAAAAACTACAGTTTTCTCTTTGACTGTCACTCTTTTAATTGGGTTCTTGACGAACAACATTCCTCAACTTGTAGAGCCGGTAGACTTTGAGAGGGTTGGGGATGCTTTCAAATCATAGTTGTTAGAAATCACATTCTAAGAATCAAACCAGATGCAAGGTTGAAGACAAAGCAAGGAAGAAGAAGAAGAAGTCGAACCAGCAAGGGGAGCAACATCCTACGATTCTAAATTAGTTTTCTGGAGTTGCAAGTGTTCTATCAGTTCTCCAATTACAATCTTGGAGGACAAGTAATTTGTCTAAAAAAAAGGAAACAACTAGTACATGAAAGGCATAGAATAAATTGATAGAAGATTTGTCCAAAATTAAAACAAACAGAAATAGAAATTACTAAAATAGAAACAAAAGGAAAATATAAAGTATTTAAAAAAGAAAGTCTAGACTCTAGTTTTAAAACTTGCGCACCAAGGCTACAGCTCCCAACCTTGCACACCAAGACTTATGCAATTCTCAATAATCCACCTCAAGATGGAGAATACACAAAGAAAGCTCTAGTTTGAACAAATAAAAATAAACTTAAAAGGTAGCACCAACCTTGAACCACGTAGCAATAGCAAACACTGAGAGAACTTCACCCAATAGATAGTCTACATCATTTTAAAAAAACTTTAATTCTTCATGTTGAATGAATCATCCAATAACAAAATAGTTAAAATCCATGAATATAGTAACATCAGAAGGACTATCCAAATAATGCTAATAGTAGAGAAGAATCTCAACATTAACAGATAAAAATTGTAGCCCGATTGTCCACACATAACTTCTTATAAGAAGGAAAAGTAATACAAAGGTATGGTTAGGTAAAAGACATATTGCTTGTTGTGGACCAAGTAAGAAGGGAAAGGATAGTATGGGTTACTACGGATTAAGTAGGTATGTAAAAAGCAGTATCATTCTTGCAAACCAAGTAAGTAAAAGACAGTATGGTTACTATAGACCAAATAGATAGATAATGGTAGAATAGATCACTGTAGACCAAGTTGGTAGGTAAAGGTAATATAGGTTACCAAGGACCAAGCATGCATGTAAACAAAAGGCAGTATATGTTAGTGGAGACCAAGTAAGTAAGCGTTGATGTATAATACAATCTTAAGAGAATAAAGATCTTCACAAATAATATTCTTCAACAAATCTTGAGTAGACATAAAATAAGTCTCCAATCTCTCCCTCAAGTGTAGCATTACACGTGGATGGATAATGACAATCAATACCCTGGATAGGAAGATCCCAAGCAAGAATTTCCAATATGCCCTTTTATGATAGATATAATTTCATTCTTCTAGCAAGCTTGAATCTAAGAAACAATTTCCAAATTCTCATGGTAGATTATAAGGTGTATGCATGTGCCAAGCTTTAGAAATCGCTTCAAAATATCCAATCAAGTAAGTTGTGGACCCATATAAGTATGTCAATGCATAATGGTAATGGCAATATTGTAATGAAATAGATTTTAAGACTGAAAGGCAAAATATGTTGGAGGGTTTAGGAGTTACTAGGTATGATAATTAGGTCCAGTCTCCTCTAAGATTATTTTTTAAGTTGTTGTTGGTAAATAAAGAAGTGATGGATACAAAAGGAATTAGATTTATAAATAGAGGACAGATTTGGAAGGAGAAACTCTTAATGGCAGGATTGTAATATAGTTTGAGAGAGATGGGTAATTATTGAAGGAAGGTATTTCCACATATTAGAAATCAAATAAATTAAATATGAAGGATGTAATAGGCAGTCAAATTATAAAATAGGGTATTGAATGTGGAATCAATGATTGGATAGGGGTAATAATGTCAATTAAGAAAAAAACTTTTAAAAGAGACTAATTAACCTAAACCTAAGAAAAGGGATTGATCTTGGCATTGTGACTATCTTCTACCTCTTGACTGGCATGGCTCTATGATCTACTCTAGAAGAAACAAAGCAAAGCAGAAATCTAGGGAAACTTCTTTAGGGCCTGTTTGGTTACATGAATCCAGAGATTTCGAATTATACCCGTTTGGTTGTAAAAATCTCTAGATTCATGAAATCTAGAGATTCACCTTTTTACACTAAAAACATAAATATGTAGATTTTTGGGTAAGGGGTGAAATCCAGAGATTTCAAAAAAACTATACATTTGCACATCCACAAAAATCACGTCGATCAAATAATTTTTTAGGATGAATCCACTGATTTCATTCCACAACCAAACATCTAATTTTATAAATTATAACTCCATAGATTTGAAATCTATAGATTTGAAATCTCCAGACTCGTGTAACCAAACATGCCCTTAATACATCAATCAAGAGGATAAAATCTAGTGGAACAAGTCAATTAACTTTTAAATAGGAGTCATAATGCCTTCCTCATAAAACCAACAACTAGTAACAGAGAATCCATAACAAAAATATTCTCCAACCCATCAACCTCATGAAGTAGTGGTAGCATCTAATAAATAGACGTGCAAAACTATTTCTAGCAAGAAACATGGTATAACATCACAGGATAAAAAATGTCAAGAAGCAAGGTTTTGCTAGCCTTGCAAAGAAGAATTACGGTATGAAATCAAGCCTTTGACAAGCCCTAAAAATTGGATCAAGTCCTTATTTTGGTGACACAAACAAACCTCAAAATATAAGTACCATCAGATGGTAGCAGCAACAGGCACAACATCCACAAAGGTCGAGACAAATAACCCATAAATCCCATAGGCATAGTAGGTATGGAATCCGACTTTGAAGATTCAATTCTCTTTCTATATCATTGTCTGATTTAGAAAAAATAAAACTAATTAGCAATAGTTGCTATGGGAAGAGAAGAAATATACTATAATGAACCCTCAAAACTGCAAGGGAAAACTAGCAACCTAGGCCATAGAATATTGCTTTGATACCATGTTAGAAATCACACTCTAATAATCAAATCATATGCAAGGTTGAGGAAGAACACAAGGAAGAAGAAGAAGTTGAACCAGTAAGATTGAACAACACCCTGCGATTCTAGATTAGTTTCCAAAATCACAGGTCTTCTATTTACAATATTTAGTTCTCCAAATTACATTCTCGGAGGACAAGTAACTCTATTTAAGGAAGCAACTAGTACATGAAATTGAGAGCAAATTGATAGAAGATTCTGTCCAAAATAAAAACAAATAGAAATAGAAAATACTAATATAGAAACAAAAGAAAATTAGAAAGTATCCAAAAATTAAATTCTAGACTCCAGCTCTAAAACTTGTGCACCAAGACTGTAGCTCCCAACCTTACATGCCAAGGCTTACACAATTCTCAACAATGGCAATGAAATAGCAAAATTGAAAATATTCTTATCCTTTGACCTCTTAATGTGTGATAGTGTTCATTGCCAAATGAGCTCCCCTTTGGGGTTTGTTGAGATTTTAGAGTGAATATGTTTTAACAATAGCTAGTAAGGTAAGCATAAACATAGAGTGGATACATCGTATCATTCAGAATACTGAGAACTTCATTATGGTCTTGTGGTTGAATGTATTTGACTAATTTTCCCTGTAACTATATCTGAAGATAGCTTTGTGCTTGCATGTATCAGGATGATTGGCTTTAATAAATGTGAAATGCAGTGCAACTTCGACTTAATTTTCAGCTCAAGAGGAGCAACATGAACAGGAAGAAGAAGCCGAACAACCTTCTGACCCCCAGCAGGTAATGCTGCCACAAAGAGCAGCTACTATGAGCCTATGAAACAAGAAGCCAATCAACTAATAAAGAATTAGAAGCAATGCAGACAGAGCCAGTCTAATCTTCAGGCTATGGGAATGCAAACCTGAAGGGGATAAAGTAAATCTAGCTTCTTTTTTTTCCATTCTTCATCCTGAGGCCTTGGCTCAAAATGGAAGAGCACTTGATTAATCAGGATATGATGGTTTGACTCCATCAGGATTTACATTATTGTTTTCTTTATTTTCATTTTCTTGGTGAAAACGAAGTTGGGTAGAAACATGACAGCAAAAGCTACTCTTTTTAATCATTGTTTGGAAGTTTGTTGAGTTGCAGACGAACCATAATTTATCCAAAATCTTAAGCAAGTGTCATAATTAAAGTAAACCAGGAAATCACTAAGAAAAATCACCAAAACTGCTAATGAGAACCTCTCAAGGGAAAATAGATATTAAAAATCACTTAGGTTAGGGCTAGGTTCTCAGATTGTTGAGATGGAACAACTAAATGCTACACTAAAAGTAGTTGAGGCTAAGTACCAAAGAAAACCAAGGGTGATATTGAAGAACTGAAGGCAAATCTAAGGGAAAAGAAACCAAGTTTAGAGTATATCAGTGGAAAATGAGGGACTGGATATCAGGATAAAACAGACTAAGCCAAATGGAGGATAGAAATGAAGTTGTGGAAGTTAAATCCAGATGCTTCTGATTTAAGGGTGACTTTATGGACAACAAAACAGAATTTCAGGGGGACAATGAGATGCTTAAGTTAGAAACCAATAGAAAGGAAACAAAAAGGAGCAAAGTGATTGATGAAGTTGCTGCTAAGGTGGAGACAACAAGGGCATTTAGCCAAAAAGAGAAAGGAAGAAGAAGAAGATAACAAGAGCTGCTGAGCGAGAAGCTTTAAGCTCTAATACAACTTGGCTACACAAGAAGCAAAGCACACACCTCCGTTGAGTCCTGATCTTGATTCATTATTTCAGTGAGTATTTACAGCCGTCGCAGGAAAGGAAGGTTGCACAAATATCAGGTTACTATTTGAGAGCTAGGGCTTCGACTGTTTTCCCCAACTTTTGACTTTGAAAACGGGGTTGTAAAAGTGAAAATGATAGATTAAAGGGAGTTCAAATTGTAAATTTAACAACTTCTAACAAAACAGTTTTGATTTACCATTTTACCCATCATAAACATCGTTGGATTAGACTCGGACATGTGCCGGAAGGATGTGAACAAAAATTAGATCAGACACATTGGCTACCACTGCAATCAAATGAGTGACTCACTTGGCTATCAAGTTGGAATGAAAAGCAGAAGGAATCAAAGAAACTCAAAACACTCAAGTGGAGAATTCCTAGGCTCTGGTAATGCTATAGCAGCTGCATAAATATTAAACAAAAAACCAGGAATAAGGGGAAGGGGCCAAGCCCCTCTTGAGAGGGAGTGACCTCACTAGATAAATAAAGGTTATCTGGAGGGAGTAATGCAATGCCTTATCCAGCCCACGATTCACTATAAAGGTGAAAGGTGGGCTTGCAGGCTGGAGCAAGGAGAAAAGTAAACCCTAAATTTCTAAGTGTTCAACCAAATCAATTAAAGGAAGAGTTTTAGATCATTTACCTTAGTACGTGATTTTCTGCAATGATCTAGACACTGGAGGTGCCTCTTTGCATTCCCTTTCCCTTCTTTCAGTTTGTGAACTCTATAGGTTATTTCTAAGCTTTTAAATCGGCAAACCATAGTGATGGAGGTTCAAGATTAGCTTGGAGAATTCGTAGAGCATGAGTATTCTAAATCATGTGCTTTTGTTTAGTTTTCAATCCCTCTATTTATAATGTTTTCCCTCAACCCTAATTCCTTAATTAGAGTTTTCCTTAGACTCATCTTAGGGAGGGAATATATGAGTTCTATTTAGGCTCAATTAAATAGAGGAGTAGTCATCTTAGACTACATAACCATCTTGCACCACCTATGGCGCAAATTGTAGTGGGACCCACCCACTATTATTTACATCTCCCACTCGCCACAAGGTGGTAGAGTTATCTAAATGCTCTCATCAACTCTAATCCTTTCAATGCGGAAATGGAACGTGCGACCTAAGAGATGTATCTAAGGTAGGAGTGCTATATCGAGTCTCCATCTAACCAACGTAGCACATCACTCGAAAATTATCTCATTATACCCTAAACAATTCAATTATACCCAGTTCCACATTCTCGATCCCTCATAGTCAGCAATGTGAACTATCCTCATATGATGTACTCATGACTTTGTCCAATGACAAGTCACCTGGGCAATGAGTCACATCACTGATGGGTATAGAATGAAAAGTTTTCCCATAGCCCTCATGTCATTTGGATTATCCCCAACTGCTTTCCTAGTCTTGCCCTGCGAGACCGCATCATCCATGATCCTAAGGAACAAGTTAAAGTAGCATCATTGGGTGTCCTCTTCGTGCCATAGTATAAAGTAAAGGGTACAAGTAGGATCAATAAAATGTGATCCTGATGGCTCACACAGTGACGAAGTAGAGATCCATTCGATCACTCTCATCATCGGTCAACATCAGCACATGCAACAAACATGCATGCTATGGCATAACTCCCACCGATATGGGCATGTCACAAAAGAAAAATACGCCATACGAATCTTGATTTAGTCGCTACCTAAAGCGCCTAACCCGATTCTTCTACAATCACTCACACATTGACCAATTATAAAAGAGTCACATTTGGCTACAATCCAGGCAACACAGAAATGTGATGATTCTATGTACGACCATTGAGGTCTCATCTTAGTTCCAACTAAGGCGTCTAACATTGGTTTGAAATCCCCCTAAAGCCTTACAAACCCTTAGGCTCATCTTGCTCGATATCTACAAGTGCCAAGGTGAATTACCCGTGTGAGTGGGTTAATTCCATGCCTGGTGACATCTTTATAAAATATACTAACTCATTTATCATAAACATGCATCAAATATACATGTAAAAATGTGATTTCATTATGTCCAAAAGAAGATGTTTTAAAAATAAAGAACAAATATCATCCACGTCTAAGACCCAGACTCCTAACATATGCCAAAAACACATCCCTTGGTATAGGCTTAGTCAATGGGTCAGCCACTATGTTGGATGTGGAGATGTGCTTTAAGACAACTTCTCCCTTCGCAATCATATCTCAGATAAAATGGTAGTGAATCTCTATGTGTTTGGCTTTTCCATGGAACTTAGCATCTTTAGAAAAAGCTAAAGCTATTGTACTATCAGTGTGTAGGAGCACCACATCATCTAAATGTGAGAATAGGTTGAGACTTCTCAAGAATCTTCTAAGCCAAACTACCTCTTGAACAACAACTAATCATGCAACATACTCTGCCTCCATCGTGGACAAAGCAATGCATATTTGCTTCTTGTTGCTTCAAGTAACAGCTACACCTCCAAGGACAAAAACATAACCTGAGATAGACTTTCGCTTGTCCTGATCACTGCCCTAGTCAGCATCACTATAACCTCTCAACCTTAAATTTGAACCACTATATGTGAGCATGAGATTTGTCGTCCCACGAAGGTAACAGAAAACCCTTTTTATTTCCTGCCAATGGGTAAGTCCTGGGTTACTTTGGTAATGACTGATCATCCTAACAGCATAGTAGATATATGGGCGAGTGCATATCATTGCGTACATCAGACTACCAACCACAGAAGCATAGGGTACTCTTCACATTTGATTTTTTTTCTTCTTCATCCTTAGGGCATTTATCTAGGCTCAATCTGCACGTCTTGTCCATTGGTGTGTCAATGGGCTTAGAATTTTGCATGTGGAATCGTTCAAGGATTTTCTTTAAGTAAGTTTGTTGAGACAAACCAAAAAAGTTCTTTGAACGATTCCTCACTATCTTGATGCCTAACAAAAAGTTGGCTTCGCCCATGTCCTTCATCTCAAACGTGAAGGACAGCCACTCTTTAGTGGCAACTATCATGTTAATGTCATTCCCTGCTAAAAGGATATCATCAACATATAAAAAGAGAACTAAGAATCCTTTCTTGGACCGTTTTATATACACACAATGATCATCTTCAATCACATCAAAGCCATTAGAAGTTATGGCATGATGAAATCTAAAATACCATTGTCTGGACGCTTGTTTGAGGCCATATATGAAACGTTTAAGGCGGCAAACTTTGTGCTCATGTCCCTTGGACTCAAAACCCACTAGTTGATCCATATAGATCTCTTCATCCAGTTCTCCGTTGAGAAATATTATTTTAACGTCCATTTGAAAGAGTTCTAGATCTAGTCTTGCCACAATGGACAAAATAAGACAAATGGATGCTATCCTCACCACAGGGGAGAATGTCTCATCATAGTCTACACCCTCTCTTTGGGTGTAGCCTTTCGCCATAAGTCATGCCTTATATTTGTCAATTGATCCATCGGCCTTACGCTTAACCTTAAGAACCCATTTGTTCCCAATAGTTTTGCAATTAGGTGGATGATCAACTAACTCCCAGACTTGGTTCTTTTCCATAGAACTCAACTCATCTTTTCTAGTAGCCAACCATTTGTCCTTAGCATGTGATGATAGTGCTTCCTTTAAGGATGCAGGTTCCTCATCATCAGCTAAGGCACACAAAAGGGCGTCCCCTTCAATCTCGAATAGACGACGGGGAATATGTCCTCTTGTGCTTCTATGTGCATTGAGATCACAATTGTTTATGGGTGTGTCCCCACTAGGTTCACAGTCTGCATTCGTGCTCCCACTTGGTGCACTATGACCAATATCTTCTATGGCAACTAAAGAATGTTTTCTTTCCCCACCCTCGCCAAGATGATTTGGTATGTTGTGATCCTCCTCTATCTTATAGAGGTCAAGATCTCTATGCGCATTAGATAAACTAGGGTAATCTGCTTATAGAAACTCGACATCTCGTGACTCAATCTCAGTCATACTTCCACTAGGGTGTTCACCGTACATAACGTATCCCTTAGAGCTATTATGATACCTCACAAAGATGCATTTCTTAGCTATAGGTCCTAACTTCCCGTACTTATGGGAAGAGGTGTGAACATACCCAACACAACCCCATGGTCGTAAATGTCCTAAAGCAGGCTTTGTATATTTCCATAGCTCATAAGGTGTAGATGGTATTGACTGAGAGGATACTCTATTCAGGATATAGGCTGCAGTCTGAAGTGCATCTCCCCAAAAACTAATTGGGAGGTTTTCTTGCGCCATCATGGACCTAACCATGTCCAACAGAGTTTTATTCCTTCTTTCTGCCACACCATTTTGTTGTGGAGTGTTACGAATAGTTAATTGTCTCACAATTCCTTTTTTTTCACACAATTCTTTAAATTGTTCAGATAAATATTCGCATCCACATTCAGTTTGCAAAATTTTTAAATTCCTGCCTAATTGATTCTTAACCTCTATCACAAAGCATTTGAAACAATCTAAAGCTTCATGATTGTGAGCGATCAAATAAACGTAACCATATCACGAATGATCATCTATGAAAGTGAGAAAATAAGAGGCTCCATGTCTTGCCTTAACATTCATGGGTCCATAGATGGCAGACTGTACTAACTCTAATGGTTGAGTTGATCTGGGTGCCTTTCCAAAAGGCTTCCAATGAACCTTTCCAGCCAGACAAGGTTCACATAGTCTCTTGATCTAAATCTGATTTTATCATACTATATATTTCAGCAATTGTTTGATTAAATTCTGAAATTTGTCAAGTAGATAATATCTAGTGCTTTATTGATTTAATAAGTTAGATACAATATGACTTTATTCTTTTGTCATGGCCCCAACCCAGTATGAGTTGGAGAAATTTGATGGTAAAGGAGACTATATGGTATGGAAGAGCATAATGCATGCTATTCTAGTTCAAAATAGATGCCATAAGGCTTTAAAGACTGATAGAGAGGTCTCCTTGTCCATGACTGAAGAAGAAAAAGAAGATATGCAAGATATGTGCTATAGCACTATAATTTTGTACCTAAGTAGCACTGTTATGAGAAGGGTAAGAGATTGTAAGACTACAACAAATGTTTGGCTTAAACTTGAACAACTTTATATGGTTGCATCTATACCTAATGTTACTTTATTGAAAGAACAACTGATAATGTAGAAGAATTCTATAAATTGTCATGTGATTTGGCTGATTTAGATAAGGAATTATCTGATAATACCCTTGCTATCCTATTATTGAAATCTTTGTCTGATTCTCATGTTGGTGTTAAGAATGCTATTAAATATAGTAGAAAGTCTATAACCCTTAATAATGTGATGAAGCATTGAAAGTTAGGAATATAGAATTGAAAACTGAGAGGAAAGGAAAGCATATAAGTGAGGGTTTGTATGTTAATTCTGAAAATAGAAGTGTGTATGAAAGTAAGAAGAAGTTCAATAATAATAAGAAAAGAAGAAGTTTGTTGCAAAGAATGGTAATGCAAGTACAAATCAGAATTTTAATGGAAAGTTTAATAATAATAAAAGAATATGTTATTGTTGTAAAAAAGAATGACATATTAGAAAGTATTGTAGAGAGAGGCTTCAAAAGAAACAAAATGAGGATGGAAATGAGAGAATGGAAGCTACACATGTAGTTGATGTGACTAGTGATGC